>NC_083703.1:45738181-46041212 GCF_033118175.1 Dama dama
TTGGATGGGGAGACCCATCTACCCCGTTTTGGCAGAAAGCACATCCAGTGTCCCTCTACTGAGGTCCCTGATCCCTTGAGGAAATACACCATCAGTCTCAATTTCCATAGTTTGGTGACCTTATTGCCATGGCAACTTTAGTGTGATATTGGGAGTAGCACCCAAAGACTGCAGTGAAAAAGGTGGTAGGAAGAAACCTTTTAAGGTTTCAAGGTCATCAAAAATGACCTTGCATGACATCAAGGCAAGAAGACAGAGAGGAAAGACAAAACACAGGAGCAGGGTGGACAGGGCTTGGGGACTTCCGCCCTGTGCATGGGGTTCCGGGGGGCCGCTGCAGGAATGGTTAGTTGCTAGAAGTCTTCTGTGCTCATGTCCCTCTCTTATATTATCATCTCCTCATGACCTCCGCTCTAACCAGGGAACTTTGCAATATGAATATATGTTTAAAATCTTTTTGTTGTGGAAAAAGTTAGGTAGAAATACATAGATGTGTGTATAGATTTCCTGCACACTTTGCACAAGGTTACTGACGTTCTTCCACACTTACTACGTCTCTGCTGCCTGTACTGTCCCCTGCCCCATGGCTTATTGCCTTTCTTACTGTTTCACATGTTTCTTTACTTCAGGCTATCAGGCGAAGTCTATACACGTGGAGATGCAGACACCATCCCATCAGCCCCTTTCAATTGCCAGCTGGTCCTTTTGCACTGGGCCCCTGGGTGACCCCCACACCTGATGTTACCCAGCAATGTGAATGGATTTTACAGGGTGATTCTAGGACTCCTCTATGTAGATCATTCTTTCTGAAACTCCCTCACTTTCTGGCTAATCTACCAGATGTGAGCTCTGTGCTCTGACCCCCCCAGGCAGCAAGATGCCTGTTGCTGGAGTCGTGGGTGCACTGGAAAGTGCACTCAGAAAAAGGCCAGAGCCCACAAGCCTCACCAGTCACAACCTCTGCCTTTCATGGGTAGAAACCCTGGGGTTTCTGGGAAGACATAGCCTTCCTATGTCTTCAGATAAACTAAAATCAGAGAGTCTACATATGAGATTTACTACCTGCAGGACTAAACTACTTGCTATTTCTAGAAGACAGAGTGAAAGTTGCTCAGTTATGTTCGACTCTTTGTGACCCCGTGGACTGTATAGTCCATGGAATCCTCCAGGCCAGAATACTGGAGTGGGTAGCCTTTCCCTTCTCCAGGGGATCTTCCCAACCCAGGGATCTAACCCAGGTCTCTTGCATTGCAGGCAGATTCTTTACCAGCTGAGCCATCAGGGAAGCCCAAGAATACTGGAGTGGGTAGCCTATCCCTTCTCCGGCGGATGTCCCTGACCCAGGAATCAACTGGGGTCTCCTGCATTTCAGGCGGATTCTTTACCGACTGAGCTATGAAGGAAGTCCCAAAGGCCACCTAATAAACTTTTGGAACCTAAAGTATTTCATATGGAATTTTAGCTTTAGCTTTACAAGCAGTGAACTTTCCAAGCTCACTTCTTTCCACTGGACCCATGTCTACATAGAAGGTTTTCACCTGCGGAGATGTTTTTCTGGAAGTACGACTGCTTGGGGAACTGCAATTTCTTTTGCTGCTGTACCAAGTGACTACAAAATTAGTGGCTTAAAACATATGAATTTATTGTCTTCCAGTTCTGTTGGTCAGAAGGCCAGCATGGGTCCCACTAGGTTAAAATCACACACACAGATAAACACAACATGCTACTCTAATACATTTAAAAATCTTTTCAGAAACATGCTCACAGACAAGTGATGACTAATTTTAATTAATTTTTCATTTAATTATGATACAATTAATAGGACAAAGGGCAGCTTTAAGTGGATTTATGATATTACTTGAAGACCCTTTGGAAGAGAATATAGAGGAATGCATTCTCAAAAAAAAAAAAAAATCTCTGTGGCTCACGTGTTTCCTTTTCTATTAGAGCACAGACCCCAGCACACGGCAGGTCACCCCTGTGAACCTGACCTTGTGTCTCTCATGGAGATGTCTGAAGCAGGACAGACAGAAAATCTAGTGGATTTTCGACTGGACCTTTTTCTTCCCTAATTAATAAGATTTTATAACTGAGAAGGGAGCAAAAGATTGATAGATGTGATTACTGGTGAATGACTTAAGGAAATATCCTTACTGGTGTCTAAACTTTGGATGTTGGCTCCTATGAAGATTTTTATTACTATTATCTTTTTTTTTTTTTTGCAATCCATTGTCACTAGTTTTAGGTTTGCTTATTATAAGCAAAGCTTTACGCTTGGAGAACTTGACAAGTTGTATGTAAATCAAGTTTCTATCCACTGACTCATCTTATGTACTCACCAAAGCCTCATATTTGAAGTAAATGTTTCTCTAAAACAAACTGTTGTAAGACACTAACCTTACCCTTTGCTATTGGTTTGTTTGGTTTAGATAATCACAGATCAGTGAAAGATGGGACCAAGTACTTCTGATTTATTTTAGCCAATCAGCTTTAAAAGGTGACCTTGATAAAACGGTCAGACAGACATCAGTGGGAGGGGTGGAGGAGAGTAGGCCATGCCGTGATGACTTCTCTCTCCCACGGTGATGACCTCAGCAGTTGTGGGCAGAGGTCTTCACTGTCTCCACGGGGACCTTCACCCCAGTGCACACTGGCTCAGCCCATCCCTGGAATCCACTTTAATCTTCTCACAGCTGACCCGTCTGCCTCCCCCGCGTTTGGATTTTTTCAATGAAGAGACTCCTCTAATGGCCCTGATTTGTTAATAATGGGTTTTGCACAAAATAGAAATTGGTCCTGCAAAGGGGATGACCTCGTTTAATCTCCTCTGAGAGCCCGGCCATGGCAGAGGCTTCCTCTGCAGCTTGCGCTCCCTTCACTGGGAGAGGTAATTACAGAAAAATCAAATCTATGGACTGTGTCGCATTGCCTTTTACCTGCACGATGCCGCAGGCGCCAGCTCCCGAGTGCTCACCCTTGTTTAGAAGATTCATGTTTATCTAATGGGAACTCAATATTATGGTCCGGGGAAGAGCCGGGGTGTTGCTAATGGCCCATCAGGGATGGCTCCTCCCGGGCTTCCAGGCCACGCTCTGGTGGTTCAGAGACCACATGGTGCCTCCCTCACGGGCCCTCCTGCGGCATCACTCATCCCAACTGCCCCACAGAGGCGGATGTCACAGTGTCCTGACAGTGGGCAAGGCGGAGACACTGTCCACAAAGGACTGTGCTCACGGGGGACCCCACGCTGGCAGTGTCGCCAGGCTGTGCCAGGTCTAGACTTTGCCCTCCGTCTGGATGTGGAGTGGACGAGTGGACACCTGCAGTGGGAGGGTGTCCCAGACACGGCAAACCTGGTTGGTGTGTATTTCACAGAGCCACAGATCTTAGCACGCTACAGCCCTCTCTCCTCCAAGTTGCAGTTTAAGATAGGAGATGTGGTGTAATCCGTGTTTTATACTGAGGCCATACTGTAGCATCACGTCATGTAATACTGCAACAATGTCAAAGAACTCACATGCATACTGGAGCAAAGCTAAGGTAGCACTGTAGTGTCCTGTAATATATTCCATATTTTATACTGAGGCAATTCTGTAGCACCATGTCATATAATGCTGTCCTGTGATGTCATCGAATCACAGAATCCGTGTTTATACTGAGGCAATACTAAGGTGATATACAATATTATGTAATAAAATACTATCACAATATAGTTGAATCTACATTTATAATGAGGCAGTACTGAGACAAAGAAAGACTAGGGGACTTAGTCAAAATTATATATATATATCTCTTCAATGGTATTAATATATATTATGTATATATTTCATATGGTATTAATATATTATGTATCTTTGTAGGTTATTAATATATACTATATATGTATTTCATACAATATTAATATATGTTATATATTTTCATGTTATTAATATATATTTCACATGGTTTTAATATATATTATATATTCATTTGGTATTAATATATATTATATACATGTTGATGTAGTATTAATATATATAATCTTCATATGGTATTAATATATATATTATATATATCTTCATATGGTATTAAGATATATTATATATATATATATCTTCATATGGTAGAAAAGACCATATTTGAAAAGACCCTGATGCTGGAAAAGATTGAAGGCAGGAGAAGAAGGGGATAACAGAGGATGAGATTATTGGATGGCATCACCAACTCAATGGACATGAGTTTGAGTAAACTCCGGGAGCTGGTGAGGGACAGGAAGGTCTGGCGTACTGCAGTCAACGGGGTTGCAAAGAGTTGGACATGACTGAGTGACTGAACTGACTGAACTGAACTGATCTTCATATGGTATTAATATATATTATATATAGATAGATATCTTCATATGGTATTAATCAAGGTTCTCCAGAAAAACAAAATCAATAGGAGATATACTGGTCTGGTTTAAGAAATATATATAAACTAGGAAATCAGAATCCCTTGCCTATCTATCGCCTATCTAGAGAGGCATTTCTAGAGGAGAAGGCAATGGCACCCCACTCTGGTACTCTTGCCTGGAAAATCCCATGGATGGAGGAGCCTGGTAGGCTGCAATCCATGGGGCCACTGGGAGTCGGACACGACTGAGCGACTTCACTTTCACTTTTCACTTTCATGAATTGGAGAAGGAAATGGCAACCCACTCCAGTGTTCTTGCCTGGAGAATCCCAGGGATGGGGCAGCCTGATGGGCTGCCGTCTATGGGGTCGCACAGAATTGGACACGACTGAAGTGACTTAGCAGCAGCAGCAGAGAGGCATTTATTACAAGGAATTGGCTTACACACTTGTGAAGTTGGACAAGTCCTGAAATCAGCAGGTGAGCCCCCAAGCTGGAGGCCCAGGAGAGCTTTGCTGACGGAGTAGTTGGAGTCCGAAGACCAGCAGGTTGGAGACTCAGGAAGAGCCAGGTTTTCGGCTCAAGATCAAAGACAGGAAAGCAGCCTATGTCCCAGGTCAAAGGTCAGTTCTCTTTACTTGAGAGAAACTCTATCTTCTGTCTATTCTGTCCTTCAGCTGACTGAACAAGGCCCACCATGTGAGCGAGGGCATCTACTTTAGTCTATTCAAACACTATCTCAGCTAGAAACTCCATGGCAGTCACACTCAGGATAATGCTAACCAGATATGGTGACACCTGCGGACCGGGCAGGTTAACACTAAACTAACCACCACGTGGCCTCTCTCCCGATGGTGGTGAGCGTCCTTGTGCGGCTGAGCCTCGGGGCAGGCAGCACCCTATGTGAATGGTCCCCATCAGGGCAGGGTGAGACAGCACGTGTGACAAGGTTACAACAGCCTGGCGCCTAGCAGAACCTCAAACAGTCCCGTTTCCATGCCGTCACGGCCTGGTTCCCAGTCTGGCTCCTCCAGAGCCCACGGGTCCCCTGCCCATGTGAACACTGCTCACATTTCCGTGGGTGGTGTTTCAGGTGCACGGAGGCAATCTCTCCGTCCTGCAAGTCTGTGAGCTCCATTTCCCAGAAACAGAACCAGACGGTACAGCTGGTGACAGTGGTGTCTGGAGGCTTCTGTGCACTGAAGGAAGTTACCTGATATCAATTTCTCTGGATGACTAATTAATCTTCCTCCCTGCTCGGGGGGCCTCCGGTTCCCCATTATTTCTACCTACCCATTTGTTTCTTATGGACTCTGGGGCAAATAAGGCCTCTGGGTCCAATGTCCTGATTCCTTGTGTAAGGACTGCAACCAGTCCTGAGACACTTGCTAGGGACGGAGGACAAAAGTCCAAAGGAATGGTGAACACCTGCCTGTCTGCCCGCTTCTAACACAGACCAGAGGAGACCCACAGGGACATAAACCAGGGGGGGTCGGGGGACCTGAGACACTCAGGGACACGGAAGAGGGAGTCGGGGGACCACAGGGACACAGACCAGAGGGAGTTGGGGGACCTGAGATCCTCAGGGACACGGACCAGAGGAGGTCGGGGGACCTGAGACCCACAGGGACACAGACCAGAGGGTTCGGGGGACCTGAGACCCACAGGGACACAGACCAGAGGGAGTCAGGGGGACCTGAGACCCACAGGGACACAGACCAGAGGAGTCAGGGGACTTGAGATCCTCAGGGACACAGACCAGAGGGAGTTGGGGGACCTGAGACCCACAGGGACACAGACCAGAGGAGTCAGGGGACTTGAGATCCTCAGGGACACAGACCAGAGGGAGTTGGGGGACCTGAGATCCTCAGGGACACAGACCAGAGGGAGTCAGGGGGGACCTGAGACACGCAGGGACACAGACCAGAGGGTTCGGGGGACCTGAGACCCACAGGGACACAGACCAGAGGGAGTCAGGGGGGACCTGAGACCCGCAGGGACACAGACCAGAGGGAGTCAGGGGGACCTGAGACCTGCAGGGACACAGACCAGAGGGTTCGGAGGACCTGAGACCCACAGGGACACAGACCAGAGGGAGTCAGGGGGACCTGAGACCCACAGGGACACAGACCAGAGGAGTCAGGGGACTTGAGATCCTCAGGGACACAGACCAGAGGGAGTTGGGGGACCTGAGATCCTCAGGGACACAGACCAGAGGGAGTCAGGGGGACCTGAGACCCACAGGGACACAGACCAGAGGAGTCAGGGGACCTGAGATCCTCAGGGACACAGACCAGAGGGAGTTGGGGGACCTGAGATCCTCAGGGACACAGACCAGAGGGAGTTGGGGGACCTGAGATCCTCAGGGACACAGACCAGAGGGAGTTGGGGGACCTGAGATCCTCAGGGACACAGACCAGAGGGAGTTGGGGGACCTGAGACCCTCAGGGACACAGACCAGAGGGAGTTGGGGGACCTGAGATCCTCAGGGACATGGACCAGAGGAGGTCGGGGGACCTGAGACCCACAGGGACACAGACCAGAGGGGGTCAGGGACACAGATCAGAGGGGATCAGGGAACCTGAGACCCTCAGGGACACAGACCAGAGGAGCTCCAGAGACGTGGTGGCAGCAGGGGGCAGGGGCCCCAAGACTCGCATATACACTGACTCAGGGCTGCAGGGGGTGTTCTTGAACCCTGCAGTCCTCCTGCAAACAGGAGGCCTCAGCCGGTTTGCTGAAAAGGAAATGAATAAGAGCAGACACTTTATGGACAGAATGTAGATCGTTCATGACGGGATGACAGCAGAGGACCTTCCTCCTTTTTGAATATACGACAAGGCAGGAGCCGCAAGCAGGAAAAACCCCTTGAAAGAAGAGCAGCGAAGAGTGGAAAATGAGAGTGGATTCCCAGGGAAGTTAAGGAGCAGACAGAGGAGTGAAATGGGAAGAATGGAGACGTCTTCAGGAGGAGAGGAAGAGAGGCATGTGCGCCAAGTCCCCCAAAAGGCGTGCAGAACTCGGTGAGTCAGACCGGGCACAGAGGTCCCCGGGCACACACACACCCCAGGGAACATCCCCACTCGCTCCGGGGCCTCTCTGCGTTAATCATACACGCATGGCACTTCCTGTTTAATCACTCGGCAATTATCTGGTTTATATCCTCCGTTTTCATCTCCTAAACAAGATTTGCCTCATCAGATCTTAAAATTGCATTTGACATGGTAACGAATAGTTGAATTATTTGTTCCCTACAAATGTCATTATTTACCATGTAATTTCCAGGAAGACACAGCTTCCGAGTGTCCACACAGGATTTACTGGGCCATTATCACACCCGCCGCTGCTGGAGTGGCCGGTGAGGGTGTCCGCGCCGAGGACCAGCGTGAGGAAGTGTGGCGCTGGAGGTGGCTTTCTGAGAGCTGTGGCTCCGCTTTACGAGCCTCGGGGAGAGCATTTAATTTCTCTTTGTGTCAGGGCCTCCATCCGGAAAATGAAAAACAGGAGAGAAGGAAGGTTGCAGGGATAATTAGAAAGAACAAAGAAGGGTTAGGAAGAGACACAGAGGCAGGGGTGGGAGATGCTGGCAGTTTTGGTACAATCGGCCCACCCACAGCTCAGGAGCAAGAAAAGACGGGATTCTTATACAGCCAGACGCACTGGGAGACCCCATTCCAGAGCCTCCCTGAGGAGAGAAGGGGGCTGGAATAAGACCATCTGGCCTTTGGGGCCAAGAAGAGGTGTGTCTATTGAACACGGAGAAAGGCAGCAAGGCAGTTCCCTTGCCAGCCTTCAGGTTCCTCACCTTCGGGGCAGGCTTGGTTTAGGGAACTCACCTGGAGACTAGAAGAAAACATCGCCAACAAGTGTGCAATGGCTTAGCAAGCAGACACAAAGAGTAAGTTTTTTTTTTCCTTTTGTTTCCTCTTTACCAAGTTCGCCAGTGACCCCCCACTCTCCACCCTCACCGTCAGTGCCCCAGCTCTCGCTCCCCTGGACCTGCAGCCGCCTTGACACAGCTGGGCACCCCTCCTCTGCTTCTCCTGTATTCTCAAGGCTGTATTCTCACTGTTTCTCCCCCAAACAGTCTCTCCATGTCCTTTGTGACCCCTGGCACATGATGGTGGACCTTTCTCTGGATGCCTACTCCTTTGACTCCATCCAGGCGCAGAGTTTGACTTCTGTGAGGAACACACCCAAGTCTGTCTACCACCTTTCTGTCTATTCTGTCTCTTCTGTCTATCTGTCTACCATCTATTTCTGTCTACCATCTCCCCAGCTCTCCGGAGCCTCAGTTCAGTTCAGTCACTCAGTCATGTCTGACTCTTTGTGACACCATGGACTGCAGCACGCCAGGGTTCCTTGTCCATCACCACCTCCCGCAGCTTGCTCAAACTCATGTCTATCGAGTTGTGATGCCATCCAACCATCTCCTCCTCTGTTGTCCCCCTCTCCTCCTGTCTTCAATCTTTCCCAGCATCAGGGTCTTTTCAAATGAGTCAGTTCTTCACATCAGGTGGCCAAAGTATTGGAGTTTCAGCTTTAGCATCAGTCCTTCCAGTGAATATTCAGGACTGATTTCCTTTAGGATGGACTGGTTGGATCTCCTTGCAGACCAAGGGGCTCTCAAAAGTCTTCTCCAACACCACAGTTCAAAAGCATCAGTTCTTCGGCTCTCAGCTTTCTTTGTAGTCCAACTCTCTCATCCATACGTGACTACTAGAAAAACCATAGCTTTGACTAAATGGACCTCCCCAGCCTAGAATCATCTATTCAAATGTCTCCTGGAGCCCTACTTGGATGACAAGGGGACATCTCATACCTGGGATTCCCTGCATGAACCTCCAGATCTCTGTCCCCATCCCCTAACCCAGTCATATTCCAGGCCTCTTTTTATCTGGTAGAATATTCTGTCATTTCAACTCCCCTTGACATTGTCAAACCATCAAGCAATCTTCACGGCTGTACCCTAAGGACATTCCTGGGGCCCTGTCGCCTCCCCCCTCAGCTGTGGGATGCTGTCGCTCCAGTCAGGACCCCGTCCTGCTCTCACCTGACTTAAGGTTTTTCCCACAAAACAATTCCAGGTGTCCCCTTCCCAGACTCTGGGAGGGGGGTCCCCGCTTCACTCTGAGCAGAAGCGAGTGTGCTCCCCAACGGCCCCTGATGGCCTCACCCGTCACCCTTTGCCCTTGGAGCTCAACCCGCATCCTGCCCACCCCGGGCCTCTGCGCTCCCGTATCTGTCTAACTTTCTCCCTGGCTTCCTACCTCTCCTTCCTCAGCACCTCGCTGGACTGTCACCTGGGCCAGAGGGCTTTGCGGGCCGCTGACTGAACATGGCAGCACGACCCCTCTGTGTAGGCTAGTTCCTTCCTCTGCGGGGGTTTCTCACGGCCTTTACATCCAAGGTAGGGCCTGAGTTCTCTTTTCCTTTGTTGGTCGTTCCTACTGGAATTGAATCTCCCCAAGTGCAGACTTTGGCGTCTGCTCTGTCCTGGAGCTGAGAACAGCACCAGACTCCGATCCGGAGCTGTCTGTTCAATAAGTTAAAGAAAGGTAAATTTAAAAAATGAAAACAAAGTCAATCACCCCCAAAGCCAAAGGCTAATTTTGGGGGGAACAGGATAAACCAGAAAGTGTGCCCCAGCTTCTAGGAAGCAACCCTGACTCCATCTCACTGCCTCCCCGCTTCATTCCCCTGGTGACACGTCCGGTCCCGCCATCAGCCTGCTCACATGCCACTCTTAACTGGGGTGAGGGGTTCTCCAACTGATGCTCCTTTGATGGGATTTTCTCTGGAAGTACTAGCAACGTGACAGGAAAACTAAAGAGAAAAATGCTGAGAGCAGCATGATCTCCTTTGCTCTCTTCTCTCAGTAAATTGCTTGTAAAGAAGCACTGTTTTCTTCTCTGTTCTCTGCATACTCGCAATTTCCTCTACTTGGAATGTTTACTTTGGACAGGATTCCTTAGATGAGAAAACAACTCCTGTCATACACATCTATGTTATATATGTATGTTTATATATATGTGTGTGTGTGTGTGTGTGTGTGTTATTTCAGTTATTAAAGCCTAAAGTGGTAGAGAAAGAATCAGGACTATGTCTGTCTGTCTCTCTCACGCTGTGTATTTTTAAGTTATCTTTAAGAAATGAGTCCCTTATTCCACCAGCAGCTGTAACTGTAAAACACCTTTGATTTTTAACAATGTCACATTCAGGAAGACAAAGTCTTCAAACATATTCTATTTGGTTAGCAAACAGAAAGAGCTGTGAGATAGCATATAATGCAAACTATTTCCAAATTGGGTTCAGGAATTAGAGTGACAGAAGGAATGAATTCAAGGTTTGAAGAGCAAACATTAAATGTGGCAAGCTCATTGTCGGCTGACTCGATTAGATTAAATGCCGTATTTTTATGCACAGTTTAAATATTAT
The DNA here is from genome assembly GCF_033118175.1 of Dama dama. NCBI lineage: Eukaryota > Metazoa > Chordata > Mammalia > Artiodactyla > Cervidae > Dama > Dama dama. Next base: position 45,748,991 of record NC_083703.1, read on the forward strand.
GCTTCAGCTCTATTCTTCTGATTAAAGCTGTTTGCTTGACTGTGATGATTAAATAAGGGTTAATAAATATAACCTTTGTTTAATCTATTGTAACCAAAATTCTCTGTCTTCCTGTGTGGGAGAAATAGCAGCTGAAGATGGATTTGCGAGGCAAGGTAGATTTGCGAGGCAAGACTATTAGGCCTATAATTTTATGAATTTGAGGATTAGAAATATCATTTTGTGCAGTGTTCCTTAAAACAACAAAACAGTAGGTATAATCTAAACTCCTCAACAATGATAGAACCGTGAGAAAGTACAAAATTCTTTGAGGATACATTAAAGGATGATTTACTATGTTCTTGATATACTAACTGAAGAAATCAGGTTTATAAAAATAATGTATTCATCAAATCAAAGAATAAGGATAGATGACTTGGACAACAAGTTGTCAGAATTAAATTACATTTGGTCTTCTAATAACAAGTGATCATTACTTTGCTTTTATTTTTTTATACAATTTCATTCTTTTTCAAGTGAAAACAAAATTAACGGCATGATTTTTATGTAGAAAATAAGTCTCCACAAAGTTATTTGCACTTTGGGGGAAGATAACAGTTTCAATTAGAATGATGCTAACCCAGATTGCTAGTTCTATAACTGACCCTATTTCTTGGTCATGATAACCTCACCATGCAACTTGCAGAAGTAAACTCAAGGTCTTATGTACATGTGTTTGTCTGTGATAACTGCCTGGGAGAAGGCATAGCAGACCATGAAGGAAGCCCATCCCTTGAGACTGGCCTGTTGAAATTCTCCAAATGCCCTCCTTCCATGAAATCACTACTCTGTATCTAGAGGCTTGCTGCTCTAAGACAGGAAACACAAAAGACTCAGCTTCAAGTTCATTTTCATGTCAGGGAATGAAAGATCAAGGTTCACATGAAGAAGCAACTAGAAACACTCCCGTTGCTGCAAAATTAGCCTGCACAGCCTCTCTCTGAAGGTCCTCAGGGGAATTATTAGTAAAATAAAGTCAGACATCTGGGCAATTCCAGCTGCATTTCAAGCCAGTCCCAAGAAGACAGTCTCCTCCAGGCCAACCTAGAGATGGACGTGGGTGACTCTCTAAGAAGAGTTTCACTGCAAACAAGTCATTTTTGCAGGTGTTATTTTCCACCTATGGAATTTATTGTATATACTTGTATAGTTGTTTTCCTTTATCCTTTCATTTATTTTTTTTTTCTTTTCCTCCGATTTCTTATTTTATAGTTTGCTATTTTCCTCTTGTGAGCTTCCCCCTCTTTCTCTTCCTTTTCTTTTTTTTTTTTCAACAGTTGCATGTTGAACTTACTACTTTATCTTTTCCTTTGGTCCTTGTGTCTTTATTCATTTTTGTTTAATTTGATAGTTTTTTTAAAATATTCCTTTGAATGATCTAAATTACACTTAGAGAGAGGCAGGGTATACACAGATGACAAAATATCTATTTGTCTTTCCAGAATTCCTGTTGAAGAAGTAAAGTTTGCTTGTACACTGAGTACATGCAAATATTATTATTTCTAAAGCCAAATTCTCAAAATTTAGCACTAGTGAATTTGGTAATGGACACATTTTATCCATACATTGTTATATATGAACAAATTAGAAGTAAGTTTGCTTATAGTCTACTATTAATTGGGATGCAAGAAATAAATCAAAATCAATACTTAGACTAAAATTGCCATCATTATCATTCACTAGCTTTTTATTTTGGAGCACTTAGAAGCTATTTAAATGATAACTTCATAGCTTGAGATAGCTTAGCAGTCACTGAAATATCATTATTTGTCTTTTTTTCATCATATGCTGATTACATTTTAAGAACCACCATTATTTATGAATCTCAACTGAATAAGTGAGTTTTATTTAAAAAAATAATTTAATTAAGGTTTAGACTTGCAACAATTGCAGTGGATTAAAGAAGCAATAAAATTTTGCATTGTTCTTTTAAAACCTGAATAAAGAGAAAAAAAATCTTAATCAGTTAATCATTTTTATAAAACTTCTAAATGCCTTGAAGTTTAAGAAACTGCCAATTCAAAAATAAGTGTAGACATATATGGGAATATACTTTTATTTAGATTGGAGAAAAGAAATTGCCATTAACTGAAGTTGCTTTTGGCTCTGAAATGAGAATTACGTGGATATATGAACAGAGTTTGATAAATATATTCAGAGGTTTTATCTACCTGGTAAAATGATTGCTTTCTTATTTTTTATCAACAAGTCCAAGTACTTAGCTGCCTAGTAGTTATAAAAATTTAATTCTGAAGAAAACACATGTAATGACCACTGAAAAGAAAAAAATAAAATATGACCCAATCATAGAATTTCAAGGATTGATTAATTTTTGTGACTTGCTTGTTTCTTTCTGTTTATTGTGACAGTTTGTTTCTAAAATGTTTCCAATGGAGTAGGGGACCCTTGTGGGGAATGTCAATTGGGACAGCTACTGTGGAGGTGCCTCAAAAAATTAAAAATAGGACTACCACATGATCCAGCAATCCCACTCCTGGATATTTATCTGAAGAAAAAAACTAACTTGAAAAAATATATGCACCTCAGTGTTCACAGCCTCTCTATTTATGATAATCAAGACATGGAAGCAATCTAAGTGTCCATCAATAGATGAATAAGAATATATATACATATATCACTATAAATAATTAATAGAATATTACTCAGATGTAATTGTAATGATGAATTCATTTCAGAATGAAATCTTGCCATTTGGGAAAACATGGATGGACTTAGAGGGTATTATGCTAAGTGAAACAAGTCAGACAGAGGAAGAGAAAGAAAAATGCCCTCTGATTTTATTTACAGATAGAATCTAAAAAATGAAATAAATGAACACACATGACCCAAAAGAAACAGACTCATAGGTGCAGAGAACAAACTGATGGTGGCTAGAGAGGAGAAGAGTGGTGCTTAAGGGCAGCAGGTGAGGGAGATGAAGAGGTGAAATGTCTAGCTGCAAAATAAATCAGTCCCAGGGACTGCACCACATAGGGTATATAGTCAGTAATAATGGTGACAGGTGGTTACCAGACTCTCTTGATGGTTATTATGTAAAGTATATAAATTCTGAATCAGTGTGTTCTATTTCTGAAACCAATATATTGTCTATCAGTTAGACTTCAAGAAAAAAATTTAAAAATAAAATAGTTCCAATAATCCTGCTTTCTGGAATTCTTTCCTGTGTTATCCTCTCCCCTAGGGTTGGGGATGCTGGACCTATTGATTTCCTTTTGAAGAATAGACAATGGCAAAAGTGATGGGCTTGGGGGATTTTGTGGTGGTCCCGTGGTTAGAACTTGGTAATCTCACTGCCAGGGCCTCAGATTCGATCCCTGGTCAGGGAATTAATATCCTGCAAGCTGCAGGCACGGCCAAAGAAACAAAAATGAAGAGATGTGACATCCCAGATTGACTTTTTTTGTGCTTACCCATTCTCTTTTGCCCTCTTTCATTTTCTGATGAAGTAAGATGCTATTTACTATAGGATCCAGTAATCACACTCCGTGGTATTTACCCAAAGAGGCAGAAAATTTATGCCTACACAAACACCTGCGTGTGGATGTTTATAGCAGCTCTACTCATAATTGCCAAAACCAGGAAGACACCAAGATGTCCTTTATTAGGTGATGGATAAATAAACTGTAATCCTTCCAGGTAATGGGCTATTATGCAATGCTAAAAAGAAATGAATTATTAAACCATGAAAAAACACGGAGGAAAGGAAAATATATATTACTAAGTGAGAAAAGCTATTCTGAAAGTGCTATGTACTATATGATTCCAACTTCTCAGCATCTTGGAAAAGGTAAAATTATGCAGACAGTAAAAATGTCCCTGGTTTTCAGGTTTTAAATGGGAGGGTGGGATAAACAGGTGGAACACAGAGGATTTTTAGGGCAGTGAAACTTCTCTGGATGACATTGTAATGAAGGATATGATTATGTATGTGTGTATGCACGTGTATGCTCAATCGTGTCCAACTCTTTGTGACCCCATCGACAGTAGCCCACCAGGCTCCTTTGTCCATGGGATTTCCCAGGCAAGAATACTGAAGTGGTTTGCCATTTCCTCCTTCAGGGGATCTTCCTGACCCAGGGAGCAAGACACATTTGTCCAAACCCATAAGACTTATGACACCAAGGCCCCGAAGAGTGAACACTCTGGACTCTGGTTGATGATGATGTGTCAGTGTTGGTTCATCAGTTGTAACAAATGTCACACCTGCTGGGAATGTTGATGGTGGGGGGCTGTGCCTGTGGGGGCAGTGGGTGTGTGGTATATCTCTGCACCTTCCTCTTGATTTTGCTGTGAACCTAAGACTGCTTTAAAAAATAAGATATTTGTTAAAGTCACCTATTTCATTTTATTTTTAAAGTCACCAAGTTGTGATCTGTCCTTTGGGGCAGCTCACCCGGAAAGTGACATAACAGTACCACACACAGAAGGACATTGGTTCTGTAGGAGTTATGACCTTATGAATACACCACTGAAGCTTAAAAACAAATAATGTCATTGTTAAAGCCATGACATCTCTTGGTAGAATAAAAATAGTAACATAAGCTACTTACGTTCAGACTGAAGGATTAGTCTCACCAACTGACAAATGTTGCTCTTTGCAATATTACAATTAAATGCTCATTTTTCCTTTAACTGTTAGCAGCTTTCAAAAATTAAAAAAGAGGTATACATATACCCACACACATATATATCATGGGAGAAAAATGTAAACACTGAAAAATAATTACATGGTAACCATCTGTCTTTTTCTCCACAAGTTGGAGAACAACTTGGTTTTTTGAAAGTATAACATTTCAGAAAATCATACTGAACACCATTGCTTCAGGAAAACGTAGGGTCAGAAATGAGTTTGCATAAAGAATGCAAAAAATTCTCCAAACAAAGGGGTCATTTGAAGTAAAGCCTCAGTAGGACAGCAGCTACCAGTCAGCTTACTCTCTTAACTGAGGTCTCTAGTTTTAGCATTTATATTTTGCATAATGCTGAACATAAAATCTGCCCCAACACCAGTTCATTTCATTCTCCGAGTTTGGGGAACAGAATAGACTGTCTTTGCAGGTGAAGTCTTTGCGTCTCAGAAGCCCCGTCGACAGCTCAGTTCATGCAGCTGCTGTAGAAGCAGAAGGAAGGGCTGGCATTGGTGTTTCTGACATCACGTCTAGGGATGACACCACATGGCTCCTGTGTTTAAGCGGTACAGACTAGAATCTTCTGGCTCGCTAAAATAAAAGTATTGATTTTTAAAAAAATGAGATAAAATGGGAAAATAATGGAAGTCGAACAAAACGCTGCCTATCTGGAAAAATCCAATGGGCTCTCATATGTTTGCTGTTATGGCTTCCATCCTGTGTTCAGCAGCTTTGATTGGGTGATGGATGACCTAAGGCTGAGGGTTAGAGATGAGAAGTTAGTGTGAAACTTCCCTCCCCACCAGCACTGGGCTGTCACAGGCTGTGTGCCCGGCAGTGGCTCCACAAGGTAGGAAGGACCTGGCAGGAGGCGCCTTCTTCACTGCCTGGCCCACGGTTCCTGGTGCAGCACTGCGCACCCTTTGGGTTCTCAATACATATTAACTGAACTGAATTTACACATTGCTCATTTCACAAATAGGTTAAGTGACGAGTAACAGCTTCCCAGCAGCCCCAGCAACTGACTTGAATAAAGAAATCTGGGTGTATCTATCTGTCATGCCTTGAATTGGTCCAGTGGGAGTGTCTTGCCATGGAAAAATTCATAATTGGGGGAGAATCCTTCTTTAGCAGGTACTGCTATATCCTCATGGAAACAGCTGGGAATGTTTATGCCAGGCTTCTCATTTTCCCCTTAGTAGCAAGTGTTTGCAAGAATCCCTTAAAGACCTAACGATTTCTCACTTTTTCCTAATTCATTTTGACAGGAAGACAAGGTGAAAACAGACATGGCAGCACCACAAATTAGAGTTGTAAGGTGATGCCGTGCACATGGTGTGCAGAACAGGCTCTGAGGTCAGGGATCTCGCTGGAGAATGTGTGGCGATGACAGCAGCTTCCTCTCGTCTTACTTTGATTTATATCTTTCTACAAATGAAGCAGAGGATGAAATACAGGCTATCTCTGACTGTGACACACCTACATTTTATAAGGACAGTTTTCAATCTGGGGCAACCAGAGTGTCCCTACCCACCAAAAAGGAAACCGACTGGGCTTATAAAAATGTCACAAGTGGGACTATTACAAAACAGTATCAAGAAGGTTTTTAAAATTCCATGAATATTTCCTAGTCCATCATCATTAAATTTCCTAAATTTGGTTTCCTTTTACGTTGTTGAAAATCAGACTTCTTCCCCATCAAACCCTCAAACTTTCTAAACTTTCTAAAGGTAGCTATGATAGCTTTTCCCTTCATTGGCTAATAGACATGCCTTGTGAAAACTGATCCAGAGTTAAAAAATGCTTTGTCTTAATATCACAGGTTTATAATACATATTAATATATTAAAGTGTCTGAAAAGTTTGGCAATAAAGAAAATGTGAAATTACATCTGTAACATCTGAAAAGAAAATACTTTATCATGAAAAGTACATGATTATTTTGAAAAACTGTGATCTGCCCATTTGGGAAATATTTTTTAGGTCCGAAAGCACCCTTTTGTCATAAAGTCATTCACTGTATATGGAACACTAAGCACTAATTCAAAAGCTTTCTGGTTTCACCCTGGAAATGGACAACTCTAAGATGTTCAGGTGAATTTTCCATGACCAGATCCTGTTTATCTGTTTACATCCACATTGGGTATCTCCTATACTATTCCTCATTAGGGAAATAGGAATATGTATACTTGAGGACAAATTCTGACATTCTCAGCTCTTCCTTCCACCCCTGAACAGTTCTAAACAAGAGACACTGATTTTTAATAACATGTCTTTTAAAATGAAAGGTTGTTGAAATCTCAAAGGAACGTCTTAAGGACAGAGACTCCATTTTGCTTCCTTGCCCTGACACGTAAGAGAAAGAAGGCCTAGCTATTGTTTCTATGTGGAATCTAAATGGTACAGATGAGCATATTTACAAAGCAGATATACACTCACAGATGTAAAAAATAATCTTATGGTTACCATGGGGAGCTGTAGGGGGAGGGATAAATTGGGAGATTGGATTGACCTATGCACACTACTGTGTGTAAAACAGATAACTAATAAAGATCTACTATATAGCATGGGCTTCCCAGGGGCTCAATGGTAAAGAATCTGCCTGCCAATGCAGGCGATGCAGGAGATATGGGTTCAATCCCTGGGTCGGGAAGAGCCCCTGGAATAGGAAATGGCAGCCCACTCCAGTATTCTTGCCTGGAAAATTCCACGGACAGAGGAACCTGGCGGGCTACAGTCCATGAGGTCTCAAAGAGTTGGGCACAACTGAGAGATTGAGCACACACATATATATAGCACAAGAGTTCCTGTGCTATATATATGTGCGTGCTCATATATATGTGTGTGTGTGCCTACACAGGGAAAGAATCTAAAAAAGAGTAGATATATGTATATGGATAATGATTTACTTTACTGTACCATGGGGGTGTCAGCAAAGACTTTCCAGAGGAAGTGATGATTCACTAAAATGTTGACTGATGAGGGTGATATCTAGAAAAAAGAGGAAGAGTGAGTGTTCCAAACAAAGGAGAAAATGATCGAGGACATGGAGGCCCAGGAGAGCATGAATTTTCTCTTGGAGAAATCTCACATTCCAGGCACGTGGTGGGACCTGCTACCAGATTAGGGGGTTGAGGATGCAGGATGAGGGGTGAAGAGTGGAGAAACTTGCAGCACTTAACAGACCAAACTCAGGAGAAGAGTCTCTTCAGACCCACACTTTAGAAAAACCAGTTTCAGGCCTCTGAATGTTAAAGAAAGTAAAAATTAAATAAAAACAAGATTAAGGGAAGACAATATCCTCTCAAAGGTAAATTGAGAGGAAATTACAAAACAGAGATCACCTATATTCTAGTGAGATACATCATCTAAATTAAAGTGAGAATAATATTTGCATAAGATTGAAGGCAGGAAGACAAGGGGGAGACAGAAGATGAGATGGTTGGATGGCATCACCGGTTCAATGGACATGAGTTTGAGTAAACACCGGGAGTTGGTGATAGACAGGGAAGCCTGATGTGCTGCAGGCCATGGAGTGGCAAAGAGTCAGACATGACTGAGCGACTGAACTGAATATTTGCATAAAATATTGTTTTTAGGCGTCACCCTGGCAGATCAGAGAACCCGGGCTTGTCCGTCTGCATTTCTCAGGGGGAAATGAGAGTGACCACGTCATAGTTCCCCTCTCTTGGGTCCTCAGTGTTTGCAAAGAGTTTGGTCCCTGGAGAGGAGAGTTTCCCAGCCTCCCAGGGGACCAAACTGCTTCTCCTACTTGAAAGTTCAAACGCCTGGACCTTAGTGTGAAACAAAAGATTTACAGAATCACTTAGTTTCTTTAATGTAAAATATGGGTGATTGGGCTTTGAGAATATTAATAATTTTGAGGGTTGGATGAACTAGTGAAAGTGAAAGTAAAAGTTGCTCAGTCATGTCAGATTCTGCAACCCATGGACTATACAGTCCATGGATTTCTCTAGGCCAGAATACTGGAGTGGAATACTTTCGCTTCTCCAGGGGATCTTCCCAACCCAGGGATCGAACCCAGGTCTCCTTCATGGCAGGTGGATTCTTTACCAGCTGAGCCACAGGGGAAGTCCAAGAGTACTGGAGTGCGTAGCCTATCCCTTTTCCAGCGGATCTTCCTGACCCAGGAATTGAATCGGGGTCTCCTGAATTGTGGCAGATTCTTTACCAACTGAGCTATCAACTTGTAAGAAACCCTTGTGAGAAACAATGCCTGACACAGCAAGAGCTCAGTGAGTAGTTAATTACTATTACTAGTATTAACATCGCCATCACAAAGAAACACAATAAAAAGCAAATAACATTATATAAATTAATCTTTTGTCTTAAAAATATCATCGACTGAAACACAATGACTTTTCTGTTTGTCTTACCTTTGCATGGGCCTTAGTGATGTCCAGTCTTTACAGCTGACATCTTTATTCTAATTACATAATTTCTACAAAGGTTCTCTACAAAGTGATGAAGGAAATGGAATACAAGAAAAGGTAAGGTGAGAGGCACCTGCCATTGACTGAAAACAATGTTTTTCACATCAAGAACAAAGAGCGTCCAAGGAGTTCCACCCTCCACTTTAGAAAGTTTATTAAAATCATGATGTGCTTGCAGCATCTTAAGCAATTTCAAATCACTGTCTCTGAAAAATCACCAGGCAGCTGCCTGTGATGTTTGTGTCTGGCCAAAGGGAGCTGACTTCAATGCATCCTGACACAGCAGGAGCAAACCGTCACCTTTAAAGAAAAAGTATTCTAAGCGACACACTGGGAGTGTCAGTGATGTGCTGGCGGTTGTTTGTGCTTGTCAGGAAACAAGCAAGACCCACGTCTGTTTCTTCCCGATACAACAGATTACAGAGTATATTGACAACTTACAGGTAAACAATCCATTTTGCATCTCCTGGTTTGGTCTTCTTAAATAAAAGCAGTAGATTTCTAACTATGATTTTTTTTTCAAGGGTCAATGAGAACAAGTCTATTGTTAATGTAAAGAAAATACGCTTTTGGGTTTATTAGATTGTTTGTAAAACCAATGGTCTCTACTGTTCTGTGTGTGTAAATCTGATTTTTTAGTAACAACTACTGGATAACGCGACATTCCCGTGTGGTTTTTGACACACACCTGATAAGCAGAAATTCCCACCCAGGTCCTTATCCTGGGGAGTTGGCATCCTCTGGTCACCACCACTTTCTCACAGATGTTCTATGTCTGTCTTGGGAGGAGGGTTTTACCTCCAGGTGCTTCTGGATTTAGGGGAGCAGAAAGCCATTGGTCTTTCTGTGGGCTTGAAAACCCACAGTGTAAAGAGATGTCTGGGTTCATTCTTCAAGTCAACCAATTCTCGCCTGCCTGCCTGCTGTGTGTCAGGCACCTATTTTCTGACACACGAATAATTCCAGACAAAATACAAAATAGAAAGACCTTCAATAAATTGTACATTTTGAGTTACTCCACCCAACACAGTTTAAAGGTTATGGAGAACATTTTCAAGGCTGATTTCATGACATATGTTTATGTTGCAAACATACTATGAGTGAAACTTGGCTTGAATTACTATGAATAGATGTAGACAGCTCAGACAAAATCGTTAATCAGCGTCAACCAGTTATTTCTTGTACAGATAACTATTTACATACCACCGAGAAATCTAAATCTGTAATATATTGTATATATTCTAAATAATTAGAGGTTGAGTAAAAGGCCTTGGTTCTACCATCCAGTAAGAACAATAATACTCCAAAAATGTGGTGAATTAGACATAGCAAGTGTTCAACAAAGGAATTTCAATGAAGGAGTCTTGATGACAAGACAATTTGTCTCTTAAGTTTAATAGGCTTTGAGACTTGATTAAAGGCCTCAGAAGCATACCTGGACCCACCAACCTTATTTTAGTCCTTGATTAAATCACGTTACTGAAAAGACCTCAGAAAAGGCCCCTTGATGGGAAGCTATACAACGTGTCATCTGAAAGATGCATCCCAACCCTCTTGAAAATGTTTTCTCCACACCTCAGAGATATTTTTCCGAAGTAGGCAAAAATTGTAATTATGTGCCTCTTCTCCAAAATTATAGATGATATATCAATTTTTCCTCAAATTTTAGACCAGCTTTACCCTTAATAATGACAATCTTTTGTGTCAAATATCCTACAGAAAAGCAGAAAAGTTAAAGCAACAACTTTTCTGTTCTCTGTCATCATCACATAGTGTTTCTTAACTGACACCTTGGCTAAGAAAATGTCAGAATTATTTGTGGCATTTGTTAGTCAAATCATCAGTTTTTGGCATTTTAGAGAGACCAAACTACTAAATAGATAAACAACCCAGAATTTTAATTAATATTTAATTTTGATTAGCATTTAATTTAAATAACACAATTTAAAATGCATTTTAAAGCCTTGGTTATAATATCACTTTAAAATTCACAGGGTGACAGTTTGGATTCTTGGAAGAACAACATACAACCCACAAATTATGAGGCAAAGCTGCCCATTTATATGGTCCTTTCTGTCCTGTAATTAAACCCACGTGCACATAAAACTGTAGACACCTGCTTTCTGCTCACATTTACTGGAGGATGGATCCTCTTCTCATAAATACATTTTGGGATAAATTGTCCCCACTCCTAGTCTCTATGGGAGGGGCAGGTCCATGTGGCCAGGTGGGCCCTATTGTGACTCCTCCCAGTGATGGGGCTGAAACAAACCAGTAGAGGAAGTGGGGCTGTACCTTCCTCACCTCTTCTGAAAACTGGAACTTTGCAACATATATATTAAGGTGCGTGGAAGTAATTGAATGAAAGGGCCCTTAGAATTGCACCCACCTGCTCATGGAGCCTTTTGTGCTACAGTGCATGGGGTCGCAGAGTCGGATAGGACCTAGTGACTGACAGTAACAACAGTGTGCCAAAGAGGAGCAGAGAGAAGGTGAGGAAAGCTGACTGATCCCGGCCTGGTCAGGACCCCAGACAGCAGCTTCTGCGGCACTGCTCCCCCCATTTCCAGGCTCCTGCCCCACCAAGTCTTCTTTACAGGGGAGGCCCCGGCTTCCCCACCCACATCCCATAGCAACTGCTGAGCTGTTATTTCATCCTTCAAAATGATGACAAACCCTACGAAGAAGTGTCCTTCTTTATGCCAATAATACGGTCTAGTTTTTGTTTTTAGGAGATGGCTCAAGAAATCTTTGGCCAAACCTGCTGGCCAAACGCTGTCAGACACAGCAGCTCAGTGTGAACTATGCGTAGGCTGTAAAGGCTGCACGTCTGGGCACCTGGATGGGCAACAAGGGGAGACTTAAGGCAACAGCTGCAGTCCCTGATGTATCTGGGGATGCCTTCAGCAGTTTGCTCACCCCCACAGGTCTATGCATATGAAGTTCTATCAACACCAAAATCCCACCAGGACCACGCTTTGTAAAGTGACAATCAATTAGTGCCTTTTGTCCTGGGAGGAGGGAAACCATCTCTTTCAGTGAGAATGCTCAGTGTTGATGGAGACACAACAAGCATTCTGATTGACTTCTGGGGTGATAGAAATTGCTCCCCCTTTTTGTAAAAAAAATTCAATTTCTGTCAAAGGCTTCAACTTTTCCAATGTCTTAACCCAGGAATTTTACATGGACATTGAATACATTTAATACAAGGGCATATTTCCAAATTTAGAACAGAAATTGTGTACCAAGATGTTCACTGTATATCATTCATTCATTCAAGTAGGAACAAGGAATACAGGAAAAACATAGGGTTGCAGATTGTGTAATTTTAATGGTTATTTGGAAGAATTTCTAACTTCATGGGATACTGCTTATTATATAATATTATTAGGAAAAACAAGATATAATACTTCATGAACAATAGCCTCATTTATAGTATTGGTAATAAAAGGGGAATTCTCCAGAAAGACAATACCAGTCATTTCTGGGTTGCAGGTTATGGGACAAATTTATTTTCACACACACACACACACACACACCCCATGTACATATACATATATTTATTCCAAATGTCTGAAAGTGAGCATGTATTTATTTTACAAATAAACTTATATATTTAACAAAAAAGCTTCTTTATCAGGTAAAGTTCATCACTGCTGCGAGTATCATTGGGAATTTCATGCTTCATCCTAATATTTATACAAACATTAGAATCTACCCAGAGCTTTTTTTTTCTCATGAAACAAAAATTCATTATGGGTACTCCATTAGCCAACGTCCACACAGAGGTGGCTCAAACCTACACTAGGGCAAGGATGCTATTCTGCCTCTTCCTTGTGGTCAGGACTAGTCACTTACAGCTCATGAGAAATCCCAAGTATGTGTAAAGTACACTTCCTTCAGCAGTTTGATTTAACTATTTGCTGACTGACTTCTGCTAAGACGTAGAGTCTCTGAGAGGAATCATAAGAGATACAATCAGTTCTCCTTTCTCTGGATCCTCCAAGTTCCTGCTAAGTAACTTGACTGTCCTAAATCAGATTACTAGAACTTCAAAACATTCTCTAAGGTTCTTAAAGAAGTATTTCTTCAAACATTTAGTCCACTCAATTGTACATGTTCTTTAACTGTTGGTTTGGGAAGTGATTTTATAGAACTCACATCAGTCAGCTTTTTTGTCCCAGCAGTTTTGAAAACTCATTGTGTTTTATTTTTTAACATCTTTTTAGTTGAGAGTGGTGGTCCTCTCTAGGAACAAAGTAAAGCAACAGTTGCCAAGATGGGACTTTTTTTCCCCTCTCTAGTAGATAGTGGAGTTAATGGACACTGTCTTTGGTAGATTTTCCTGGAAAACAAGATAAAATAGTTACTTTGAAAATGCTTCAGAAAATAGGTTTCAGCTAAGAAAATGGGGTAATCTGTGAATCACACATATTTGTGTGGTTCAAGAATATGTCCCAAAGCTCACAGTGGTGACTATAAATTAAGAATCTGTCATACTGTAGGTGATCATCTATACATGCATCTCATTTATTTATCTTCTAACAATTATTTCTTATTTACATTTATTAGCTGACATTTAACGGTAGCCAATTTGCAGGACTGTTGCTTGTAGAAATAACAGAATGGTATTTACAAGAGTAGTTTTAAAAATTGCGATGTGTTTGGGTCAATAACTAAAAAAAATTTCCTGTCATTCTTTTGTATGCTAAAAGGTTTGGATATGTTATATTATACTTTCTCTCTACCTAGCCCATAATAAATATTATGGCCAGAGGCAATGCATTCAGCATCCTTTCCATCCATTTTCCAGAAATATTTCTCTGTAATGATTGGGCATGTGAATAATGATTACGTGTCACAAACATTCCCTCTTGTTAGTCTTACAAGCATCCTGGGAGAAGTGTGAGCTCGGAAATAGGATTATCATTTGTTTTCGTGATATTTTAAACTTGTGATCTATTTCTTCAATAGAATGTGAACTGTCAAATGCTAATTGTTACTTGAAGTGGTTTCTTTCTGTGAAATAAACCCTCCAATATTCCTTTCCCTCCTCTCTTACTTATAAGTGTGAACACACACTTACAGAATAATGAGGCTTTGTTGTCATAGAAAACTATTAAATCATGTATTTTTTACTTCCTAGGTTAGAGAAGAAAGAATAGATGTGTGAGGAAAAAATTGCATGAACAACCCTGGGACTATATTAGTTGATTTTTTAAGTCAGAAACTTCTGAGATGGTTTTCTACCTGGAAGTAGACAGTGTACTATTCTAGAGAATTTGCATAGCTCATCCTGACTGAATTCTTACTCTGCCTGATGTCTTCAACCACAAATTGCTTTGTAATACAAGGCTGTCTACTGTCTGAGACTATCTTGGATATCTCACTGAACATCACAGGAGGCTGTAAGTTCTGATTAAATTGCAATTGTAATCCTGCCCAGATCTTAGAGAAACATATTCCATTTTATTTAGTAGCCCCTTAAACATACCAGGGTGTTCATTGGAAGGACTGATGTTGGAGCTGAAACTCCAATACTTTGGCCACCTGATGCAAAGAGCTGACTCATCTGAAAAGACCCTGATGCTGGGAAAGATTGAAGGCAGGAGGAGAAGGGGACGACAGAGGATGAGATGGTTGGATGGCATCACCAACTCAATGGACATGGGTTTGGGTGGACTCTGGGAGTTGGTGATGGACAGGGAGGCCTGGCATGCTGCGGTTCATGGGGTCACAAAGAGTCAGACACGATTGAGCTATTGAACTGAACTGAAACATACCAGACTAATAATGAACTTTTAAGCTCACTATACATTAAAAATATCAAAAATTTAAAGTAATTTGAAATTATTGAACATGGATTTCCCCAGTAGCTCAGCAGTAAAGAATCCACCTGATAATGCAAGAGACACGAGTTTGATCCGTGGGTCAGGAAGATCCCCTGGAGAAGGGAAGGGTAACTCACTCCAGTATTCTTGCCTGGAGGATCCCATGAACAGAGGAGCCTGGTAGGCCACATACAGTCCGTGGGGTCACAAACACTCAGATAACACTGAGTGACTAAACAGCAACAATGTAATGTAACTATCTTTGAAGAACTGTGGTATACATCAAAGACATGTATAGAAGCTATTTTCAAAAGCTGATCTTAACCTAAGAGGCATATTTCACTTTTCTAAGAATCATTCTACGTTCTGTGGAGTTCCTCACCCCAGGTGCCTGCAGGGCCCTAAAGGTAGCATGGGGAGAAATCATGCCAGAAACAAGTGTTTGTGTGCAGATACTGTCCTGGGGGAGCAGGCACACTGGGGAGATGCATTCCACCTGAACAACTAATCAACCCCTCAGACTTTAGCCCTGGAGGAGGAGGGGCCCCCTGTAGTTGGGCTTTAAAAGAGAAGCCAGAAATTTGTTTTCTCTATGAAAATGGAAAATTGTTGGTTTTATTTTGTAGAACATCTGAGCGTTCTAAACAAAGCCTGTCTCCAGGTCTCACTTGAATACTAGCCTTTAGTTTGCAACATTTCACCAACTAAGCTAAATAAAGTCCTAATAAAAAAAAGTACTATAACTTCAACAGGGAGCCCAGCCTGGGGCTCTGTGATGACCCAGAGGGTTGGGATAGGGGAGGAGAGAGGCTCAAGACAGAGGGAGCAGATGTGTAATCACGGCTGACTCTCCTTGTTGTATGGCAGAAACCAACATGACACTGAAGCAATATTCCTCCAGTTAAAAAATAAACAAAAAAATACTGCAACTTCAAAATATGAATATGGTGAAAATTGATCATATTTGGGGAAAAATCTTCTAAAATACCTTATAAAGACATATACTCACACATATGCCATCTTTACTAGGAAGCGTACGCCTGTCCAAGAAAGTGAAAATATCGAGTTGTCCATTATTGGTGGGGTCATTCCACAGGTATGCATTGAGTACCTGCGATACCTGGAAAGTTAGGCTTGGGAAGGAGAGGGGCTCAGTAGGGCTTGTTGGCAATACTGAGAGGCTGAGATGTTTTATTGCACTTATCCCACGGCTCTACCACCAGTCACTCTGTTCTACAGCACAGAGCTCTGGATGGTTCATCTAGTTACACTGATGACCTTACACACTGGAGGGAAGAGTGATTCCACAAATGCAGCATCTGAATTAACACATTTTCACACGCTCAGATAAAGTTTGGTGATACCTAGTAACTCCTGGGTACCGGGTACTTCACCCACGCTGAGGTACTGCGCTCAGTGTTTCACACCTAGGGTTTTTAGTCCGCAGATTGCACTATGGGAAGAGGTGGTTCTCCTTATGGAGGGGGGATGGAAGCCCTGAAGACCTATTGAAACAGTGACTTTCACCTGCCGACCAGTAACAGAGCAACATGCAGGGCTTCTGAGGCTGTCTTATGGAGAGAGAAAACCCTAAACAAAGAGCCTTTGTAGGATGGAGCCTGTCCTGAGGTTCTGCATCTGTGAAACAGCACAGGAGAAAGGTCAAGAAAGAAAGGAAAAAATTGGAAGGAAAGAAAACAAAGGCAAGGAGCACAGTTGTGAATTGAGGATGCAAGAAGCCAAGAAGGCAGCCCAGCCCCCTCCTTTGGTGCTGAGAACAATGCCCGGGCCAAGGATGTCCAGAGGCTGCCTGTGCTCATCAGTGGTCACGGGCGAGATAAGACCCCTGGTGTGTTGTGCGCGTGTCGTGTCTCTAATAATTAGTATCACAGGGACATGGAGCCGGGCTGTCGCAGCCCTGCCTCATTCATTTGCTGACGGCTCCCTTAAAAAATGAATCACGCATACCTCCATCGCATTTTGTCAGGATAATGATAACCTTTTTGAAATGACTCCCCCTGACTCTGGGTCAGCCACGTGGGCTGCCACGAGTCCCACCGAGGAGAAAAAATGTCTGGTGACCTCCTCGTTATGTGGAGGGTGGTGGGGTGAGACAGCTCCACTTCTGCTGAAGGGGGCAGGTTACTGAAAACAGGAACTGTTCCTAATATAGTCCGACTTAGTTATGGCTTCACCAAGCCTGAATCAGAGAATGTGGCTTGCCTTATACGTATCATGTGTATGTGTGCTCTGACTCTGTGACCCCCATGGACTATAGGCCTTGAGCCTCCTCTGTCTGTGAGATTCTCCAGGCAAGAATACTGGAGTGGGTTGCCATTTCCTTCTCCAGGGAATCTTCCCCAACACAGGGATCAAACCTGGGTCTCTGGCATTGCAGGCAGATTCTTTACCACTGAGCCACCTGGGAAGCCTTATATATATCACTCAATAATTTAATTTTTTTTTAATGGGAGAAGCTATGAGCCAGAAGGATTTGCCCAGATCACTTAATTAAATGGTGCATTTTCAAAATGACCCATGACAATAATGGAGTTGTTTATAATATTGTCTCTGGAAAAATTGCTATGAAGACATTCAAGAAAATTTAAGGAAAATATTGAGATTTTGTATGTATATATAAAACTAAGATATAGGATTTTGAGGTTGGGGTTTTCAGAAAATAATTTTGCGGTTTGTATTTTAAATCCACAATGGAATTATAAAATTGCATTTCGACACAATAAAATGAGTGGTGTGAAGAAGAGGGCTCTGTCTGCCACATTCTGTCCTGATTGGAAACTTGTACATTGGAACGCTGAACAAAGATGTCAGTCAGTCATGGTGTGCCCTTCCCATTTCCCAGGAACCAGGAAATACAATGTACACCAAGGAAAAAAGGGACAACAAAAGCTATTAGTAGTCACAAAGGATGCACATAGTAGGTTTTATGTGACTGAGTGTATGAATTGGTATATCAGGGTAATTTCTAAACAGTTTCTAAAACTAATGGTTGCACACAGGTGTCTTTGGCCAAGGTAGGTCACATTCTGGAATGGACTGTACATTGATGACTACTTCCTGACCTCACAAAATCCAGCCTACAGGTTTTGAAGGGGGTCGAATGCACCCCCTTCACCCCGTTTCTCACTGTCTGAGCCCTGGGCCAGGCACTGTGCTGGGCACAGAGGATGAAAATGACAGGTTGACTTAAAATGCCCAGCTCGAGCAGGAAGTGTGAAAACCAGTCATACTTCTGAGAGATGAGAAGGAAACCAGCCCAGAGGAGAAACCAGCAGGTGGTGGCAGCGAATCCAACTTGATGAGAATGTGTGCAGACCTGGTGGGGGAAGCAGTGATCAGGATGCGTTGTTTCTGTCTTCCAGGCGATTCCTCCTGGTCTCAGGGTTTTCCTGGAAGCCCTCCTTTCCCTCACTCACCCTGCGGGCATGCACACACATGCACACACACATGAACACATGCATACCCTGCAGATCCGTCACTCCCCTCCCCTCTCAGTGGTGCTTGGTCTCCAGTTCCTCTGTCCCTCTTGCAGTTGAGTCCTACCCTCCATGAGTCCTCCCAGACAGGACAGTGGCCCCAATCAATTTACATCCTTGACACTCCCACCTTGATGCCAGAGCCTGAGCCCTGAAATATGATACTGGCCTTACCCCTGCTGACCTGAGACCTTCAAGGACCTTCCTTTACTTAGGGAACAAAGGCAAATCCCTTCTCTGCCAGGTGGTCCTCACCCTGGTGTAACAGACATCCTCCGATGTGTAGTGCACACATGTGTGAGTATACATTGTCCTTGTTTATGAGCGTGCATACCTGTACCCATACATGTATGCACACAGGTTTGTGAATGTGTGCATGTATACATATGTGTGCACACATGTGAGTACATATGTGTGCTTGTGTGTGAGCATGCACACATGTACCCACACTCATGTGTGCACTCATGAGTGTGTGCAGATGTGTGTGTGCATGTATGCATATGCACATGCGTGCTCACACCTCCCACTGCATCCTACAGCCGTGTGTTACCTTCAGTGGGTGTGTCTGTCTGGGTGCTGAGGAGACGTGTCACCAAGAGCAGCGAGAATCCAGGGCCAGCAGAGAGCAGGAGAGGACCGGGGGAAGGGCTGGTTCAAAGAAGCCAGGGTCCGAGGAACTGAAGGCTTCCCTTGACTTATGGTTTCCCGGTCTGCTAGCCCCAACAGTTCCACCTTGCTCCCGGAGTTCCAAACGAGGATGACAGATGGGCTCGGGCTCAGGGTGAAGGTGCAGGGAACACCATCCATCCATCTGGTCCCTGACACGAGTCCTTCCCGCCATGACCCCTGGACTGAAAATGCACTTTCTGTGACAGAATGGTTGGCAGATGAACGGGTCTCCTCCGAGTCCTGAGAGCATGACGCTTTTCCGGCATCCTCAAGCATCCTCCAAGAGCACCAGGGGCTGCCTCCCTCCTGCGCCTGTTCCTCATTGCACGCTGCCTGGGCTGGCACCCATGCCTTCCTCCCCTGCCCTCTAATTGCTCAGCTCATACTAACTGATATCTTCCGAGGTGCGGGGTAAATCGATTGGTTAATGTCCATGAAAGGATGTGGTCCTCGCATAGCGCAGCATGAATGGGGTTTTGTTGAGTATCTGCATCACAGCTTGATGTGCTCCCTTCTCACCCTTCTATTTCTACCATGTGAATCGTCTCACCTGCAGTAAGTGGCTTGATCTACAGGTGCATCCAGAATGCAGTCTGGCAGGTGGGCCCACATAGGAGAAGCAGGTTGGTCACCCAAATTTGCAATCCCTGCAATCTGTCACTTTTTCCACCAAGGTCTATTGCCTTTTGGAGCGTCAGTTTTTTTCTTCATCAGACGTCTACTTTTAGCCTGCAAATAACTCCTAAGAGGCTCCGTGTTTACCCAATAGCTCTGCCTTCTGTTAGAACCTGATTCCCCATGATGCTGAGTTCAGCAGCCAGCTGAGAGCTGGAGTGAGAAGTGGAAAAGATGCTTAGCGCCCGCTGAACACCCAGCTCTTCTCAACACCCAGTTCCTGGTCGTCTTGTCCTTGGGCAGCACCCTGCTACTGATTCTGGCTGGTGGGCAGTGGGCAGAATGGCACGGAAACTTCCCTGGGACCCTCCAACCCTCCCCCAACCCCACTGGCCACCAGGAAGTGGAGAGGGTGTGGAGCAGAGTCCTCCCCATGGGCCCCTGGGGAGACCACTGTGGAGGAGACAACCCTTCATGCAAACTCCTGAGATTCAGGTCAATTTGTTTCTAAAGCATCACCTGGCACCGTGTGAGTAACAACAGGAATATGAGGGACAGGAGTTTATATAAATATGCCCAAAGCGGGTGGGTGATTTTGCCTACATCTCCTACTGTGTTCCCTCTGGGCTATACTCTTCTGTCTTCCTTCCTCCCCTCCTTCTGCACCCCAGCCCTGTCCCCACAGCCTCCAGCACGGACTCTGGGACCTTGGTCTGTGCTCCCACCCCTGCTCTTGGGGTGCCTGCCCCTCTCTCCTTCCTGAAGGTGGCAGTGTCCAGTGCCCTGTAACTCCACCTCACGTCACTGCTGGCCCAGTTCCTGCCAACACTGAGATGGTTTCTCCACCATTGCAGTCTCTCCACCCCTCGACCTCTCATCCTCCTAGAATGGAGGGTCCTGCCACATCTAGCTGAGCAACACCCTTTCTGACCACCACATCTTCGCACCCCCCGACTCCGTGCTTGTTGTCTCTGAACCCACCTGACCTGTCCCCCTTCGCCATCCCTCACAGCATGCACACCTCCTCCCTGACCAGCAAACACCACAGTTCTTCACATCACACCTTTGCACACACCCCCTCTCTGTCTTTGTTCCCCATCCTGTGTGTCTGCGTGAGACTCACTGAGTCCATCCCAGTGGACTGGAGGTGGACAGGCTCATGCCAGCAGGCATCGTCACATGCATGCATGTGGCCCCTCATGGCCCTTGCTCCTGAAAGATGGCTCTCCCTTCCCTCCTCCTGCTCCTGACCCCTGAGCCACTCAAACTGGTGACGTGCTCCCTGTTTCCCTGCGAACAGGGACTGTAGGAAGAGAACCCCTGAGGCCCCTGGCATGAGACCTGGAGTCAGTGTCCCTGATTCCCTGGGGGCCCTGGAGGGATGCCCATCCGCTCAGGCAAAGACTCTGCTCCTGCTCAAGGACAGTCCGCAGCTCCCCTGCCACGGTTTGTCTCATCTGATTTCCATGCTTCAGAAGCCTGTCGGTTCCTATTCTGTTTATGCCTGCCTCCCCGTCTTGGTGCGGTTATGAATTTATTCAGTTTGGTTCGTATATAATATTCAGATATGAGAATGTAAATGCACTTGGACCAGAGGCGTGGGACATTTTATCCAGCTCTGGCAGGCATTGTGTGCTTTTTAATTTGGGGGTTATTATAAAAATGCTGCAGTAAACACATCTTTGAGCAGAGACACAGCCACATCAGATAGATCCATGGACATAAATTGCACAGTAAAAACGTGTAATTACAAAGTGTTGACAAATATTGCTAAATTGACTTCAGCAAGATATCTCCCCCTATTTTTCAGCTTCTGGGCCACCATAATATAATCATGTTTAGCATTTCAGACAATGTGGTGAACTAAATTCTCAACTTTGTTTGATTTGGCATTCTCTTTTGTATTAATGAAATTGATCATTTTTCATGTGACTGTTGGCCATTTGTATCTCTTCTAATTTCTTCTTTACGAAAAAGTGTTAGTTGCTCAGTCGTGTCTGACTCTTTGTGACCCCATGGACTGTAGCCCACCAGGCTCCTCGGTACATGGAATTCTCCAGGCAAGAATACTGGAGTGAGTAGCCATTCCCTTCTCCAAGGAATCTTTGCGACCTAGGGATTGAATCTGGGTCTCCTGCATTGCAGATTCTTTACCGTCTGAGCTTCTTTTATTTTTCTTTATTTCTTTTTCTTGTCCCTTTTCCTTTTGTTTTGTGGGAACTCATCAAAAAAATTTTTGTTGTTGTTGTTGTGGGCCATTTGTAAAGTCTTTATTGAATTTGTTACAGTATTGCTTTTGTTTTATGTTTTGGTTTTTTGGCCCCAAGGCATGTGGAATCTTAGCTCCCTCACCAGGGATCGAACCTGCATCCCCTACATTGAAAGGCAGATGCTTATCAATGGAACCATCAGGGCAGTAGGAACTCTTTAAATATTTTGATTATTACTGCTTTTTGTATGGATTTGCTGCAAATAACCACACTCCCAGTCTGTGTTGCCTTTCTATCGACTTGCTTGTCGGTATTTTTCATGAAATTGTAGTATCTCAGTTGGAGAGGACACACACACACACACACACAACCTCAGATATAGATCTTGTTGTTGTTGTCCAGTCGCTCAGTTGTGTCCGACTCTTTGTGACCGCACTGATAGCACGTCAGGCTCCCTTGTCCTCCACTGTCTCCCGGAGTTTGCTCAGATTCATGTCCACTGAGTTGATGATGTCGTCCAGTCATCTCATCCAGAGTGAACTAGCTTTAGGGACCAGGACGAGAGGGAGTCCACAGCCTCCCAGGTTCTCAGTGGGGGCAGGCAGTTGCCTGCAAGAATGAAAAAAAAAAATGTAGTTTTCTTTTTTGTACCTTTTTACCAGGGATTAATATCAGGCTTCTATTACCTTTCTAACATGAACCAGACAACTTGATTTTTCTATCTTCTGGAGGCAGTCAGAGGCCAAGGTAATGCATGAAATTTTAGATTTTGTGATTCACCAGTCAGCTATATACAGACTCATAAGGAAAAGCAAACGGTGATGGTTTCCAGTCATTATGTTTAGGATCTATTTTGCAGCAGCAACTGGAGGAGGCAAGAATGAGGAGGAGGGGGGTACATCTCAGGGGTGGGTGGGATGCAGGGTTTCCAGTGGGACCCAGGAGTCTGGGGTTTATCCTGAGAAGTCTGGGATTGTCTACACTGGGAGAGACATTGTCCATACATGTGGAGAAGGCAGACAGTTCCTGTATGGTTAGATTTAGCTCAAAGTGTATCTGAGGAAGGAACACACTATTTAATGAAAGGATGCTAATTCTACTATTACCTTTAAATGTTATTCTGAATTCTGCCCCTAGCCATTACAAACAACTTCTTTCAAGTTCTTCTCTGTGCCCTTAGATTTAACCTGCAGTCATCACCCCTTCTTAACTGCTCTGGACAGAACAAAACCTGAAATGTAATTTACTTTAAGAATATAATCACTTATTGATTCCTCTTTTTCTTCAGGAGATAGAAACAGTGTGTAAGCTTTTATCCGAGAGAGTCCAGGACAGTTTTTATACTCTGCATTTAGTTCAAATCCATTCAAACTCTCCTTATAAAACTAGCATCTCAGGCATTGTGTTGCAGATAATCATTATTTTTAAAAGGGATTCATCATCCTGCTTGTGTGAAGATTCCACAGTAGGCAGACAATATTTAATAAGTAAATCAATAATGTTCATTTCAGGGAAAAAATTAGGTATAGAATATAGCTGGGGAAGATAATAAAACAAGATCAAATACTAAATTTCAGACCTGATAAGCCATTAGAGATAATGTAGTGTCGTGCGGTGAGGGGTGCAGTGGACGAGGAGGCTGACTCCCTGAAATGCTGTGTAAATGCAAATTCAGCCTCATTTGTCCCATGATTAAAGCACAAGGGAGAAGAAGCCCCACTGGCTTTGAATGCGGCACTTGCTACTTCAATAAAGTGCCATCATCAGGGAAGGGAACTTCCTCAACTTGGGACAGTTTTGCTGGTAAGTGAAAAAAGAAATAAAAGAGGGAGGGTTTCTCTGGTGGTTCAGCTGGTAAAGAATCCGCCTGCAATGTGGGAGACCTGGGTTCGATTCCTTCATCAGGAAGATTCCTGGGAGAAGGTTCAGTCTCCATTTGCGGAAAAGTTAACTTGCCAAGAGAATGAGCAGACTACCCGCGAGGGTTTCTAAATATTTCCGATAAAATCCAGTTAGAAATGTTAAAATTGGGAGGAATCTTGCATGTACCTTTCTGTCTCGTTCCTCCGTTTTCCTGCAAGGGCCCCATCAAAGAGGCTGTTAAGAGGAGACCCTCTTGTTTTTTCATAAAGGCTGTCGCACAGCAGGTGTTGCCAAAATGTTTTTTAACAGGCTGTATGTAATCCCCTACAGCTCCCACTTGTTAATACTAGTATTCGTATTGTCAGGCATTGGCTAGAATATAGATGATCCTTTTTCTGTAACACATGAACAAATATTATATTAGCAGCCAGATATCTTGCCTCTGTCCTTCTTCCTGAGGTTAAATTTATCCAGGCAGTTCTTTCAACGGTCCTTCATTTATTACAATCTCCAAATCTCTCATAGTTCTTTCATAAAGCATTTATGTTCTGGACACTGTCATCCTCCAGAAAAATTGTTCCCATTTGTCAAGTATCATTCTAGAACACTGTGTCCATAATTAAACCCTGTGAGCTGAGGCCAGTGCTTGGGGGTAGTGCTCCCACCATCTGTATGTTGGATATCAGCTAAGGCAGTTTCTCCTACACTGGGCTGTCTTTGTAATGTCAAGGATTAATTGGAAGAAGAAGAGCCAGGACAAGAGAAACAGGTTTTAGAAGGCAATTCCAGTAGCCAAGGGAGAGATACTGAGGGTGATTCCAGTAGAACTAAGATATGAGTAAAATTTAAGAGCCATATATTAAATATCTTCTGATATGCTTGGTGACTGCTTATGGAGAATTAGGGGAGAGTAGAAAGTGACTCGAGGTGTCCTGCTTGTGGGACAAAGTTGATCCATCTCCTGAACTTGGAAGTAGTGTAGGAACAGTTTTATGCTAGATGATAACGAGCATAAAATGCCCCAAAACAATATCAATTAAGTTATAAATGATGAAAACATGGGTAAGATGCTTACAGAGAGAGTTGGTCAAGGATGTAGATTCGTCAATCACACTTTAGATGATAACTTCAACTGTAAAATCACACTAGCACACCACGTGAGAATCCATGAGGTTCAAAGGAGAGGAAGTCAAGGAAAAAGAATCAAGTTACCTGTGTTTCAAAGAAGCCAGAGTAGAGGCAGAAATATAGAAGCTGATGACCACCCTGTGTCATTTGGGTAATTAACTTCATTTCTTTAGCAGTTGACTTTCTTAATATCTAATGTAGAAAGTAGGAAACCACAGCAGGATTTCTGGCTGGTCTTTTTTTTTTCTTTTCTTTTTTGAGGCTATGAGTATTTGTTATGTTTTATGGATGATTTCTCTGCTATGCTATAGAGATGTTGGTCGCTTTTGGGTAATTTAACTTTCCATAAGAATTTTAATTGCCTAACTTTGTCTAGATCTTGTAGAAGGATTCCCCTTTTAGCCTATTCAAGTGGAAACAGAAACTTGTCAAGTTAGTGATTGGCCTGATTGCAGAGGATGTTATAGAAATTAGTACTTCACACTGATGAATATTGTAATGATGGGCATATCTTAACTGAGTCAGAGCTGTAGTTACATGGAAAAGTAAACTAAATTTATGTTCCTCTTCATCCAGAGCAGAGAACTCTTTTGAAAGGAGTTGTTCAAGTTTCTCTAAGATCTCAATTTATATGTCAGCTTTGTAGTCCACTAGTATTTAAAGTACCAATAAGATTCCCTGAACTAAAATCCTACTTGTCAGAACCCCTAGGTCATTAAAATCCTACTTGTCAGAACCCCTAGGTCATTGGAGTGTATGAAACACATAAATATGTGTACACATTTGTCTATGTAACATATTAATGTTCACAGGTATGCATTGCATGATTAGGGAGAAGTCTGCAAATGGGTTTAAAATTTTCATCGTTGCACTGTTTCCTGTTCTGATAGGTTTTAATCATCATCACAGTGAACATGGCATGTGTGTTTATTTATCTTATTGGGTTTTTGCTTCTGCATTAAGCATACAAGCTCTACAAAGGAAGAGGTTCTGTCTGTTAGTTCATTACTGCACCTTCAGACCTCCGTCCATTACAGGCATAGTATAGGCCCTCAATAAAAAACCATCATTGAATGGATGAGGGGGTGAGAAAAGCCACCTTTGGAGAGTCTGTTGGACGTACACATTGATCCTGGTCGCACAAACTTTGTAATATGACTGGTGATTATGGAATTGGAGTCAGAAAGCCTGGTGTTGAGTGCTAGTCTGCTATGCGGTGGCTGAATTTGTGTGGTCAGCAGCCTCACCTGAAAGGATGATAGGGTGGTCTCGATAATAATGCATCTTCCTATTTCATAGGCCAGTTTTATGGGGCAAAGGAACTAATTTATTGGCAATTACTTTGCAATTTTTCAAGGGCTCTATGACAGTAATTCATTAAGTGCAGTTGCTTTAGTAACCCTACGTCCCGCGGGTAACAGTTCACCAGAACAAACTGCAATCGAGGGCCGCTGAACAAAAGCCTCTGAAAGACTTCAGTTGGCTGTCCTCCCTCCCCCATCTCATCTCAGTTTTCTCCTGACCCGTCTTCTGCTCAGAGCCTCCATCCTTCCTTTGGTACACGTGGGACAGAAATAGCTCTGTGTAAAAACAGGCCTCATTCTATGACGTCATTTCTTCAAGGGCTCCTGACTCCACTCAACTCTCTGAAAGCGTTTCTGAAAGCCAGGAAATGTGCTGTTTGTTGCACCCACATCGCATATAATGCTGTTTCTAAGAACTCAGCTG
The DNA here is from genome assembly GCF_033118175.1 of Dama dama. Taxonomy (NCBI): domain Eukaryota; kingdom Metazoa; phylum Chordata; class Mammalia; order Artiodactyla; family Cervidae; genus Dama; species Dama dama. Next base: position 45,775,673 of record NC_083703.1, read on the forward strand.
CTCAGTAGATACATGTTGAAGCAAGCCAGCCATTCTTCATTGACTGTTTTCCATTTTTTTTTTCCCCTAGCCGTACCACGAGGCATGTGGGATCTTGGTTCCACAGCCAGGGACTGAACCTGTGCCCGCTGCAGTTTAAGTGCAGAGTCTAAACCACTGGGCCTCTGGGAAGTCCCTATTTTCCAGTTTTTAATATCACCAACCAGGCATGTGTTCCATGCCCCATTCTTCTAAGTACTCGTGGAGTAAAATGGAGTAAAATAAAGTAAAATAACAGAATAAAACAAATATTCAACCTTACAGACATGTGTTAGGAGAGCATTTCAGTAGTCAAGAATTCAGACTTAATGCAGTGGGCTGTTCTAAATAACTGAAGTGTCCCAGGAAAGGTGGGATAGGAACCGTGATATTGGTGACAGTCAACAGCAAAAGAGTTGGAGAAGTTGGTCCTTCTCTTTCATTTACAACAATTTGAAGAACAGGGACAGGGGTTGGATAAGACAGTTAAGTTCTTCTTGTATGTTAACTGTATAAATCCACTTATTAGGTTGGATTTCCCCACAGAAATTCTTTATAACCTCAGTTTAACTGTGAACCATAGTTGCTTCATAGCATTTTAGAAAGTTGGCTAATTTTCTGATCCCAGCTCAAGACTGAATAAGATTCAAGCAAAAACTATGAGATGACATTTGAAAACTACCCACTCACTTATCCATGCAACACATTTAAATCTATCTGGTATCTTATAGGTACCTTTGGGAAGAACAACTTGTCCATCTTCACATGTTTTAACTTTAAATTTTCCCCTGGATTTCTACACAAGAATTCTGATAAAAGATCATTGCCCACTCTTTAAATTTAGCACAAATCGCATAGTTGATCATGTATCATCTAACATTAAATGGCAAAGTGAATTCAGTCATACTTACCATCTTAGAATTAATAGAATCCAATCCACCTTCATGGCTTTGTTTTAGGCAATAAAAGTAAAGATTGTGTTTTTTGTTTTTTGCTGCTGCCCTTTTGCCTCCCTGGTGCATGAAAGTGACTGTTGGGAAGTATTTTTAGCGGGCCTTACTTAATGATTTTCATAGGGCATCGCTTCTGACTGGATCTTACTCAGGGCAGCACCAGGCCAAATGCGCATTGCTGTCTCCAGTCACACCTTGGTCCTCGCCTCTGGCTCATGTCAGGTCTGATCACATTGGACTTCTAGCAAGCTCTTCTGTCTGCAGTTGCTTCTTAGAAAACTTTTGTGCTTCAATATTTTTTTTGCCTTGGAGACATGTACAGAAGAAGCATATCTGCTTTCTTTTGTTCTAAAGCTAGCTAAAACATGTTTGCTTCTAAATCATTCTCTTCCTGAAATGCTGAAGGTGAAGTTGTTTCAAACAACTGATCTTGATTATAGCACATACTAGTTGATGGAGGAAAACAATAGCAATAGCAGCAATAGTGATGATTACAATTGCAGTTAATATTTAATGAGTGGTTCTAATAGGCTGGCACTGGAGTGATGAATTGTTACAAGACCTGACCCTTCCCATCAGGAATCTCACAGTCTATTGAGCACATAAGTTGATTACAGATTGATGAGATAAGTGCAATGATAGAGAGTTCTGGGTATGTTGGGAATGCACCTCGTCCACCTTAGCATTACCAAAAAAAATTCCATGTTGATCAAAACTATAACAAAAAAGTCAAAAGTGCATGAAAGAAATTGCAGACTTTCTGACCAAGTGTCAAGATCCTTTTTGCTCTGAGATGGTGTGAAAAGGCAGAACAGACTTGTAATTCCGAGTCTCTACCTATGCAGCCTGAAATTTTCAAATGCCCATTTACCGTAAGTTAACTTCATATTTCTACTGTTAATGGATGTTTTTCACCCAAAATGGACAGTTATGTGTGTGCAAGAGACCTGTCATATCTCTTGTGAATTAAGATCAGACCAAGTTGTCCATTTTCTAACAGATACACATACACAGACACTAGATACTGTCAGTCCACACAACAAAGAAATGCATTTCTGGTTATTCAAGGCTACTTATATTGTAGGATTTGGTTTTGTGTTTGTGTGCAACTCTCATTTCTTAAGGGTGGGTGTCAGAAATATTATTCAGGAAAGAGCTAGATGGTAAATATTTTAGACTTTAAGCTATGGTGTTTTGTAGGGACACATAGAACTATTTAAAATTGTAAAATAAAAACATTTTTAGCTCGATATCTTAGGAAAATAGACAGCAATCTAGTTTTGGCACTTGGTCCAATCCTAGATATTACCTCTATGGTTTATTATAATACACATTGTTTATATATTCAGAATAGCTATATTCAGAATATGTATGAAATATTAAGAATACTCTATTCTTAAATGTATCAGTTTTAAAATATCAATAACAATTTTATATTATACACTGTATTTAATAACAATTGTTTTAGGAAATAATGAGAAGTTATTAGTCTTTTACTCTTGATAAAAAATGTTTTAAGTATCTTGCCCAAACAATCCATTTTTATAAAATTTTTAGAAGGTAGGTATAACTATGGGCAAGGTATCTATTATCATTATGTTTTTTAGCCTTACTGAGAGCATCGCTTTGGTATCATGCACACAGAATATTTGAAACTGAGAAACTGTGAACAAGAAGGATTTGCTGTATTCAACAAAGCGGCAAAATCAATTAACAGCCCTCAACCCTGTTGAATCTCTCTGACACCTCAGCAAAGCAGTCACTGACCAGCTGAATCAGCTTGAAGGTTAAAAATTCTGCATCTCCAGATGCCGGCGGTGCTCAAAAGAACTAACCTTGTGCTAGTTGGACAAATATATCTTCTCTCCTTTAGAGGGAGAAGCCATGAGAATTTTATTTTATTTTTTTATCCGTGTCTGTGTGTGAAATTATACAAGTGTGTCGAGAACAAACACCCCAAATTAAAGAAGAAAGAAGGTCACAGATGTAAGTGAGGGAGGCTCTGTCATAACTTCCCTTGAAATTCTGTGCTTTTCTTTTCATGCAAATAGCTTCCAATCTTTCAGCTATTTGTCAGCACCGGAGGTTGTCATTGTTATGGAGATGATCCTTTCCTCTACCTGTCTCTCCATCAGTGTAGCTGAAGCTTATTCAGAGCACTGATGTAAGATTATTATCAGGTCAAGCACTTATCTGACAGAATTTATGGTGATGAGTCTAGTACACATTGGATAAGCCAATGCTCCCTGATCACGAGTTTTTATGGTATTCCCATTAGTTGGTGACAGCTGTCAAAAATGTAGTTGTTACCGTTTTATTTATTCCTGACATTTGAAGGTCACTTAAAGTTTCAATTAAATTTTTCCTTTGTCAACTCAGAAATACCACTCAATTTAGCTCTTGATTTGATTGCTCTTGAAGCTGCCTTAGCATTCCAGGAGTTGATTATTTCAAGATTGTATCGCCAAAGTAGTGATAGTGACTATTGAATGCCATGACCATATGGGAAACTGCACACAATAGAGAAATAGATTAGTCTTTCCCACCAGGTGGACCTGGCATCTGAGTGGAAGACATACCCTCTGTCCATTCCCTGATGAACTCTGGACACTTGCACTGGGCTAACATTCCTTCAGGTCATTACATTTCAAAAGTAAGTAATTCTCTATCAGCAATTACTTTAAATATAAATATAGTAAACTCCTGATTCAAAAGACATATGTTGACAAAATGAATTAAAAAATAATAGGATCCAATTATATGTTATTTGCAAAAGACTCACTTTAGATGTAAGAATACACATATTTTGGAAGTGAAAAATGGAAGAAAATAGTCTATGCAAGACAGCAGAGGTGGCTATACTGAAAACAGACAAAACAGACATCAACCAAAATCTGTTACAAAAGATGAAGAAGAAAATTACATAATGATAAAAGGGTCAATTAAACAAAAGAAAAACAATTATAAAACTTATGCACCAAACATCAGAGTTCCAAAATATATGATGCATACATTGACACAACTGAAAGAAATAGACAGTTTTATAATAATTATAAGAGACACTTATATTATACTCCACTTTCAATAATGATAAAACAACCAGATGGAAGATGGATAAGGAATAGAGGACTTGAACTCTATAGAGCATTTGGACTTAGGAGACATTAGAGATACCATCCAATGACAGCAAAATACACATTTTTCATAAGTGCACATGGAACATTCTCCAGGGTACATTAGACGAATTAGGCCACAAAAGAGGTTTTAACAAAATTTTTAAAGTTTCAAATCATATAATGCATATTTCTAATCACAATGGGATAAAATTAGAAATCAATAGAAGAAGGAACATTTTAAAATATCTGGAAAGTAGAAAGCAGACTAATTTTAAAAATGGGTGAAAGAATAAATCTCAATAGAAATCAGAAAATATCTTGAGACAAATAAAAATGAAAACAACATACCAATATGTATGAAAAGCAGTGAAAGCAGTGGCAAGATGGAAATTTTCAGCTGTCATATTCAAGCAGAAGACAGATTTTAAATTAACAACTTAATGCTCTAAGGAACTTGAGAAAAAAGAAAAATCTAAACCCAAATCTAGTAGAAGGAAGGAAATAATAAAGACTAGGGCAGAGATAGATGAAACAGAATAGAGAATAATAGAGAAAAAACAACAAACTTGACAAATCTTTAGCTAGCTAGAGTAAGAAAATGAGAAGTCTCAAATAACTGTAGGAGAAGGAAATGGTAACCCACTCCAGTATTCTTGCCTGAATAATCCCATGAACAGAGGAACCTGATGGGCTACAGTCCATGGGGTCACAAAGAGTTGGACATGACTTAGCAACTAAACAACAAAACAACAAATAACTATGGTTAAAAATAAGTAGACATTATTAAACAGATTTTCCAGAAATAAAAAGATTTTTAGAAGTACTATGAACAGTTGTATGCCAATAAATTGTATAATCTAGATGAAACAAGATTACGGGAAACAAAAAACTTAATTGGACTCAATCATAAAGAAACAAAATCTGCATAAAGCTATAAAGAGAAAGGCTATTGAATCAGTAATTAGAAACTTCTGAACAAGGAAAAGCCTAGGACTGGACAGCTTCACCGGTGAGTCCTATCAAACATTTAAAGAAGAATTAAAACCAGTCTTCCTCAAGCTCTTCCAAAATATTGAAGAGGAAGGAACATATTCTGACTCATTCGGTGAATATAGTGTTCTCCAAATAACAAATGAAAGGCTTTACAAGAAAAAAACTAGACTTATATCCTTTATGAATATTGATGAAAAATTCTCAACAAAAGACTAGCAAATTGATTTCAACACTTTATTAACAGGATTATACTCCATGACTAAGTGGGATTTACTTCTGGAATACAAGGATGGTTCAACACACAAAATAAATCAGTGTAATACACTGCATTAACAGAACAAGGGAAAAGTACACACACAGAGACCAAAATCTCAGTTGATGCAAAAAAATAATAATAATTTGACGACATTTGACACCATTCATGATAAAAACTAGGAATAGGAGGAAACTATCTCAACATAATAAAGATCATATATGGAAAACTCATAGCAAACATTGTACTCAATGATAAAAGACAGAAAACTTTTCCTCTAAGATCAGGAAGGAGGGAAGGAGACCTACTTTTGCCACTCAAAGCCAGGAAACGAGGGACAGGAGAGACACAGGGCTACTTGTTCAAATACCATGTGGGGTACATTGGATTCAGGGGGACCTACGAGAGGAACAGCTCCTTCCTACGATGATGCATTAGAACAAGCCAGGGATGCAGCAGATGGTTCATATGGTCAGTTCTCATCCTTCTCAAGTCTATGTTGCTTGCTCTCACCATCACCTAAAACCCTATTTTGCATAAGACACATTTCTAGCAACTCTCCTGTATGTTGTATGTGAAACTGAATTTCTGAATGAAAACACATTTGTTCTCCATTTATTTGCCTTGAGCTTTTGTTGAAAAGTTACAATGCATGATTCTGTCATCCTGTTTATCAACTAGCCATCTCATCTTTGTGGTACTGAGTCTGAAAACAATTAAAACCAGAGGTATTAAAGTGAAAAAAGAAAAAAAAAAGTGTAGCCCAACAGCATCTCCTTGAAATAGAAGATAAACCCACTTACTAAGGAAATAAATGGGAGAAGGAAGGGGCTTTTAGGAGAACAAATAGGATGCTTGACAAAGTGGACAAAATGTTTGTGTTTTAGCATCATAGCTATTGCGCTCTGATGTGTGCTTAGGAACTCAGCTTCCCTAAGTTACTTTACCAGTAAATTCTGCTAGTAAATGACCCACCATCCATGGAAGCCTCAGGGATGTGTCTGCGGTGTGCTCCATCCCCAGCAAGCTCCCTGCTCCAGTGATCTGTAGTCAGTTACACCGGCACTTGCCCAATTGTTTTTCCTCCTAAATGCCATGCCATGCTTCAGCGCTTAAAGCAATCTCTCCAATATTGCTTACATTTAAATATTTGTTTATCTGACAGAGATTCAAACAGATGCAGTCCTCTCTCTGAATGTGCAAATCCTCAGGAGCTCAGATTTGAAAGAAAGCAACCCAGATTGGTCTCTTTAGTATAAGGCATATGTGTCACATGCCACCTATGCACAGACACACACGTGTACACACACACACACACACACACACACACACCACATAGACATGAAACTAAGTGCACAAGCAAAATACCAACTTTTCTTTCTGTACCCCAGGCTAGGTCTGTGCAGGTAATTTCCCTAACTGTTAATTATCATAATAATTACTCACCTAGCGAAGTCTGGAGGTGATGGACAACCCATAGTTATACTGTACTGTGTAGACAGGGGAAATGTGAAGGGATTAATTATGCTGTGTTAGGCTGGCAATGACATATTTGTGTGGTTGAAGCTGGATTTGTGGAGTTGGAGCTTTGCATTTCACTTGTAGTTTCAAAGATTTAACGGTGGGTCATCAAGAGAGCAGAGACCTCCACTCAAACCCTCCCAGAGCAGACAAGTTTGTAAAGGGTCCCAAACTGTTCATTTATCAGCTGAAACACTAAATTCTGCAAGTGTGGATTGTGCTTATCACACCCAAATTTAGTTGAAATTTTAAAAATATTCTGATACAGTTTTTATGGTATGGCTTTTTCTTCTGCTGAGTTATCCTTTGTCCTAACTTCTCTTTGCATTTTTATAAGAATTTCACTCCTTGCAGATGGGAATGGACTATCTTTCTCATCAGGGCACTAAAGACTCAATGTGTTAACTTCTTAACTACCCAGAAAATACACTGATACTTCTTTCCAGCAGCTTTTTTTTTTTAAAGCAAATATAACCACATATGTTTTTAAATATCCGAAAAACATTCAGAGAGACTCACGTGGGACAAAGAGAGATATAACCAGATGGGAAGAGATGTGTGAGAAAATATTATGCCTGTTGGCCACTCTATATAATGATAAGATATGGATCAATCAATGATGAGAGTTAAGATTCTTGAGCCCTCTGTTGATTTAAAATAGACAAATAGACCCTCTCTATTACTACTCCCAGAGGCGGAGAGATTTCTTTACAATGCTTTAAAAAATTCTTGTCACTTAAAAATAATTTAGGACAAAGTAGCATTGAAAACCGGTGGCTAGTTTTTAAAAATAAATAAATAAAGCATGCAAAATGCCTTGTGTCACCCCTACCAGCATCCTTTTCCTCTGTGGGCATCCTTGTCCGGGTCCCCAGTTACTTATGGTCACCAGATCCCATAAAGATGGCTGGGAGTGGACTGGGATCAACAGGGGTCACAGTAGATACTACGTCTGGAAAGATGCCTCAGCAGACAATGCCTCCGTGATTCTGAAAGTGTGCTAGGAGTATGAATGGTAGCTAGTGATGTTGCCACTTATCATTTTCAAAACTTCCAAAGCCCTGATCATAGTGTGGAGGAGCAGTGGTCATGTGTGAGGCAACGTTGGACTGTGTGGGGCTCAGCTCTGAACTGCAGTGTATAAGGTACATGGTCATTCTTTGGGACCGTCTTCTGCTTTGGTGCCTCTTGACATCAAGCGTAATTGAGTAGATAAATCATCCACACTTCTCTATGAAGAGTTACTGCACCTTTTATCTTTCTGGGGAAGTTGCTGAAAAAAGCCTGAAAAATGTGTGCTCGCCTTGGCTACAGTTCACAGATATTTTGTCTCCAATTCTTCTTTTGACAACGTAGGGAGATTTTTTTCTTCAACTCATGCTGATGCAAAGAGAATCTGAGTATCTCTCGTTTTTTCCTTGTGCCCTTAGTTTAATGTGTGATCATCTTTCCCTCCATCCTGAAAGGTAGCTAGAAATCCGTCTTCTGAACGATGATGTTTGCTGCTGACATTTGAAAAAGAAGAGCTGTCGAGACAGCCAGGATTTTTTTCATATTTAAAATATCCCCTAGTTACTCTGAACGCGACTTTCATGTTCATTTTTTTGATATGATATTTGAGGTCAATTGAAGATCATTTTAAAGAGAAGGGTAGTGTCTAAATCAACAGCTCTTAATGCAAGTTTTCTATCGGCCATTGTCATCCTGGCAGCAGTCACTATTGATTAGTATCTTTTATAAGAAGATTTTTAGGTATGGGTGGCAATTTTCTTAGCACCTTTCTGGAGATTTTAGAGATAGATTTGCTTTGTGAACAAGTGAGTCAAAATTCCTTCTATTTTCTGCCTACGTTCGGCTCCTATTTTAGCCTCCTGTTGTATGCAGATTTTGTGAAATAGGGTAGAATCCCCAAACAAAGCAATAATGAGATAAAAATTGGGATATGCCGATGGTACTTTTTAAAGCACTTTACATATTTTAGTTCATTTAGTGTTTGTAAGACTCTGATACATAAATGCACTCACCCCACCCCCTGCACACAGACACATGCACCCTATTTTTAAGTTGAAACAAATGAGGCGCAGAGAGGTAGTAACTTGCCTAAAGACTGTGCAGATTATGTGTGTGCTTGGAGATATCCTAGCTGAAGATCATTTTCCTGTGTCCTCCGGTACTCTGTATATATTGTAGAGAAGATCTCTGTGTTGAAATTTTCTTCTGTTGAGGTTATTACAAATGGCAAGATCCAAGTGCCAGTCAAATAATTGGCCTTATATTAAGTGTCTTTCAGTGTTATTCTTTCCAGACGTACAGTCTTTTCACAGCTCATTACATCTGATCTTTTTTTTTCCTTTTAAATTAATATCTTTCTGAGCCCAGTGCTGAACTCACTCAAGTCAGAAGTTATGAAAAAGCATAATGGGGTTTCATTAGGAGACATGTTTCCAGCAAGCCATTTAAATGAAGGAGATGATCATTTAAAGCATAGAAAAGAATAGATCATTTTGAATAAAGAAGAGAAAGTTGCATTCAAATGTTTTCCTTGATCTTAATAGTCCTTCAAACTCTGACAAAAAGGTGAACAGCAGTCAGCTTAAAATCCAGACTGGCCATCTGGGACACATCTGCCGCTGCTGTATGCTAATCATGGGACTAGCCTGGACTCCGCCAGCATCACCATTGGCTTTGCTTTGTTATGTGCCTGGTTTTCTTCTGAAGGTGAGAGAATTCATGTGAATTGAGGGATGTTTGGAAAGATAAAGAAAATTAAAATTATTCTTAAATCTATCACTGTGCAGTAAACACTCAACAATTTGAGTTTTTCTCTTGTCTGTCTTCCCAGCAGGGTCTTGCCTTAAATCGCCAATACTGCAATCAAAAGTGGAGAAAGACCAGGAGAAGTGAAGACCAGAGCCTACTGCACAAATACAACATGCAGTGAGCTCTCTGCTCTCCTGAGGCCGAGACACACACAGGCACGAGCACAGTGCACACTTGAAACATTAACTGATGCTGGTGTTTTAAGAAGTCACAAATATGTAACATGTACAATAAGTGATGAAGGAATGAAAATATGGCAGAAAGCAAGTGTGTATACACACACATATATATATGCACACATTCCTTAGATGAATCGTGTATATTTGTGTGTGTATATGCTCACACTTGTGTGACTGACAGTATGATGATACCTCATCTTGCAAAATGATGAGAAAGGACATTATAAAGTGTTAGTCGCTCAGTCGTGTCTGACTCTTTTGTGACCCCATGGACAATAGCTCACAAGGCTCCTCTGTCCATGGAATTTCCCAGGCAAGAAAACCGGAGGGGATTGCCATTTCCTTCTCCCAGGAATCTTCCTGACCCAGGGATTCAACCCACGTCTCCTGCATCTCCTGCATTGGTGGGTGGATTCTTTACCACTGAGCCACCTGGGAAGCCTAGGTTTGTGTGTATATAGGCTCACACTTGTGTGACTGACGGTATGATGGTACCTCATCTTGCAAAATGATAAGAAAGAACATTATAAAGTAGGGTATACTAAAAACTACAATTAATGCATATATTATTACTAATTTCAACTGAGAGTACAGTCAAAATGTTTTATTAAGTTCACTTGGTAACTCTCATGCTCCCATATTTAATAATGCTTTCACCCCAATAATCCTGTTTGTTCTCTTGCAGTGAACTTTTTAATTATGTTCTTGGGAAGATCTCTTAGAAGTTATGAATTTGCTTTAAAAATGGTTAAGAAGCACTTTCTATAATGTTCTGTTACATTATAAAACAACATATACAATTTTGAATAGGTTTATAAGTCTATCAGAAGGGCATGGAAATTCCTAGCATTGGTGTTTCGATTAATTAATGTATTCTGAAGGACTAGTTCAAACCAGGGATACATATTCTACTCAAGATGTTGTTGTTTAGTCGCTTAGTTATGCCTGACTATTTGTAACTCTGCAGTCCGCAGCCTGCCAGGCTCCTCTGTCCATAGGATTCCCCAGGCAATAATACTGGAATGGTTTGCCATTTCCTCTTCCAGGGGATCTTTCTGACCCAGGGATCAAACTCACATCTCCTGCGTTGACAGGTGGATTCTTTACCACTGAGCCACCAGGGAAGCCTGCTATTTAAGATACCATACTATTAATACCTTCAGGGATGTTTTACAAGAAAAGCCCCAAGTATTTTCATGAATTATAAAACTGCAGGATCTTGCTGATCAAGTGTATGTTAATTCTTGCTAGGCACAATTCTTTACATATCATTTACTTTCCCACCAGCTCTACCCAAAATTTCAGGTATATCCCACCAAATGCTTACTAAATTTCTTCACATACTCTTTAGTTCATGTAAAAATGTGTACTGCAATAAATAATAGCTGTATTAAATTCTTAAACATGTCTACAAGACAAGTCTGAAATATAAATGTGACAACAGCACAGACTAATTGAATGCTCAAAATTAATCAAATGGTTCACATTTAAATGTCAGCCCGCTTTGCAGAGACAAAAGTCACACATCAGGGTCCTGGCAGAGAAGCCAGAGGGAAACCAGTGAGTAAAATGCTGTCTACGGTGGATCCTGGGTCATCCTAATAAAATGCAATAATATTTGCACATGATATGGAGAAATGCCTTACTTTATGGTCCGTTAACAAGCTATATGTTGATTTCTTGGATAAGATATGTGGCTAAGCAGTCAATTAAGATAAAATAAAATGATCTTTATCTTTGTTGAAAAAATAAATCATCTCTAAGTTCATGTAATTTATTTTTGCTTAGAACAAGACATTTAAAACATTTTCAAGGACAGTATGTCTTCAGGCTTTAAAATATCAAGTAATTATCAAATCAATGATCGTTTGGGGGAAAGTAATGAAGTATGGAAAATAACCACTTCAAATTATATAAATCATTACCACAAAGTATTTAAAACTGGTGTCATTAGAAGAAGCACTTTATAGTGAGGATATAAAATGTCTTCAAAGTTTGATAAAAACTGAAATTATATTCTAAGTAATTTTCAAGAAAATAACATATCTAATCTTTCATACTTAATCTATTACTGATTGATTTTTGTTTTTTTTTCTAGAATTTACTTCTTTAAGTAAATAATTTTTGTTATAAAATATGCATAGTAGGTTTCATCTCTCTCCTTTTTTAAAAAAAAATATTTGTTTATTTGGCCAGACAGAATCTTAGCTGTGGCACAGGGGGTCTAGTTCCCTGACCAAGGATTGAACCTGGCTCCCTGCATTGGGAGAGCGGAGTCTTAGCCACTGGATAACCCAAAAAAGTCCCCATCTTTCTCCTTTTGTTTTGCAAATATAGATCACAGCCTTGTTTTGACAAAGAAGCTTGCCTAATACAATGAAGCTATGAGCCATGCCATGCAGGGCCACCCAAGATGGATGGGTCCTAGTGAAGACTTCTGACAAAATGTGGTCCACTGGAGGAGGAAATGGCAAACCACTCCAGTATTCTTGCCGTGGGAACCCCATGAACAGTATGAAAAAACGAAAAGATATGACTCCAGAAGATGAGTCCCCTAGGTTGGAAGGTGTACAATATGCTTCTGGGGGAGAGTGGAGGGCAATTACTAATAGTTCCAGAAAAAATAAAATGGTTGGGACAAAGTGGACACGTCGCTCAGTTGTGGATATGTCTGGTAGTGAAAGTTAAGTCCGAATCTGTAAAGAACAATATTGCCTAGGAACCTGGAATGCTAGGTCCATGAATCAAGTATCACTAGGGAGAAGTTCTTTTAAGCATGTGATTATGGTTATGGAAGGAATTTCAAATAAAATTGTCATATTTTACTTGTTCATGCTTTCCTCATTGCTCTTAGAGCAATGACATCATTGATTCAATGGACATGAGCTTGAGCAAACTCCAGGAGATGGTGAGGGACAGGGAAACTTGGCATGCTGCAGTCCATGGAGTTGCAAAGAGTCAGACACAACTTGGCGACTGAACAACAACAACATTTTGCTTGCTCATGTTTTATTCATCGCTCTTTGAGGTAGCTGAGCAGCATGGTTAACATTGCTTATGAGAAAAAATTCTTGGGCTCTCTGAGAAGCTGTGCCTGTTAGCTGGGCACCATTCTGCATGTTTTCACTGGGACCCTCTTAACATCCATATTTCCAGGACTGGTCTGTGAACACGCTATTCTTCTCTGTAGCTTCTGTGTGTAACTCTCTTTAGTAATTTCATCTCCTTGTGTATTACAGCTAAGAGCTCTCTGTTCCCTGCTGCCTCTTCCCTTGGCCCGCAGTGATGAGCAGTAGGTGGCCCATCCTGGTGGGTCCCACTGAAGCTGAGGGCCCTTGGAAAGGGGGAGGACGCAGCCTCTGCCGGGAGGATGGGCTGAGCCTGACTGCCGGTCACCTGCCCCTGCTCAGATGCGGGGTCTGTGCAGTTTTTTAAGATCACTGGCAACCCTCTCAGGCTTATTTGGTATGTGGATCAGGATGGAGGCCTAAATAACTTGGGAGGTCTCTTTCAAGACTGTAGATTTACATCTTAGCTCTGCTGGAAAATGGCAGAGAAGACAGAGTCCTTGAACCTTTGTCTTAAAGCAAGTGTGAAAGTTGGTAAACATGAAATATCCACACTGATGGCAGGAGCGGCATGTTTATGGCCTGCTTTAGGACCCAGGGGAAGACTTGATTTGGAAATGTTGTATATACAGCCCTTACAAGTGTTTATGTATATATTCCCCTACCAGTACACGTGTGTGTATATATGTAAGGATTCATGTGTATACCTTATGTGTATATATATGTATGTGAATTATATGTCACATATTCCCACACTACTATATGTGTGCATATGTATGTATGTATCCATGTGTATATATATCATATATGTGTGTGTGCTCAGTCACTCAACCATGTCCAACTCTTTGCGACCCCATGGACTGTAGCCCGGCAGGCTCCTCTGTCCTTGGAATTTTCCAGGCAAGAATACTGAAGAGGGTTGCCATTTCCCACTCGGGATCTTTTCGACATATATACATGTGTATTTATATGACATATATTCCCACACTAGTATATGTGTGCATGTGCATTTTATATATTCCCACATTATGTATGTTCTGTATACACCCTTACTGGGAATATATATGTCTCACTAACACTGATTTTAGTTATGAAGTGAAATTAAAAGACACTTTTAATTTAATAAAAGTTAAGCCATGAAATTAAAAGACACTTGGTCCTTGGAAGAAAAGCTATGACCAACCTAAACAGCATATTAAAAAGCAGAGACATTACTTTTCCAACAAAGGTCCGTATGGTCAAAGCTATGGTTTTTCCAGTAGTCATGGATGGATGTGAGAGTTGGACTATAAAGAAAGCTGTGCACTAAAGAACCGATGCTTTTGAACTGTGTTGGAGAAGACTCTTGAGAGTCCCTTGGACTGCAAGGAGATCAAAGCAGTCCATTCCAAAGGAAATCAAGCCTGAATATTCATTGGAAGGACTGACGCTGAAGCTGAAACTCCAATACTTTGGCCAACTGATGCAAAGAACTGACTCATTGGAAAAGACCCTGATGCTGGGAAAGATTGAAGGTGGGAGGAGAAGGGGACAACAGAGGATGAGATGGTTGAATGGAATCACAGACTTAATGGGCATGGGTTTGAGTAAACTCTGGGCATTGGTGATGGACAGGGAGGCCTGGCAGGTTGCAGTCCATGGGGTGGCAAAGAGTCAGACATGACAGAGCGACTGAACTGAACACTGATTAGTATAGTTGGGGTGATTAGATACAAGTTGGGGTGATTAGATACAGGAAGAGTTCTGCCTTCAGTGATTCTCATAAAGCCATTTAATATTTCTTAGTCATGGTTTTGCCATGGTTTCCTCTCATTTTCAGAAATGGTCCCTAGGTAAAATAAGAAATAAGCCAGCAGAGGAAATAGGAGAGAGCTTTGAAGAGTTAAAGGGATGTGCAAAAGTAGCCAGCTTTTTACTTTTAGATTCTAGAAATTCACATTGAGAGACAGCCTCCCTATACTTCCTGATACGCTGGAGAGTCATTTTCCAGACTGGAAATCCTCCAAGTCGGGGGTGCAGATAGCCCTTCCTGCAGCTGTGAAGCTGGGCACTCCTTGCTCTCTGTTCCCCAGCACCCTACCCTGGCAGGCAGCAGTTAAGCTGTGATGGAACGTAAGCAGTTTGTTGCAGGTAGCATTGAGCTCACAGCTAGAGAGCTTGAAGCTGATCCTCACAAGGGAGCATGAGTAGTGACCCTGGACGTCCTGAAGGAGTTCAGAGGAGCCATTTCAGGGCTCAGTGACTGGCCTATTACTGTTTTCATGGTTAATCAATGGAGCACACTCTGTGACCATGGCACTTCCTGGACACCTTGCCGCGGCCCTGGCGGCAGAGGGGAGCACTGGGGGAGAGGCGCTCTCAAGACCTGCAGAAGAGCAGCCGTGTGGCTCAGTCAATTCCTCCTGGCACCGCAGAGGAAATCTACAGCTCAGCATGTTTTCCTTCAGTACCCCGGGAAGATTAAAGCAGGATTGATGAGATAGCTGGCAACAAATCGTGTGGCTCTTCAGTGGGGCTGAACGATGTACATGTCATCTTTGGAAATAGAAAAGCCTCGTTTTAAAGAATAAAAATCAGTGAATCTAAAAACGAGGTGCATTTTAAACATTCCTAAATGTGCTTTTAAAAAACATCCCTTGTCTTTTTTCCATCTCTTATTGTCTTGGAATGTAAATCTTCCATGTATATTCCAAGGAGGCAAAAAGATACTACTGAAACAAGCAGCAGCATGCGGAATATAGCTTATATTCCTACTCTTTTCCATTCCAGTTACCATATCATTTGTTTGGAAGATTAATATTTAATTGTGTGTCCAGGAGGCAGAGAAGGCTTTTTGGCTCTCACATAACATAAAATTCTTTATAGAATTTTCGATTTTAAAATCTTAACTATGTCTTTTAGAATCTAATATAAAATAATATTAGACAGCAGTATTTTCAGTCCAGTCTTCTATATATTTTCTCCAGTCCTTTGAGTTTATTTTCTACAAGGACTTGGTGGAATACCCAGAACTATAACATGGAGTTTCTTTCTTGTTCTCCATTTTTCTTGTGCTGAAATCTATGTGATTCATGGGTGACAGTTTGACAATGAAGTCATTTTACTTATTTGAGTGGGGTTATGTAATAAAGCATTCAGATAAATGCCAAAATATTTGACTTGATAATAATATAGCTTTCACTTCCCTAAATTATACATTGAAGTGTGCTATGCTCAGTCATGTCCAACTCTTTGCTATCCCGTGAACTATATAACCTGCTAGGCTTCTCTGTTCATGGGATTCTCCAGGCAAGAGTATTGGAGGGGGTTGCCATTTCCTCTTCCAAGAGATCTTCCCAACCCAGAGACAGAACCCACATCTCTTGTGTCTCCTGCATTGACAGGGGGATTCTTTACCACTCTGCCTCCTGGGAAGCCCTTATACATTAAAGATTGATGACTGAAGACCAGTAAGAAATAAATTCCAATGACATTCTCTCTTCAAAACCTGTGAGATGATTCAGGGGAATATGTGTAGCAGGAAAATTCTCTTTTGAAGATGTCACATATTATTAAACACAAAGTTTTGGATAACTGACTATATTAGTAATTTTATTAATTCCTATAGAAAAAGCTTTTTTGAACATTTATCTCTATCATCAACAAAACATAACACAAAATAGAAGAGCACACACATAATAAATGAGCAACAATAGGCCAAACTTAGCTTTCAGAATTAGATCTTGTCTTAATCTGCTCATCATGTACTTACAAGGGCTCTCTGCACACTCCAGAGTTCACACTATGTCATCTGCAAATTCACACAAAACCTTTGGCTGTATTGCTGGTCACAAGCGCTCTTTGCAATGGTTGCACTCCCAAATGATGGCTGCCTCTTTTTAAAAATAGTACTAAATGGATACGAAAATCCTCAAATTGTACCTACTAGAATTTTATGTAATTCACATGTAAAATGGGGCAGAGAGCACCACGTCTGGATCCAAGAAAAACGGTGTTTCTCCGCCTCACAACGCTTCCATGATCTTTTCCACATCTAGTTTTTAAAAATTATGTGTTTATTGGCAAATAAAGTGGATACAAGTGCTCGATTTACTCATGATTTCCTTCAATTAATATTCCTTTACCTGTGTTGTTAGGAAACCTAATTATATCATGCACAGTATGGCTAGATATTTTACAACGGGTACAAGTGTTGTTATTTCCAGTTCTTTGCTGAAAATATGAACAAAGGAAAGGAAAGTGATATATTTACCCTAATGATTTGAATACAAGTTATTGAAACAGAAAATTCATTTTAAGGAAAAACAAGAATCATTTTTCCTTTTTCTGCTAGATGCTACATATTTTGCTGAAGGCTATCTTGTGTGGTTCCACACACTCGCTGAACTCAGCAAAATAAAAATTCCAATAATTAATTTTACATGCATGATTAAGGAAATTGAGTTCTACAAACCTATAGATTCTAAAAATTAATGAACTGCAGTAAAAATATGCTTTGCAAGAATGAATAATTTAAAATCTAAAAGTAGTAAAACATAAACAGACTTTTTCTAACAAGGTTGCTTTCTGAGAATTCTTAAAGGATTTAAAATGCTATTCAGTAATTTTATCGAAAAATAAATTATTCTTTTTATCAGGATTTTCAATTATAGTCTCTCATTTTAATGTTTAGCAGAAAATACCCTTTACTGTATTCTTACCACTATTACTGAAAATAATGTTATATTTTTTATTTTCAAAATGTTACCTAACTAAAGTAAAATGAAGCATAACATCAGAATAAAACATATAAATGTTAGCATTACAAATGTTCTATTTTTTCACAAAAACATGAGTTTTCTTTCTTTTCTTAATAATTAATGATACCAGAGCAAGTTTTATTTACATACTTTCTTTCATTTTTTTCCAACTTAAGGGTGACAAGAATAAATAAAACACCAGGATCTAGATATTTAACCCAAAAACATTTGACCCTACTATGGATTTCAAAGGGTTTCCCTAGTAGCTCAGCTAGTAAAGAATCTGGCTGCAATGCAGTAGACCCCGGTTCAATTCCTGGGTTGGGAAGACCCCCTGGAGAAGGGATAAGCTACACACTCCAGCATTCCTGGGCTTCCCTTGTGGCTCAGATGGTAAAGAACCTGACTGCCAATGCAGGAGACATTAGAGACGTGGGTTTGATCCCTGGGTTGGGAAGATCCCCTGAAGGAGGGCATGGCAACCCACTCCAGTAAACTTGCCTGGAGAATCCCCATGGAGCCTGGAGGGCTATAGTCCATGGGGTTGCAAAGGATCGAACATAACTGAGCGACTAAGCACAGCGCAGCACAGCACAGATTTCAAAACTGCATTCAAATAGATCATTTTCACTGATAGCTAGCTAGCTAATTTTTTAGTTCTTAATTTTTTATATGAATCTTTTCCTGATCTCTCATACCAGCTATGAAGCTCAGACAGTTGATTGCTTACGTCCTTGAGCCTTATGTTTGGCTGTAAAGTTCCAAAACCAACTCTGAATATTTTAACCAAAAAAAATAAATAAATAAAGACAACAATGAGTTAACCAACAAGGTCAGTTGGGGTCTGTAATGATGATGGTGATGATGGCGACCTTGTTTCAGTATGTTAACTCTCCCCGCACCATGGATCTCATCTTCACAGAAAGAATGGTGAGTGCACCTTAACAATTCCTCAGATTGGAGTTACCAGGGAGAAATGTCTAAACAGCCTCCTCAGCCTGCGAACCCGCCTCTGACTGGCCAGCTGTGGGGACCAGCAGCCTCCTTGCCCTGGGTGCAGTGGTGGGTGGTCCGCGCCCCCACCTGTGTTTGGAGGTCTCCTCTAAGGGTGGAGATTCGGACACTCAAGAGCTTACAAGGCAAAGTGTTAAAAATGCAGCCACTGTCCGACACCTGTGCATCCTTCTGAGCAGACCTGGAGTTCAGAAGTCACTGACACCAGATCTGAGCCACTCTCTTTTTATCAGCTGAAGCCACTGTTGGCCCTTTTACAAGAAGAGACACACCTGCATTTCAGAAGTGTACACCCATGGTTATCAAGTTTCTCTGGGTCGTATCTGTTCTTCCTCGAGTTCTGTCAGAATTTTTTTTCATAAAATGAAACTCACAGATTAAATTATAAGCTCGTTCACTACCAACATAGTCTATAGAAAACGGCAGAAGAGGTGCAGAGAGAAATAGCGAATTAGTTAAATACACACACTCAGTTACATGAAACTAGTGAGAAATGTTAAAGTTCTACTACTTGGGACTCACCATGAGATCATGGTAAGCCTTTGTAATATTCCTTTTCCAACACAAGTTAGCCTTCTAGTTACTTTCAGCCAGTCATTTAGACGGTCAGGTTTCTATGTCACCTGCAGTGACACAGGTATGAATTTTGAAGGGCTCTGAGATTTTGGGGCTCCAGGAGTATGATGGCTAGAGTCCTCCGTTACCTCTTTAAATCCTGGGCATAGTCACATGGGAATGTTTCCAGGAGCTTCCTGGAGCCTCATCTCCTTCCTCTTGCCCCCCTTGGGTGGTAGCAACAACTCACTTCCATGGTGCATCTCAGGAGACGCTGTCTTTGCAAGCTGCACTGCTGCTCTTCCATCCATAGGTTGAGCCTGTTTCTTTACATCCTTGGGTCCGAGCTGGTCTCAACTCTTGCTCTGACAGATGGACCAAGGCAGAAGTAACAGTCTGGGAATCTGAAGTCCAGGCTTCAGGAGGCTCTAAACCTCTACCCTCACTTTCTTGCCACTGTGAATCTGTTACCTGGGTCGGTCAGCAGTAGCCCTGCAGACATGCATATGCTGCTGACCTTGGGTGCAGGGGTCGGGGGTAGGAAGAAAGACAATCTCCTTTCTCTCCTTTGTGATGTCTGCTGGATCACCGCCCCCAAGAGATAGAGTCTGGTTGTTCAACCAAAGGTGTGACAGAGCCATGATGATGGCCAGCTAGGAGGGGACAGGAGGAGAAAGCCCGTCCTCCCCTAAATGGGTTAGTGCTTTCAGCTCCACAGTCCCTGAGGGAGAAAACATGGATTTCTTGCAATAGGCAGAATAATTGCCAGTACGTATGCATGCATATGTATGTAGGCATGCATGTGTATATACACCATATATGTGTGCATATGTGTGTGTGTACTAAGTCGCTTAGCCATGTCTGAATCTTTGCCACCCTATGTAATGTAACCTGCCTGGCTCCTCTGTCCGTGAGATTCCCCAGGCAATAATACTGGAGTGGGTTGCCATGTCCTCCTTGAGGGGAATCTTCCTGACCCAGGGATTGAACCTATATCTCCTCCTTGGCAGGCATATTCTTTACCAGGGAAGCCAATTGAATATTAAATTTTGCATGGGCTTATTTTAAAAATTTCAAGTTGGATACATGTCAAATCTTGCACAGTAACCTGAGAAGAGTGGTGACATGAAGATCATATCTAGATGCTTGGAATATTGGCACAGATGTGCGGGGAGTCTGTTAGTAGGCGACTTAATCATCAAGAACCAGGAATTTACCCTAAGACTGAAGAGGGCAGACTGCGATTTTTCACAGCTTCTCCTTCTCAAGTGTGAAGAATTGAAGAGACAAAGTGAAAACCAGCCTCCGTCAGCCCACTGTGCACTCCTTGCCCTGGATACTAAGGTTAACAGTCCTGAGTCCCCTCGGGCCTGGTGGAGGATGGTCCCACAGCTGGCACATACATTCCTCCGATGCTGTGCCAGTGTCTTTGTTTTTTTTGTTTGTTGTTAATGTGGAAATGATACATAACTGGAGCCTTGCAAAGTGCTTGGCAAGCCATGTGTTTTGCTCAGACCACCCTTTATTT
The DNA here is from genome assembly GCF_033118175.1 of Dama dama. Taxonomy (NCBI): domain Eukaryota; kingdom Metazoa; phylum Chordata; class Mammalia; order Artiodactyla; family Cervidae; genus Dama; species Dama dama. The sequence goes on from NC_083703.1 coordinate 45,796,430, forward strand.
CACAGTGAGAGCAAAAGAAACAGGCAGTGCAGATGTGACTGATGGTCCTAGAGGACCCCTGTCAGGGTGACCTCCAGAACTGGAGCAAGAGTGGTTATTCTGAATGCACTGAAATAAGTGGGTCCAAGTTGGAAATATTTTAGAAAATCTTTTCTTGCTCATCTGGAAAGCTGAGATTTTTTTTTTCCCAAAAAAGCACAATGAAGGCCTTTTTTCCCCCCAAAAAACCCCCAAGAAGACCCCCCCTCTGAAGACCCCCCATGTGCACTTCCTGTTCAGGGTTCACAGCTGAAGCCACTGTGTTTTCAGGGATCCTGGACCAGTGACCACAGATGCCCAAACAGCAGCACTATTTTGCCTGGCAAGACAAACCACTAATTGACTCACGGTAGGTCATTTCCTCCATGGCTTTCCACCACGTTTTAATAGGGAGGAAAACCAATGAGGTGAAAATGGAAATTCTGAAACTTGGCAATGAGATGTTAACTTTCCTCCTCCTGGTTTTTTTTGCAGCAAAAATTTCTCCCTGATGGTTTGATGCAGCCATTGCTTTCTTAGTGGAAGAAAGAAAGGAATTTGGGATCTGGGGCCGTGAAGAAAGAAGATAGAAAAAGGAGGTAGAATTGAGGCTAATATAAAAGGATAAATTCTGCTTTTCTTGGTCCATCTCTTTGTCAGATACTTTTACTCTCTGGACTGACCACCATATGACAAATAGAATATTTGAGCATGAGGGCAAGAGGCAGGAAGTATGACTCTATGTATTCGATTGATTCTCACATTTATTTACCTATAATGTTTGGAAAAGACCCTGATGCTGGGAAAGATTCAGGACAAAAGGAGAAGTGGGTGGCAGAGGATAAGATGGTTAGATAACAACACCAACTCAAAGGATATGAATTTGAGCAAAGAGGGGAACCTGATGTGCTGCAGTCCATGGGGTTGCAAAGAATCAGACACGACTTAGTGACTGACAAGAACAAGTATATAACAGAGTAGATTCCACAAGTAGAAACACAATTTTCCTTCCTCCTCTCTGTATAAAGCAGAGAGAAGCACTCTGCCTTGTATTGTAAAGCAGATTCACACTGCAACCCCTTTCTGCATCTCAGCACATTCTTGGGCAGAAACTGGAGACAAAAACACATGTGGTTCACTGCGGTTTCTGGGAGAACATGAGCTAGTCTGGAGACAGGACAAGCATTTCCAGGACCTTGGGGGTCAGGGGCCAGGAGGGGTAACCTCCTCACCTCTGTTGCTGATCTAGGTGATGGTTTCATTCTTAGAGTAAATTTGTGGGAGAAAAACCTTTAACATGCATGACTATGATAAAAGGCTCCAGATTACATAAAGCACCCACCATTGAGTGAATTATTCCTGTGTTCTCCATCCTAAATGGTCCATGTTTGAACTGCTTGTGCCAAAGGAAGTGGTAGGAGGCGAGGGTTGACGGAAGGGACAGTGTGCTACTGCTGGGGGACCACGACAGGCCTTTATGAGGAGTGCACTGTTGCCATGACAACTAAGACTCAGGAGGCCCCTGACAGGCACACAGATGTCTTTAGAAGGTTCTCTGGCTTGAGGACCCTCAGGGAGTGCCCTGTATGTGATAAGATCAGCATTTTCCCGGGAAAGATAAAAATGAAGATTTTAAAACATTATTTCTTGAGCAATCACTGTGTCCCAGGACTATCCCATCTTCAACATAAAAGATCCCTTCAAACCTGCAAAGCCCAGGGGAGGAGTGGGGCAGTGGGGAGGGGACTCCAGTTCTTGTTTATCCACCTAATATCAGTGTTAGTGCCTCCCATCACGTGACTTCACACTGACGCTTCCTCCTCTGTGTTTAGTCCTCTCCCAGCTTGCGGCCTTGTGAACATGCGTCTGGGAAGGTCAGATGTCCTTAGGAAAGTGGCCTGTGTGTGTTTTTCCTGTCCCTGTTCCCTCCGTTTCTGCTTCATTTAGTTCCTTAAATGTGGATCTACTGACAGCTACCTTTCAACCCTTCTTCTGCACCCCCTTCCAAATGGATCTGTACTGTTAACTTATCCTTAATCACTGAGCCAGCATCCCTGGAAGAGAAGCAGCGCAGATCCTCCTTCCGGAAAGGTAAGGGACTCCCCTCAGTGCCCAAAGGTGGGGGGAAGGGGGCACTCTGACTTCTCCTGTTCAGATTCATCTAGTCGTTCTTTTAATTTCTTCTTTTATATATCTGCTGTACTCGAACATTCCTGTCTAATCTGTCAACTGCTGATCAGAGAGCTAATTAGGGACCTCATGCCAGGGAAAGTGGCCAGTCTCACGTTTGTGTCTTACCAACCGCAGTGCTATTTACCTCTTTGGGGTTTTGAGTGTTTTATATGGAAACAACTTGAAAAGACTGGGGAATTAAAGTGAGATTTTTTTTTTAAACTTCTAATGTTGTGATCACTGAAGATATACAGGTAGTTGTGTAAGTGTGTGTGTGTGTGTGTGTGTTTAGTTGCTCAGTCATTTTTGACTCTTTGCGATCCCACAGACTGCAGGCTGCTAGGCTCTTCTGTCCATGGGGATTCTCCAGGCAAGAATACTGGAGATTCTCCAGGCAATAATAAAAGTGGGTTGTCATGCCCTCCTCCAGGGAGTCTTCCCAACCCAGGGATCGAACCCAGGTCTCCTGCATTGTGGGTGATTTTTTTACTGTCTGAGTCAATTTCACCAAAAATTTCCCAGTGCAGCATCTTGAAAAATGACAGTAGGACATCACTTCTAAGACACCCACATCTCCATCTCATAAGTACTCCTCAGGTGGCCCTCATGTAGACACACGCACTTTCCTTCCACTCCCAGATTCTTTGAAACCCCTGAAACCCATCAATCTTTTCTCCATTTCCACAGTTTCGCCATTTCAAGAATATGCTGCAAATAGAATCACAAAATGTGCACCCCTTGGGATTGATTTTTATTCTGTTCCACATAATTCCCTGGAGACCCAGGTTTCTCTATCAATGTCTTCTTTTTATTGTTGAGAAATATTCCTTGGTACGGATGTCCCACAGCGTACACACTCACCTACTGAAGGATTTCTGGGAGGTTGAAAGGTTTGGCAATTATTAGTGTGGCTGGTGTTCACATTCCTGGAAAAGTTTTTGTGTGAAACAGAAGTCTTCATTTCTCTGAAATAAATGCCCAGGTGTGCAAATGCTGTGTTATATGATAGTTGCATGTTTAGTTTTTAAGAATCTACCTAACTGTCCTCCTGAATTTATGTTCTCATCAAGAAAAAGAGATGGTGCCCCTGTGTTTTCATCTTGGCTGGTCCGATAAGTGTGGGTAGCTTTTTCAGGGTAGCTTTTTAAAAGAATTGTACTGACTTTTGACTGTGCTGGGTCTTCATTGCTGCTTTTTCTCTAGTTGTGGTGGCTTCTCACCACAGTGCCTACTCTTGCTGTGGAGCTCATGTTGCAGGATGCACAGGCTTCAGTAGTTGCAGCATGTGAGTTCAGTAGGTCTGCTGCCCGGGCTTCATTGCTCCACAGTATGTGGGATCATGCTGGACCCATGGAACCCACGTCTCCTGCGTTGGCAGGTGGATTCCTTACCACTGAGCCATCAGGGAAGCCCTTCAGGGCAGCTTCAATTTGCATTTCCTACTGGGCTTGGTGTTTGTGACCCCAGTTTTTCTGTGCTCCTTGTCTGGAGTAGAACCACTGTTGGCTAAAAGATTTCCATCATGGAAGGCTGCCCATTTCCAGGTTTTTGTTGGGGCTTTTGTGATTGTACCAATTGGTTTCTGGGTTGCTGATTTTTGCATCAATCTGGGAGGTATGAGGCATAGGGAAAACCCAGGAATCAACACTGGGCTTTTCCTTGGGTCCTAAGACCCCTAGCTGGCCTACTTTCTTCTCTTCCCTCTTCAGAGTCTCTATAGGCTGGTTCTACATGTAGTAGCCAGGTTTCTTAGCTATAGTTGGTGAAAGGGATAGGAAAAAGTAGGTCTCATTGTGGCCTTATTTTTGTATTTCCCTGGTGGGCACAATAAAGGACAGAAATGGTGTGGACCTAACAGAAGCAGAAGATAATATGAAGAGGTGGCAAGAATACACAGAAGAACTATACAAAAACGATCTTCATGACCCAGATAATCATGATGGTGTGATCACTCACCTAGAGCCAGACATCCTGGAATGCGAAGTTAAGTAGGCCTTAGGAAGCATCACTACAAACAAAGCTAGTGGAGGTGACGGAATTCCAGTTGAGCTATTTCAAATCTTAAAAGATGATGCTGTCAAAGTGCTGCACTCAATACGCCAGCAAATTTGGAAAACTCAACAGTGGCCACAGGACTGGAAAATGTCAGTTTTCATTTCAATCCCAAAGAAAGGCAATCCAAAGAATGCTCAAACTACTGCACAATTGCACTCATCTCACATGCTAGCAAAATAATGTTCAAAATTCTCCAAGCCAGGCTTTAATAGTACATGAACCATGAACTTCCAGATGTTCAAGCTGGACTTAGAAAAGGCAGAGGAGCCAGAGATCAAATTGCCAACATCTGTTGGATCATGTAAAAGCAAGAAAGTTTCAGAAAAACATCTACTTCTGCTTTGTTGACTATGCCAAAGCCTTAGACTGTGTGGACCACAACAAACTCTGGAAAATTCTTAAAGAGATGGGAATACCAGACCCCCTGACCTGTCTCCTGAGAAATCTGTGTGCAGGTCAAGAAGCAACAGTTAGAACTGGACATGGAACAACAGACTGGTTCCAAATAGGGAAAGGAGTACATCAAGGCTGTGTATTGTCGCCCTGCTTATTTAACTTCTATGCAGAGTACATCATGGATGAAGCACAAGATGGAATCAAGATTACCAGGAGAAATATCAATAACCTCAAAAATGCAGATGACACCACCCTTGTGGCAGAGAGCGAAGAACTAAAGAGTCTCTCGATGAAAGTGAAAGAGGAGAGTGAAAAAGTTGGCTTAAAACTCAGAATTCAGAAAACAAAGATCATGGCATCTGGTCCCATCACTTCATGGCAAATAGATGGGGAGACAGTGAAAACAGTGACAGACTTTATCTTTTGAGGCTCCAAAATCACTGCAGATGGTGACTGCAGCCTTGAAGTTAAAAGACACTTGCTCCTTGGAAGAAAAGTTATGACCAACCTAGACAGCGTATTAAAAAGCAGAGACATTACTTTGCCAACAAAGGTCTGTCTAGTCAAGGCTATGGTTTTTCCAGTAGTCGTGTATGGATATATGAGATGGACTATAAAGAAAGCTGAGTGCCAAAGAATTCACACTTTTGAACTGTGGTGTTGGAGAAAACTCTTAAGAGTCCCTTGGACAGCAAGGAGATCCAACCAGTCCATCCTAAAGGAGATCAGTCCTGAACATTCATTGGAAGGACTGATGCTGAAGCTGAAACTGCAATACTTTGGCCACCTGATGCAAAGAACTGACTCATTGGAAAAGACCCTGATGCCGGGAAAGATAGAAGGTGGAAGAAGAAGGGGCTGACAGAAGATGAGATGGTTGGATGGCATCACTGACTCAATGGACATGAGTTTGAGTAAACTCCGGGAGGTAGTGATGGACAGGGAGGCCTGGTGTGCTGCAGTCCGTGGGGTCACAGTCGGACTGAGTGACTGAACTGAGCTGCTGTCTTCGTTGGCCTTGGCTGTCATAACTGAAAATTGCAGACAGGAGTTGTAACAATAGAAATCTGCTTCTCACATTTCTGGAGGCTGCAAGTCTACAGTCAGAGATCTGGCAAATTTGCTGTCTGGTGAGAACCCACTTCCTGGTTCACAGATGGTGTTTTCTCACTGTGTCCTCACTGGGGGAAGGAGACAGAGGCTCTCCGGGGTCTCCTGTATAAGGGCACTCACCCATCACGGTGGCTACACCCCAGGACTCATCACCCCCCAAAGCCCCCACTCCTGACACCATCACACTTGGTTTAGGATTTAATATAAGAATTTTCAGAGCACAAACATTCAGTCCATAAAAGACCTATAAGAAAGGGATACATGAAGCGTTCAGGTAAAGACCTAGAGTAGACACAGCTGTAGGATTTTGACACATTTTCCCCATGCTGGCTGGTCACAAGTCTGTTCTGACTGGGGTTTCCCTGAGCACCACCTCCTCTTATATATTTTAAATGTCAGCTCAGGCCTAACAAGATTTTAGTGCGTAAGTAGAAAAGGTAGTGTAATTCTGATAAAGCTTTGTGAAAAGACAGAAAACACAGCAGTGACCTCTGAATACTAGAAGAGGTCAATATCCATCAGTGGGAAGCTGCCAATCTGAAACACAGTTTAGGGCTGTATTCTACAGGAAAAGGAAAACTGAAAGCTGTGGAATGGGAATGTAGCGTCGTTGCAGCTATAATTCAAGGTATAATACTGCTTGAAAAACACTTTTTCTTTCCTGCAAAAATGCAAATACCTAAAAATATTTTTGAGGTTTTGTAAAAATATAAGAAAAAGCTTTTTGCCTACTCAAATCTCCCCACCATTTCTACCACGGTTAAGACAGAGAGATTTTAGTAGCAGCACTTCTTACTTTCAATAGATTCACACATTTGCAAAGTAGGTGAAGATTTTTCAGATATCTTAATAGCATGTTCAAGTTCAGGGAGTGATCTGCCTTAAAAATATCAACATGAACATGAAACATTCCTAGAATTTGAAATATTTTAAAGTATTAAATATTTTAAAAAATTTAGGCTGTTTCATAAAGTAGTCAACATCTCATGCAGGTAAGATGAAAGAGTCAGGCAGATTGAAAGAAGAGATATTTCATTTTTGTCATGCCTTATGAGTTATCTCTTGGTAATGAAAACAAATCTTCTATGTGTTGACTAACTTAATAACATTGATTTATGGTCTGTTCGACAATGTAATCTAGTCCTATTTTTCATGGAATTCTTGATTTTCTCAATGAAAATCCTATGTAAAAACTTGGGTGATGTTCTGTAGAATGATCTTGTTTCCCTTTTTCCCTGTACTGTCAAAACTTGACACATTCAACAACAACCCACCTTAAAAATAAAACAAAATCCAGTTAAAAACTAATTATCTATGAAAAGAAAATCTGTATTATCATCATCAAATGTTGTCAAAACTATAGTGCAAAAATTAAATCTGAAATGGAACACAAGTGTTTTGTCTGTAGCAAGTTTTATTTTTCTGAGACTTTATACCAATCATTAACTCCCAGAAATACATTACATTTGGCACTGAATAATGAGAACAAAAAGAGCATGCAAAATCATAGCTGATAATTTTAAGTCAAGCCTAAGATAGAGATTTCTTTTGCACATCCTAGATAAGCAAGTGGTTAAATGTAATGATTTTACATTGATAAATGGAACGATTTGTTTTTCAAGTTAACCATATAATAAATCCTATTTACATATTGTTTGTATGTGTTATGTATTTAACATTTACCAATGTCTTTCTTCTATTACTTGTAGGGAATAGTTCCCAGATATTTATTTATTACACCATGAAAGTAGAGGACTAGTTGCTTATTCATATGTTCACCAAGCCTGTGATTATCATTTTATGATATTCTGTAGAATTTACTTTGCTCTGTTACATAATTACTATGCTTTGGTGGAATGTAAGTAAAAATGATATAAATCAGATGAAATGAACACCTGCTGGAGGCCAGCTAGTAACATAATCTTCAAGGTGACCCAGTGCAATTACTTCGCCTACACGAAGATTTTTAATAGTTCCCGTATTATTAGAAAAGGTGTAAATAATTATACGGTAAATATTGGCTCATCACGAATAACAATGAGCTAATAAACTGCTTCGGTGATTCATCTGTCTTTCAAAGTGCACATATTCTGGGAACAGCTTCAGAAATTCCTATGCTTCAATAGGGCCATTGAATACACAAGTAAGTGTAGGGTAACTTCATTGAACTTTTCAAAAGATCATTTGTTTTTCTTTGAAGAAAAACTTTAAATAAAATATGATTCTTTTATACTGGGTTCCCAGGAAAATAGAGACTAAGGCGAAAACTTATATGTTGACACTGTCCAGGTGAGTGCAAATCCAGGGCAGTAAGAGTGAGGGAGGACAAAGGCGAGAGGAGCAGGCAGGAGATGAAACGCAGAGACACACACTTCCTGGCCAGCCCCTCTTTGCGGCAAGAGCAGCTGACCTCTCATCCAATGGGACATCCTCACATGGGTCGTAGGAGCTGCTGCAACTTGGGATGGTCCAGCAGAGGAGGAGATGAGAGAACGGTTTCCTCTCAGCCCTTCTGCCCCTTTCCTCCCCAGGTGTCTGCCCTGTAGGGTGTGAGGTCCTGCGTTTCCCAGCAGCCTCTGCGGAACCATATGTCCCAGTGGGTCTGGACTTGGCAGGAGCCCCCTGGGTCCTCAGCATCACCTGCTCTGTCTTCAGCGGGATGGTCTGGGGCTGAGGCATCGGGTCAGAGGGAGCGGGGTCACGCAGGTGTTCACTGAAGTGTGAGTCCATCATAACCCCCTTTTTATTCTCAAATCTTGTCTACATTTACAATGTCTCCTTCTCCACCAAATAAAAATTTATTTAAGGAAAAGGGCAAGAAAGCTGTTACCGAACTTTAGGGAACTTTTTGATTTTTAAATATGCCTGATGGTCTGTGGTTAAGTCTTCAAGACCTTCAGGTGAGGATTCAGTGGGATCTGCCTTCAGTAAAGGGGCTTCCCTGGTGACACAGTGGTGAAAGATATGTCTGCCAATGCAGGAGATGCAGGTTCAATCCCTGGGTCCAGAAGATCCCCTGGAGAAGGAAATAGCAACGCACTCCAGTGTTCTTGCCTGGAGAATGCCGTGGACAGCGGAGCCTAGAAGGCTACAGTAGCAAAGAATCGGACACGACTGAGCGACTAAACAACAACCTTCAGTAAAAGACACTAAGAATTAGTGGCCAGGAAGGATACTGTTGATGCCAGTAAATGTTCATTCATAGCATCTTTTCTAAAGGGGAATTCTCAATAATTACCTGCAGGAAGTGGAGATAGACATCCACTTATAAAGGAAGTTACTGTCTGAACATCTGTCAGGATGGTGGGATGGGAGGCATTGTGGTTTCTCCAATGTGTGAACAATGCCGTTCAGAATTTTGCTCTTTTGTGAGAAGTGAATTCCATATATATTTTAGAGACTCCTTGTCCAGCGTTTTTTAATGTGTTGGGGTTCTAGCCTCATTATCATTTCTTGGATGTGGCTGTGATTAAAGAGTATCTCAAATAAGAAAGAGGAATCAAAGTGTATGTGAGCATTTTTACAGAAAGAGAGAATCACAGTCTCACATGGCCAGTGCGTGCATGCTCAATGGATTCTTCTCGACCCCCTGGACTGTAGCCTACCAGGCTCCTCTGTCCATGGAACTCTCCAGGCAAAAATACTGGAGTGGGTTGCCATTTCCTTCTCCAGGGAGTCTTCCTGACCCAGGGATTGAACCTGAGTCTCTTCTCTCTCCTGCATTGGCATGCAGGTTCTTTACCAGCTGAGCCATTGGGAAAACCCAATTTTTTCCCCATATAGAGAAAGGTCTTAACTGTGCAGGGCACTTTTTCTGACAGTAAGAAGTAAGACAACCCCACTGATGGGTACAAGTGACGGTGTGGGAGGCTACCAATCCTTAGGATCCACGTCATGTTTGCAAGATCTACATAAGCATTAGAGCCATTCCATTATTTTTGTTTGCTTTGTATAAATTTCCATTTGTGAATTTTGCATAAGTTCTGTTTCTAATTGGAGAGCTTGTTTCATGTAAAACAAAGGAAACAGAATACAGGGGATTTTGTGTATACTTAGTGAAGAGGAATTTAAAGTGCAAAGGTTTAAAAAAGATGATAAAAATTACCAGAAGTACCTGGAAGGCTGTGCTCACCCACTTCTTCCTATGTGAGATGGTGATTTCTTTGGAAAAGACCCCAATGCTGGGAAAGATTAATGATGGGAGAAGGAGACGACAGGGGATGAGATGGTTGGATGGCATCACTGACTTGATGGACATCAGTTTGAGCAAGCTCTGGGAGCTGGTGATGGACAGGGAAGCCTGGTGCTCTGCATTTCATGGGGTCACAAAGAGCTGGACATGGCCGAGCGACTGAACTGGACTGAACAGCAGAAAATAAATTAGGAATGATATTTTGCATGTGCATCCCTCACACACACCATGAAGGTTTGAGGGGCTCTGATAAACAGCACCCCCTTCTTTCCTTCAATTTAGAACCAGCTGAAAAGGAGGATGGAGAGACAGGTGGGAAACCAGCTGTCACTCACCTGATGGATTAAAGACCACGTGACCATGGCTCACGGGCTCTAGGAGCTTGTTCTTGCTCCTGGGAATAAGGCAAATGTGTTCACCCCATCACAGGAAGAGCTGGAGATCTGAAGGTGTCCTGGGAGTGCCTTTAACTTTGATTAAGTGCAGCAGAAGTCATCTCCCTGTACGACAGCCAACTCTGAGGAGAAGGGACACGCCCACTGGACCATGTACACCCACTTCCTCCTCCTAGGTCCTGGACCAGACAGCCCCTCCTTCCTCACTTAGGAGTCAGTCCAGGTAGTGAGAATCCGAGGGCATCATTCTGTCCGGATGTTCGGCCTCAGGCTTGGACTGCTTCTGGTTGCCATGCAGGGGTGGGTAGGGGAAGGTGAGGGTGTTAGAGAATGAGAAATGAATCCCTGCTGTTGGCATTATTCAAACTTACACAAGTCAATTAAGCATTTTTTAGCAACAACCAAGTCATGAAACAAATAGCTTGTTCTCCCAGCCTCAGGTTTGATTTGAGGTCATGCTTTTTCTGTACCTGGTTTTAACATCAAACGCTCCCTGGAAGGTGCTGCTTCATCACGAAATGTAATTCTCTAACTGTTCTCTCCAAGAACACCATGGGACTCTGTGAGCCTTTTCAGAAAACGAATTTAATTGATTCTTAATTAATCCATAGTTCCTCTAGTCAGGAATAAAACACAATGTGTGAAGATCAAACGTGAGATTTTCTGTGTTTGTTGTTTTATTGCTTTGCCTACTTGAAATAATCCTGTTCCCTGCCCCCTGTGTGAACTTGGATGGATGCCTACAACGGTTTTACTCTCTGATAAGACATAAGTTCTAAAGTCCTCTTTGAGAGTTTGGCATTCAAGTGTTTCAGTGATTTTCCTATTTCCAATAAACCCAGTTGCCATGGAAACTTTCTTTGTGACCATTTATTTACTTACTTTACAAATCAGGAGAAAAGATGATGTACCTCCTTGACACCCTGGTGAGTCATTTGAGGTCAAAGTGGGAAGTCCTTACATCCCATGGCTGAGCAGTTACACTGGTGTTTACTGCTTAAACTTCTACAGATCTGATTTAGGTTTTACTTCTTTCCAGAATGATGGGTGAAGGAGTGCCAGAGTAACTGAACTTGCTCTTTCTATGTGACCTGGATTCTTGTATCAGAGTGGGGACCTGTGAGCTCCTAACACACTGTCAGGGTTTCACAGAACCATTCTGGCACCTGGAAGGTTTTCCCTGCACATTTTTCAACCCTTGCATCTGCAGTGAAATTCTCATCACATAAAGATTACTTGTTTATTTAGAAAGTTAGATTTTGCTTCCTGTGCAATTGCACAGGGCAATTGTTTGTTTGCCTGCAAACTTTCATTCTGTAAGAATAAAGTTAGACTCAGTCACCATGAAAACTACCTCTTCAAATGGAAATGGAGCACACTTGTACTGAACATGTTTAACTAAATTTCAATTCTGTGATGGCTCAATTATATTTATATAGCTAATTTTATGGGGCAAGTATAAACAGCAAATTATTTGACTCAATTAGTTGCTTTTTTAACAAGTGACTTTCCTGGCCAAGCACCCATGTACAACTGGTCTACGTATTTGAAGCTAGCAAAAGGCCATACAACTTAAAATTGTCCCAGATGGTCACATAATGGCAGCATGGTTTCCTTAGTTCCAGACTCCTTGCTCTTCACACCTCAAATACCAATAACCTTAAACTGTGGTGTTGGAGAGGACACATGAAGGTCCCGTGGACTGCAAGGAGATCAAACCAGTTAATCCTAAAGGAAATCAACCCTGAATATTCATTGGAAGAACTGATGCTGAAGCTGAAGCTCCAATTCTTTGGCCACTGATGTGAAGAACTAACTCATTGGAAAAGACCCTGATGCTAGGGAAGATTGAAAGGAGGAGAAGGGGGCGGCAGAGGATAAGATGGTTAGATAGCATCACTGGCTCAATGAACGTGAGTTTGAGAAAACTCTGGGAGATAGTGAAGGACGGGGAAGACTGGTGTGTTACAGGCTTGGAGTTGCAAAGAGTTGGACATGACTTACTGACTGAACAAGTCCAATTTGGACCTTCTGGTCTTTACAATTATTTTTCTACAAATGATGCATGGACTTCAAAAATATATTTTTATCACTTTTCTGTTTGTTAAATTTTCATTTAACTATTGCCAGATCTTAAGTTCTCAAGCAGCATGAGCACAATTACGTTTTGCAATTACTAGAAAAAAAATGGGACCCGGCATGCCACAACTTCCCTAGCCAAGATCCCCAGGCTGGACATTGTAATTTCTTTCCATCATGGAATTCTTTAGAAACTGCTCTGACAGTTCACCAAGCTAAGCATTCTATCATCATTCTTTGCTCTTATTATTTATGATAGTAAATTATATAAACGCTTACTTTTTTCCCCACAGTGGATGCCTCAAACAGCCTCTTTGGCACAGCCACTCAGCCTTTCAAATGCTTTATTAATTTAAACTAGCGAGTTCATTCCAAGATCTCTGTTAAATAAATACAAGGAGAAAGGCTCTGAGATCTCCATTAAAAAAAAGAAGAAGAAGAAGAAGGGCTCATTTAAAACATGATGTCCTAAATCGTTTTTTTCATTTTTTTATCTTACCATAGCTGGGATGGAAAAAATGCACACCCAGGAAGAGTACTACTTATGTTTGAAAGAGTATCTCTGTTTTTTCCCCCTGTATTTATGTGTCACTTGTTCCTTTTTCTTAATATATGGAAAACTAAATTCAAATGTTTATCTTGTTCACATTCTTTGTAACAGGGGCCTCAGGCAGGCTTCATGTCTAGTCTTGTTGTGATTTGGCTTAGAAAGGTAAACCTTAATTTCATCTGACTTTGCAGTAACTATTCAGTGTTTGGTATTTACCTCTTACGAACTGGCAAGCAAGTAGCTCAAGTCTTCCGGAGTCAGAGCAGCGGGTGGCCATGAATATGTGAAAAACCCTAAGATATTGGCAAAGGCTGTGACAAATACTGGCAAAGTCTTCACTGTACACAGGTGATATCCCTCGGCAACATGGAGGGACCTGAGTGTTGAGAAGTTACTCCTTTGGGAGCACAGTGGTCATTTCTGTAAATCCCTGTATTCTTTGAGACTAAAGAAAACCATCTCTTATGATGGTGTCTCTCCAGGCCTTTGTGTCAGTCACATTGCATCAAGATCCTTGACAAAAATTTAGGCTTTAAGGACCTAGGATGGCTTATGAAGATTTATTTTTAAGATGTGTCTACTGTTGTGAAAATAGAACTGCATTTGGAAGCAAATTATTGCATCAAGAAGTGAATGGTTTAAATAAATGTTTTTACTGAATTGACATGCAGTTGAGAATGGTGTCATTTATAGAACATAGCATCACAATTGGCTGCTTCCTGGAAGAGTGTTAACTGTCTCAGAAAACATCAAGATGGCAGGACAAGAAAGCAAGCATATTTATGGAAAACAAAGAGGGTGCCAGGTTTACCAGGGTTTTGAACAACCAGTAAATGTTGCTCTTTAACTGAAAATTTGATCATCGGGGGTTAACGTGGTTGATTTTCCAAACTGTCCGCTTTCATATTTTTCCCCTTCAAATACCTTGTCAGTTATTGCCCACCAATTGTGCTCGTTTCAGAGCCAACGGCAGGTAATGAGATGCTGATTGGGGATTCTAGAATTCACTTGCTGATGATTATGTGTTATTTTAACAGGAGAATGACAATAATTTCCTGTAATGCCACTTGTTAAGGTAATTATGCTATAATTGCCTTATCAAGGTGTCATAGAGGAGAGGGGAGAAATTCCAAGATTTCACAGCTGCTGTCTCGTTCCTTTAAGTGTTCTCTTGAAACCGCATTGTCAGCCATTGGGATAAATCACTTCCCATTGTTTTAAATCTGGACATTGTTGTCCCAACTAGGTTATGTGACCTTAAAATTAGATTTTTCAAGAGTTGATGTCTTAATATAAAAGTTATGCTGTAAATTAAATGCATAGAACTGCAGATACACTGAAATGTGTTTCAATTGCAATGAAATCCAAGGAGATCACTTGTAGAAAATGTGGATTTAAGAAATCAGTTAAATATGAATAACTATAATAGCATACTTTAAGGGCATGTGTTTCTAAAATGTGTGAGCGAAACACGCGTTTGGCAGTTAATGGTCAATTAAGGGTGCTGTCCATAGTACTGAAAAAAAGCGGCAGTCTCTTTGTTTAACTTTATAGTACCACAGTGAAGATTAATTGTTCATTTAAGGAAGCCTTTATCTCCTTACTGTAGTTATCAATAACATGAAAATGTTTGGTGAATATGGGACCCTGTTCTAAAATATTAAGCAAAATGCTCCTAAGTTGAGGAAACCCATGTTTTCTCTGCACACACTAAGCTTGCATTCTGTTTGGAGTAGGAGACAAAAGAAAGATAAACAAGTAAAAAGACAGGATGATAGACGGTGGTGAGCAGTAACAGTGAAGAATAAGGCAGAGAGTAAACCAAGCATCCGAGAGGGAAGGTTGGCATTTTCCAGGCAGAGGCAGGAAGATAGGGCAACTCTGGGATCCAGACTGAAGGAGTTGAAGAGTCATCTGTGTGATCCCAGGTAGGAAGTTATAGCTGAACATACAGAGATCCTGGTGCATCTTGATACAGGTGGTGTATTTGAGGAACGCTGGCTGGCTATGGATGGCCTGCGGGGAGGGACAATAGAAGTTGTAGATGAGTTCAGAGAGGGGGAAGGGCCAGATGGTAGAGGATCTGTCCCATATCTTGGTGGGCTTTTACTCTGAGAGGGGTGCAGATCCTTGGGGGCTTTATGTGGACATGATGGACTCCACAGCCTTAAAATTGGTCTGGCTGCTAAATAGAGAGCAGACTGTGGGGGCAGAAGTGAGGGTTCCAGCTGATGGACTTGAAATAAGGTTCCAGGTTGGTGAAAAGATGGTGGTGGCTTGGATCCTGGACGTGTAATGAGAAAGGGCGGGAAGTGGTCTGCTGGACTGCCAATGGACTCAGTGTGGGGGAAGCCAGGGATTCCTCATCTACTCATCTAGGAAAATAGAGCCACCAGGATCGGCATGGAGGGGATGCTAGGAGGGCTGGCTTGGAGGGAAAGATCAGGAACTTTGTGCAGATGTGTTCCATTTGAGCGGTTACTGAGTCCCCAAAGGAGCATCAAGGGGGCTGTGTATATGACTCTGGCATTCAAGGAGCACTGGGAGTAATTGCTGTGGTCTTGTTTTAGCAGGGATATTTTAAATCTTGTGTATACTAATAGAGATGATTCAATAGAGAAGAACAGTGTGGAAGAATGAAGGGCTGAAGGATGGAGCAAAACAGACAGGACCAATGACATACTTGTTTCATAGAAGTGTTCCTCTTCCTTTTCTTAATTTAATTTTTTAATTGAAATATAGCTGGTTTATAGGGATGTGCCAATCTCTTCCATACAACAAAGTGACTCAGTTATACACATATAGACCTTTTTTAAAAATATTCTTTTCCATTATGGTTTATCACAGGAGGTTGAATATTGTTCCCTATGCTATACAGTAGGACCTTGTTGTTATTTATTGTGTACGTGTGTTAGTTACTCAATCACATCCGACTCTTTGCAAGCCCAGGGACTGTAGCCTGCCAGGTTCCTCCATCCATGGGATTTAAGGATGGATAAACAACAAGGTGTTCCTCGTCTCTAATGTAGAGTGAGGCAGAGTGCAGACAGGTCGGGGGCAGGACAGAGCATGTTTGCCTTGTACACATTTGCGGGGTAGAATCTTGAAAAAACACCCAACATATGTTTCCTCCTACACACATTTTAAATCCTGCATCTTCTCTCTATTAACTCTCCATTAGAAATGTAAGTTTTCCTGCCTCCCGAAAGAGAACGCAACCAATCTTAACCTCTTGATTTCTGAGCTCCTAATTAGACACTTAAAAAAAAAAAACACACACACACAAAAGCTGAACAATCATTTGAAAGTGAAAGCACTTTTGACTCCTAAGAGCCAGGCTCCTTTGAGAAGGAATTTTTAATCTTCAAATTAAAAATATCTTAACTAAGAGTACCAGTAGTAAAACCATCAACTCTGGGTGGACTCTGGGTGTGGACTCTCCCCAGAGTTGAGGAGAATCTGAGCAATGGGAAAGGTTGTTTCCCTCTAGTTCAAAGTGGCATGGGTTTGGTCCTCAGGCAGAAGGGAGACCCTAGGGTACAGATGAACTTCGATGCTTCCAGGGATCTGGGAGGAGTCCAGTCTTCTCACCTTGGGGTGGAAGCCATGCAGGAGGGGGTGGTGCCTGACAGATTAAGGTCCCCAAAAAGAGAAACCTCCTGCAGGACCTATCTTTCAGTTCCAATAGGTCATTTCCAAGATCAGTCCCCAATTTTTTTCATTTCCCAAGTTTTCAACATACCACTGTTTCTCTGTATCCTTCACCTTTCGCAAAGTGATCTTTCTAAAACCCCTGTCTGTCACCTTTGCCCACCTGGCACACCTAAGTCATCCCTCTGGATGAGTGGGGGTTTTCCAGACCAGTGGTGGCCACCGGGTCCTCCCCAGTTGATGGCGAGAATGAAGCTTGTGCAAGACCAGACCACTGGACAATTAAAGCCCAGCCACATCTCCGGGTGACACCCACTTGGTGGAGAAGTTGGGAGAGAAAAGGAGGAAAGGGCCAATTTGACTCTCAGATTCTTTCAATCAGGCTTTCCCTCTCTAGATTCATTCACCAAATGAGGGAACAGCATTCATACATTTTAAAATGAAAATACTCTCCAGAACATTCTGTTTTGATGTGGTATGATTTTAAACATCAGAAATGAAGAGAAGAGAGGCAGAGAACTAAAGAAGGTGTTTTATAA
The DNA here is from genome assembly GCF_033118175.1 of Dama dama. NCBI lineage: Eukaryota > Metazoa > Chordata > Mammalia > Artiodactyla > Cervidae > Dama > Dama dama. The sequence goes on from NC_083703.1 coordinate 45,813,590, forward strand.
TTCACTTGACTATTTTCCACAATTAGAGATTGCCGGTGTAATGGTTATGAAGACACAAAAGTGCTTGATTGCCGCACAATTTCCCAGTGAATGAGAGAAAATTAATTTATCAGCACTGCGTTTAGTAATAAATATTTAATGGCATATTCTTTTTTAACATGTTTAAACCACATGCTTTTCTTGTCACTTCCATAACGTTTACCAGCACTTTCTGCATCATGCTTTGAGCTGGTGGTCCTTTTATCTTCCTATGATCTGACTGAATAAAGATATTTCTACTGATACCAGCACCTAGGTTTTCAGAATTGGTGAGCTTGAATCTTGCATTATTTTTCACTTGTTTTTTTTAAACATTCTGAGGTACAATTTAAATAATAGGGTAGAAAATTATATAATATCTGTTTCAAACCCCAGTATCTTCTTTCATTATCCTGCCAAATATTTTTAGAGGTTTCTTTTAATCCTCTCAAACATTTTATGAATGTGTGGTATTTTAGAGTTCCATTTTGGGGAAAGTTTCTCTTTTTCCATGTGAAAAGAAACTGTGACATGAGTGGGTGGGGCTATTTTCTCTAACATGAATAATACCTTAGAAATAGTCATTTGAGACAAGGTTCTAATTTATGTTCTCTGAATTTCTGCCATAGCATTGGTTCAGGTGAGTTTTTTTATATCCTGAAAAATAATGTTCCTAGGACATGTTGGCTGGCCAATGGTTTTCAAATGCCCACATTTCGTTGAATCTATGGTGCCATAAATTTAAAGGTACACCATCACTGTGTGTGACATTTAGAAAGAGAAAATGTTTCTAACTAAACTGTCACCCAGAATTCCTAATTAACTTACCAGAGAAGCTTTTTAATATTTATTTAAAAATACTTTCATTCTACATCTCTTTCATACATAAAACAGAATGTGTGTGTGTGTGTGTGTGTGTGTGTGTATGTGTGTGTGTGTGTGTATGTATGCTTAGTCATGACTGACTCTTTGCTGCCCCATAGAATATAACCTATCAGGCTCCTCTGCCAATGGGATTTTCCAGGCAAGAATACTGGAGTGGGTTGCCATTTCCTACTCCAGGGGATCTTCCCAACCCAGGGATCAAACCCACGTCTCTTCCATCTCCTGCATTGGCTGGCAGATTCTTTACCACTAGCACCACCTGGGAAGCCCAAAACAGAGCATAAATTAACTGAATTGGTATTCTTGACATTTCTCTCCTATTCTGGGGTGTCTGAACACATTTTTCTCTGAGGTGTTTAGTCCACATACTTCCTGAGAGCTTGGCAGTTTTCTCTGTGACATTTAAGCATAGGCGATCTAGCACTTCATCTACTCCATTGTTGCCTAAACCGTTGGCATCCAGTCTGTATGTTTTGATGAATATGCCCAGTTAGTGGTGACTATGTTATGACTAAGAATCACACCAGCTAAGATGTATTTGTATTTCAGTTATGATAATATGTGGGGGTGAGGGTTGGGCAGAGAGAGAAAGTCTATATACACAGAAAGAAGGCAATTACGCATATATGTATATATGTGTGTGTGTATGTGTTTATCTCTCTATAACTACACCTGCAAGCTCTGGGAGATTTTGTGAAGGCCAGGGAAGCGTGGCATCCTGCAGTCCATGAGGCTGCAAAGAGCTGGACACGACTGAACAGCAACACCCACAACATCTCTGCTATTGGACCTATTTCTCTATTGGAGAATACACCTGTTCATGTGTTCATAAGCAGAACAATAGCTGAACATTCTGTGCAATGTTAATATAAAGGGCCATTCCTCAGCCATAGTACACACAACGAGGTTAAACTTCAAACACAAAATTTTCCACTCAGTATTAGCACTGATTGTTGCCCAATCATTTAATGAATCTACCCATTCTCTCCTTCATTTCTCATATATGCTGACAGAAAAATAAGGATAAAAAATTAGAGCTCAGAGCAATGAATGGCTATTGGTGGTCCAAATGGATAAGCCAGAGATTCCTTCAACTTTATTCTCAACACTGTCAACCTCTCAGCTTCTACTTTTGATTAGTAGGTACAAAGAATGGATGGATGTGCATGTTTTAACATACACAGACAAAAAAGATAAGAACTAAGGTAAACAAATGCTTTCACAAACTTAGCAACTTAAGTTGGTTATACCAGGGAAGAAGCTGTGTGGGCAAATGGTGAAGCTGGTATTTGGTGAGCTGATCCTTATCGAACATGCTGGACCTTTTTAAAATTAGAAAACTTGTAATCAGAAGGCTGAAAGCCAATAATTAAAAGAAAAACCACTAGCAACATCATGTAGCATATCTGTTTCATTTTGTTTGTTCAAGTGAACTTGATATAAAAATAATACTTGCAGGTGGTAATTTTTCTTTCAGAATAAGCAATTTTAACGCTTGATGAAGTAAGGGCAGTGAGAGAAATCTGTGGTTGTGTGAAAACAGACCAGATCCTCAAGGTTTTTCTAACCATATTTTGTGTTTATTTGGTTTACTAATTTTACATTTTGGGTGAAGAGTTTATCCTTGACACTCAGCATATCAGTAATGCTCAACCAGATTCTTCTTAGAGAAGTTATTCCTGATGTCTTCTCAGGATTGCCACGGCAATGGGATGGTAATGATCGTATGTAAGTTTGGGGAGACACACCACAGGTTTTTCTCATCAGTATAGGCGGTTGCCTACTTAGAGGCTCTGGTCACTACCCGAACTATTTTTTCTTTAATTTTTAGTTGGAGGAAAATAGCTTTACAATTTTTATTGGTGTCTGCCATACATCAACATGTATCAGCCATAGGTATACATATGTCCTGCCCCTCATGAACCTGCCTCCTGTCTCTCACCTCATCCCAACCTTCTAGGTTGTCACAAAGCACTGGGTTGGGTTCCCTACCTCACACAGCAAATTCCCACTGGCAATCTAATTTTGCATATGGTAATATATGCATATTACCATGCACATAATATGATTATATTACTATGCTACTCTCAATTCATCCCACCCTCTCCTTCCCCCACTGTGCCCACAAGTCTGTTCTCTATGCTATTGTTTTTTTTCTTCAATTATTTTAGTACAAAATTATATCAGAAAAGATGTTTCCTACTGTCTTAGTCAACTTGGATGCTATGATGAGAGTTACTATGGACCAAGTGGCTTAACAATAGACAGGTATTTCTCATGGCCCTGGAGGATGGACACCCAAGATGAAGGCACCTGAGATCCGGTGGCTGGTGGAGACAGAAGCACTTCATGGTCTGTGGTTGATAAATAAGAGTGGAAATCACGCTGCCATCATTTGCACTTGGTCAGCATCAAGACTGCCCAGGCAGAAATGTGCTTGTTAAAACTGACATCCAAGAAAGCCCCACGTCGATGGTGACCACTCCTTCTCCCAGGTTCTCTGAGCTGTTTCCAACAGTGAGGGACCCTGGAAAGCCTTAGTGCGCTGCTACATTACACACTGCACAAAACAAATTGTGCATAAAGGATCCACCAACTGGATGATATCTTCCTAGAAAATTGTCCTTGAACACACTCTCCCATCTCTTCTCCATTATATTTATTGAATTCAGCTGCATCCATGTAGTTTCCCTTCTGTCAGTCTTTAGTAATATTCACAGAGCATCTGTGTGCATGTGCGTGCATGATCAGTCATGTCCAACTCTTTTGGCCCCATGGACTGTAGCCCTCCAGGCTCCTCTGTCCATGGAATTTTCCAGAATACTGGAGTGGGTTGCCATTTCCTTCTCCAGGGGATCTTCCTGACTCAGGGATTGAACCCAGGTCTCCTGCGTTTCCTGCACTGGCAGGTGGGAGCCACTGGGGAAGACACACATCTACTCTGTGTTAAACACCTTGCTTTATATGGGTGAGAGAAGAGTAATACAACACATTACTGACAAATAACTCTTCAGAAGCTCTTGTATGTTTTAAAGGAAAACTATGTAACAATTTACATTTTCTTTTTTCTCTTGATAGCTAAGAAATTGATGTCAATTATTAATACTCTGAAGAAACAATTTTATTGTAGCTTCCAGGTACAATTACCTTCAGTTTTCCTTATCTGATTACTGATTTTTTTTTCTTAAATTTTCATCTTAATTCTGTATTTGCATATGATATTTCATCTTAAGACATAGAATGTTTTGAGAGCAGAGAGGGTATGAATTCCAAATTAGCAAGTATCTACCATTTTACCTAATGATAGAACTGTAAGGAAATTAGTGATTTTGGACAATTCTTTTCTGACCTAAGTAACGGTTATCTAACTCAGGAGAATGTTGACCAGTTTTTAGCCCTGCAGCTTCTTGGAGAACAACTTTGATGGAAACAGGCAGTGACTGTGGATGTCAAACATGAAACCTTGTTCTCTTCAGTGACTTTCTAAATACACACTTTGCTGGGCTTGGATTTCAATCAAATGCTGTCAAATAAATGAATCTTCACAAGCAAACTTCGTGTCTTTATTTGTCATATGGAGTTTCAGCTAGTAGAAAAATAATATTCTTTGAAATAACAGAATTTTAATTTGTAGTGTTTATCTTACCTTTGAGGGCATGTTGGCACTTATGTATGTTCAAAGATTTCTATTAAATAAATGCATTTGGAAGATGTTGCAGGGTGTGTATTTATACAATAACCTAAAGGGAAATTTCCCTAAAGGGAAAACCATCAAGGGTACAAAACTAAAAAGTTGGGCTACACACGAACCATCAGGCACTTCAGATTTACTACTGTTAAGAATAATTTTTATTGTCATTCTATCTTCATTTTTAATGATTTTAATTATTATCCACATAACTACAAGAGCAGAGGCACAGGACCACATTAATAAGAGAGAAGTGAATGTAACCCCAGTCTTCTATTCTTACTTTAGTTCCAGCTGCATTTTACTCTAAAAACCATAAATAGCTTTATTTCTCGTTAATGGAGTAATTTATATAGTACCCAGTATCTTCATTGACAGCACTTTTTATCCTGTAGCAAATGCGCAGCATTTAGCAAATCAATTACGTGAGTTATGAAGAGTGGCCCAGGCCCCATCGTCACTCCATTCTTCTCAATAACAAAGGAGAAAACACATTAAAAACTAGCATTGATGGGTTGTTGTGAGACTCGGTCAATGCACTCTCCCAGAGTTGAAATTAAAAGGCAGTTAGGAGAAAATTGTTTTCTCTGGTCATCAGTCACAATGTGAAAGGCCTTTTTCACCATGATTAATTAAAAGCCAAAAAAAAGAGCGTGAGATGGGATGAACTTTAATAAAGTATCTGGCTGGTTTGCAGTACCATCATGAGTTAATGGACAGTGGTTTGCCTTGACTAAGTATTATAGCTCCAGTCCATAATTTCATCTTGAAAATGGGCAAGGGAGTGAATCTTCCTCTTCGTAATTGAGTATTGATTTGAAAATAAATGGCAGTGAAACTCCCACTGAACTGTCAGGATATATTCTGGACAGCACTGACAATAAATGATTTCTGGTTCTTGGGAAAGCCATGGATCAGCTTGATGCTTAAACACATAGAAGACCAGTGCAATCTGCCTTCCGTTTCATCAAGTTTCCGAGGTCAATAGATGGCGCAGCTTGGGATCTGGTGCCCACATGCCCTGGCCCTGGCTCTACTCTGGTTAGGAGCCTGCTTTGTAAAATGCTTCCTTGGATCTGGAAAGTAATTTTAAAACAGCAGGTGCAACATTTGATTCCTCTTCCAAATAACAGCTTCCTTCTAAATACTGCACTCAGGGAATACTTTTCAATGGGAGGGACTTAAAATGTCATTATAAATGTTCGACGAGGCTCAATAGATTTCCTTTACAAGTGGTAAGTGGTATAATTGGTGTGATCTAACCAGGCACAAAAATTACATCCTGTGGTTTAGTCTCCTGTGTTCAAGGATTGCTCAGTGTCTTAAATGGGAAGCTGTGGACAGCAGTGAAAGGTGAAAAAAATGTGGAAGGAAATTGAGAAAGATAGGATGAGATTCTAAAACAAGATTGCCCTTTAAAAAATGTCATTTGATGGATAAATCCTTGGGCTAATACATCAGTGCTCATTCTAAGAATTTGGAGCCATGATCTTTGTTTTCCTGATACTAAAGACCTTTTGAGACTTTTAAAACCACATTTCATTCATTTGCATGACATTCCTGAAGTGATATCTACCATGTTCACATTAGTGGTTTTCTGTTAAATCAGAGGACAAAACAGTGTTGCAGGAAAGATGTCTTTGTGTAGCTTTCTCTTTGATTAATCGCCAAGCTGTTCTTAGCCCAGAGTTTCTTTGTTAATTACACTGAATGTCTGTCCAATATGCCTTCTGATGGTTGGGGAAGAAAACGTGCTTTGTCAGGTGCTTTTCTTTGTTACGGTGGAAAACATTTTATATTTATTTGACTTCAGAGAAGCTCTTTTGGAAGAGCAATGGTTTTTGGACTCTCAGGGCTATGAAAGAGCATTTGAGACACATAGAAACACAGAAAAGCCCCACTCTGGGTCCTATATCCCCATACTCTGCTCCCCCATCTGTATACAGACTTCACTAAACAACAGTCATGTCCAGTTGGCACCAACTAAAACAACTAAAGCGAATTTTTTAAGAATGTGGACAAGTTATAGACACTGAAAAGACTCAGCGTAGCATAAATTTTGGAGGTTTTTGTTTTTGTTTATTTTGATTTTATATATATATGTATACATATACACATATATATGTGTGTGTGTATATATGTATATATATATATTTATTTATTTGGCCACACCTCACAGCTTAAGGGATCTTAGTTCCTCAATCAGGGATTGAACCTGGGCCCTAGCAGTGAAAATGCCAAGTCATAATTACTGGATCGCAGGGGAATTCAAGGTTCAGTTTAGTTTTCCAACACTCCCGTCTGGAATAGCCCGGTGCAGATGAGGGCTACAAGGTCCCCAGGAGTGGGGACTCACCTAGATGTGTTCCCATGGGATAGAACCAGATCTGTGGGCTTTTAAACTATGTCAAAGGTCATGAGTAATTTTATGTACCAGAGGCATATCTGCATAGGTATATTTAATCCAAAGATGAAAAAGCACATTTTTATTATAAAATTGGAGTTGAATATTCACAGAAGTATAGTGAGGAACATATGCAAGTGACAATAATTATCCTACAGTTTATTCATGGCATATTTGGATTATCATAGGTACACTTTCTCAACATTTCTGAATGTTGCACATATTAATATATTCAAGACTCTGGTTTTTAAGAGGGCAGCCCTCAAAATTAGTATAATTTTTTTTCCTTTTGAGCTTTTTATTTTGTATTGGGATACAGCCAATTCACAATGCTGTGATAGTTTCAGGTGAAAGCAAAGGGGACTCAGCTACACATATACACGTATCCATTCTCCCCCAAAACCCCCTCCCAGCTATAACATTTAGCAGAGTTTTATGTGCTGTACAGTAGGTTCTTGTTGGTTATCCAAAAACTAGTATGCATTTTAATGAGGATGAACTATGAATTATTTTTGTATTTTTCCCTAGAGGAGGAAATGGCAACCCACTCCAGCATTCTTGCCAGGATAATTCCATGGACAGAGGAGCCTTCTGGGCTACAGTCCATGGGGTCACAAGAGTTGATACAACTGAAGTGACTGAGCACACATCACTTTGGTAAATTGAATGACAACAGCATTTACTTATTTGTTTATCTCAGGTCTGTTAGCAAAGTTTTATGGGAACACAGACATGTTCATTCATTTCCACATTGTCTGTGTTTTCATGCCACAAAGGCAGAGCTGAGTCATTGTGACAGAGCCCTACGAACTGCAAAGCCTACAGTATTTACTATCTGGCCTTTTTATAGGAAAAGTCTGTTGACCCCAGATCTAGAGGAAAGGGAAGCTTTATCATAAAACAGTGAATAAAGCTAAAGATCTGGATATACTCCATACTTTTCTTGAAAATTTTTAAATTCACTACTTGATAAAAGTCTTTTGTTCACAAGGATCTCCCCACTGTTTAAATCACCAATTAAAAACTCCTGCCACTGGTTTTGTCAGAGAAGAGAATTGAGGGAGACAGTAGCAGAGTCTAGGTTGAAACAGAGAACACCTCCCTCAGTCCAGTTAAAACACCTATCCTGCAGTCAGAGAGGATTTGATGAGCTCTGCTCTGGGAAATGGCAACACTGGAAATGCTCTCCAGTGTTCTTGCCTGGAGAATCCCAGGGACAGGGGAGCCTGGTGGGCTGCTGTCTTTGGGGTCACACAGAGTTGGACACGACTGAAGCGACTTAGCAGCAGCAGCAGCTCTCCCACCCAAGGGTGTTTTTTCCACACTGGACAACAATCTTCAAACAGAGGAAACCGCAGTTAGAAAGTGTCCACAGGAAGTTCTTGCCCTTTCTTAGTCTTCACAGCACACTGTGAGGTTCTTACTGTTATTATCTCCTGGATGTTAAGGAGGAAGGGCTTCCTGGATGGCTCAGGGGGTAAAGAATCTGCCTGCAATGCAGGAGATGCTGGGGATGTGGGTTTGATCCCTGGGTCGGGAAGATATCCTAGAGGGGGAAATGGCAACCCACTCCAGTATTCTCTCCTGGAGAATCCCGGACAGAGGAGGCTGGCAGGCTACAGTCCGTGGGGGCGGAAGAGTCAGACATGACTGAGCATGCACACTATGCTTGTCAAGGAGGAAACGGACTCTCAGGGTCCTACAGCCCATGTGAAGTAGAGAAAAGGTTGACACCTCCTCCTATAGTCCCAGCTGAACTCTCAACACTTCAGGCAGAGACTGTGGAATCGTAAGTCATGGACAGGTGAAGGCCTTTGTAGTCAGGTCTCCAAAGTCAGGGCCTGTGTCTTCATTTGCAGTTTCCTCTATCTCTGGTTCTTCACTTTTCCCTTGTTGTTAATTTTTTTCAAATCAAGAGCAGCCTGAGTAAAGAACCTTCTAGTTACCTACTTGCCTTCAGAGGAAGCACAGGTTTGCCAGGAAAATAAATGTGCCCGTGAACAAACCCACACCCGCCCCCTTCCTGGTAGATGGACAGTTGGCTAATTGTAATCGTATATGTCACACAGCAGTCAAGGGAGGCATCTCAAACCACAGGTGTGACTTCTGTTGACTTTTGTAAAACTCTGAACAGTAAATGAATTCTAGCATGCAGTTACCTTAGTTGATAGCATTTTTTCACTTTATTTCATATTTTTATGACTATAAATCTGAAAGAAAAAGTTTTATCTGGTAAAAGATAATCATAACTGAGTATCTTTCTATTATTCCCCAAACTCCTAAACTTAGGAAATACCTCAATGTATTCATTTATGTTACTTCTCTATCATTCAGTTACACTCAATGCTTAATATTTAATACTTACTTTAAAAATCTCTTCATGGAAACCTTGGTAAGTTTTAAAAGCATTTAACAACTTTCCTCTCCTCTTCAGGATAAATTCACCCATGTTTAAAAATTGCCTCTGGTTTGTTCTGACTCCTAGAGAGATGAATGTTTGGGGCATGTGCCCTTGTATTTAGATCAGAAAAAGCAAGTGGAGAGAGTGAGTCTCTTTACCAAGAAGGAACTCCCCCCAACTGCCCACATTTCAAGGAGCCAATAGCTCTTTTGAGAAACTTATTTTTTTTCATCTTCCAAGCTGCTTTTATGGTTTCTTTTAGTGAGTTTTCCACAGACAAACATGTTGAGTAGTAGGGACATTAAGAAACTTAATCTCCTAAAACAAATCCTTCAAGGATGGGCCCACAGGGAGTCCTGGAAGAAACTGCTTTCAGCACAGGAAAATGAACCCATAGGCTGGGAAACACCCCAATGTCCTTTCCAGAGTTCACTTCAGAGTGATTATAGTCTTGGCTGCAACTGGCATGGTAGCTAGATTCTGTTGGTGGTGGTGGTGGTTTTTTTTTTTTTTGATGTGGACCACTTTTAAAGTCTTTATTGAATTTTTTAGAATAATGTTTCTGTTTGGATCTTTGGTTTTTGGCCGCTGGTTTTTTTTTGTTTATTTTTTATTTTTTTAATTTTTTTTGGCCGAAAGGCATGTAGGATCTTAGCTCCCTGACCAGGAATCAAATGTGCATCCCCTGTATTGGAAGGTGAAGTTTTAATCACTGAACCACAAAAGAAGTCCCTGGATGGTAGTTTTTGTCTGCTTTCCCTGTCCTGTGTTCATGACTGAGATCCACTCTCATATGTTTAAAAAAAGAACTCAACCAGGGTGAACCCACTTGTAATTTTTTTTTAAGGTTATTACTATTTTTCTGTCTTATTTAAAAGGTTATCATTATTTTCTTTCTTTTGGGGGGCAGGGCCATGCAGTATGTGGGATCTTAGTTCCTTGGCCAGAGATCCAACCTGCACCCCTTTCAATAGAAGTACAGCCTCTTAACTGCTAGACCACCAGGGAAGTCCCTACCCACTTGTCTTTATTGGCCAATGCATAGAAAAGCAGAAGAGGAAATGGGGAGATTGCACCTTCTTAGGGTTCTAGAAGCTTTTTCAAATTTCAAAAGTACTTCCCCTGTCCTGTGTTCATGACGGAAATCCACTGTCATATGTTTAAAAGCATTGTCATATGTTGAACAAGTATTGGGCTTCCCTGTGGGCTCAGATGGTAAAGAATCCTCCTGCAATGACAGGATACCCTGGTTTGATCCCTGGGTCAGGAAGGGCCTCAGGAGGAGGGCACAGTAACCCACTCAAATATTCTTGCCTGGAGAATCCCAAGGACAGAGGAGCCTGGTGGGCTACTGTCCATGGGGTCACAAAGAGGCAGACACGACTAAGTGACTAGCACTTTCACATTCATTGATATTTATGCATTTAATACACTCTGATAATCTTCTGCTTTACCAACCAAATCATACAGTGGAACAAAAGTGGAGCTGTGGTTTCACCTGAGAAAGTCATGGCCTCGCCCATCAGTTATTTCGAGTGCAACCCTGATGACCATGATGCAAAACTTCCCTTCTTCGTAACTGTGTTTGGTTCTCACCTGAGCTGTGTGTGTTAGGGTCAGTCAGTATTTTAATCCCATATTTACACAGGGAGGACTGAGATCCAGAATGGAATGACCCCCTGTGGATCGTGCACACGTAAGTGATGAGTCTGGGATTGCCTCTGGCCTCCTGCCTCCAAGGGTAACATGCGCTCCACTGATATTTAAGGGATGTGACACTGTTGTGAACTTTGCAGTGATTCCGGGTCTGCCCTCATCTCAATGCAGTTCTGATAATGCGCCTGGGAAACTGCAGGCAGGGTCTGAATGGCAGTTTTCTGCTGAGGCCACGTCTCTCCACACTGGCAGCCCATTTAGGGCGTTGGTATTTATGCAAAGATAATAGAGAACTGCAATTACCTGTTCATCTATTCTCCAGCTGGACTGTCAATCACAGAGAGGCAGTGCTTTAAAAGTCTTGTCAATCAGAGAGTTTCTCCCACATAAAGGTCTGCCTCTCGCCTCCTCCGACACCACTTCCTATAAACCTCTTAAAATGCTTAATTCAGGTGGTTTCCTTGCTTCATCTCTACCTGCACTCCCAAATTATCTCGACCCCCAGTTTTAGAAAGTGGAAATGGTATGACTTATCCATCCATTAGACATGCAACTGGAAACAGAAAAGCGTTGCTGAACTGGGGACAGTTCCGCATTCAGGGTCCCCGGTAATGAAGCTGCTCCTCCCGCAGACCTCTTTCCCAAACAAGCAAATCTTATTCCTCCTCTGGCTTCTCATGGAAGCTCAATTCACCTCCATGCATATCTAGTTTCTTTTCCTCTGCAATTTGTCTCGGTTTTGTGATTAGTGGCAAAAACCCTTTTCGCCTTGCACACTGCTTTCTGCTTAGCAAAACAGAACTTGTGCTATGTAGCCGGGGCTTAAGGTCAACGGTTAAATTGTTCCTGCTCCAGAAGACACGTTTTCATGGGCTGAATCTCAAGCATCTGATTAGCATCATTTGTACCTGTAATAAATGTCCAGGTGGAACAGGGAAGAGAGTCAGGGGGAAATGCTGAAATTCTCTGTTCTCTGCCTAGAATGCACTGCTGTCAATTATCTCATTTTCATTTCTTTAGAGACTTTTATTAGCAAAAATGATAGAATAGTTTTCAGTCTGAGGACTAGAAGGAAGCCTGCACATCGGCTCATTGGGCAGTGGTGGCACCTGTTTGCAAGTCAGGGAGACCCAATGTCAGAGCCAGGGTCTACCCAGAGAAAGTTCCCAGGACCTCAGCCTCCTCATTCATAACAGAAGCAGCTTCCAAGATGACCTGCATTTCTAAAACACGATGATCTCTCTGTCAGATACATAGGGACAGAGCATATAAGATCTAAATGTTATTATGAAATTACCAAGCTTAGAGTCACCCGAAATCCTTAATAAGGGGTAGAACAAGCATTACTACTGGAGCCACCAGTCCCCCAAAGAATAACAACCAAGGAAGAACTTAGGAGAGAAAAGACCAAAACCAAAGATGAAAGAAAAGAGAGTGAAAAGAAACTGGGGAAGATCCCTGAGGAGAGGATGCTTCAGGTGGCACTGTAGACACATCACATGGGAGCGGATTAGTTAGTCCGCCATGGTCCAGGGATCTGTGCTTCCACCTGGCCCCACCATTGAAGTGTTTGTGGGTGTAAACTAGGGCCCCTGCCACTGGAGTGTCAATGGTGTAAACCAGGACCCCCATCATTGGAGTATCCACAGGTATAAACCAGGGCCCCACCATGGGAGTGTCAATGGTATAAACCAGGACACCCATCATTGGAGTGTCCATGGTTGTAAACCAGGGCCCCACCTTTGGAGTGTCCATGGTGTAAACCAGGGCCATGCAGATTGTCTGAGCTGGTAGAGGTGACAGAAGCAGGCAGTGACAGGCCAACTTCAGACAGTTCCCTCCTTTCTAATTCCTTGATGCTGGGAGATTACCAGGTAAGGACTATGCTCCCCTGTTGCTCAAGGGTAGCACGTCCCCGATGAGTCTTCATTCCCCACCCCTACGCAATCCAGGGTCAGCCCAGGACACCTCGTCTCTCTAATGGGGCACCACTGGCCCAGTGGCTAAGCCAAGGTTGCAGGGGTCATGTCATATCTCTCCCTTCCCTCACATCCACTTTACATGGCTACATTTGGACGCACTCTGTGCATTACTTTTTACACAAACGCTGAAAGTACTACAATTGTAAGCTGCTACATCCTTACCTTATTTATGTGCTTAGTTGCTCAGTGGTGTCCGACTCTTTGCAACCCCACCGACCGTAGCCTGCCAGGTTCCTCTGTCCATGGGATTCTCCAGGCAAGAATACTGGAGTGGGTTGCCATGCCCTCCTCCAGGAGATCTTCCCCACCCCGGGATGGAACCCAGGTCTCCTGCACTGCAGATGGATTCTTTACCATCTGAGCCACCTGCGAAGCCCTCTTACCTTCCTTAGAAAGACAGAAAATCTTTTCTTCTCCTCCAAAATAAAAATAATTCAGAACCAAGGTGTTGTGGATGTGTTTTCTGATACACAAACCCACATTGTTACAAAACACAATCATCCCAGGGCTCCTGGCAAATTCTAACACCTGAATGGAGGGACTGTTTTTGACAAATGCGTTGCTAATTACTTCTGGCACCACTAGTTCTTGGAACGAATAGCGGTTGTACAGGACGTTCCTCCCAGGCAGAGTGACATCAAACAGTTATTGTAGGAAGGGAGCGGGTAAAGTCCCCAGCTTCTGTGTTCATCCATCACAACGATCAAGCCTGACTGCCTCTCCCTGCCCCCATAGCTGTGCCCCCACCGAAGTTCAGCTCCTCTACAGTGACCCCCGCCCTGTACTCTCACACTGTCAGTGACAAATCACCCCAGAGATGCATTGTTTCATAGTTTTGGAGACCCGTACTCCAAAATCCAGGTGTCACAGGTTGACTCCCCTTGGAGGCTCAGATGTATGGTCCATCAACGCTTCTCTCATTGTTTCTGGTGGCTCCCGGCAATCCTTAGGTTCCCTTGAATTTCTGTGCTGGGTCACTGCTGTCTCTGCCCACATCTTCACTTCACCTTCCTTTCTCTATCTGTCTATTACAAAGACTTTCGTCATAGGGTTTATGGTCCACCTAGTCTATGGTTGCCTTCGACATCCTCACCTAATGACACCTGCAGAGACCCTTACTGCACATTTTGAGCAGTAGGTCACATTCTGAGTGCCTGGGAGAACACATATTTGGGGGACCCCTTTCCAGCTGCCACAGTTACTAAATATGAAACCTCCAGCTCTCCTCTCAGGTTACATGAAACGCATCCTTCTTTTCCACCTCACTCAAATTTGTGGTCCACAAATTCAAAAACTGCTTGTTAGGTTTTAAACATTTCTCTCCATTTTCTCCTATGAACCAGTCTCCCAACCAGTCTCTCTCACTTTCTCTCAGGCACCAGTATCCCATGGACTTTGTCATAATTTAAAATGTCAACATTTCCCAGTTTGGAATGTATGAAAAAATGAGTCAACTGAAGTCTTTTTAAAGTGGTGTCTATTTCACACGAGAAACATTCATTGGGCAACAGCAGTTCCATGGATCGCCCATGTTTCAGCATGACTGGCAAATAAGGCATTAATTACCCTTATTTTAGAACTATCTTTTCAAGGAAGTCTCAGTCATGACCATTTTGGATGGTGGAGATGGTGTCTTACTGTGGAGCCGATGGCAGGCATGCTCATTGCCCACTATAAAACATTTGGATTCCTTAAGCTCTGAGTTCTTCCTTAATGAAACCCCCTGTGTGTGGGCATCCATCTAGACAGATCCATGTCATTCTTGTGGGCAAGGAGGACCACACATAGTTCCTGAGGTTAGTAAAGTCCTTTGTCTCAGACTCAGGAGTCTTGAGTCTCCTGATGGCAACCATGAAATTGTGACTAATTTATAAGCTCATACAAAAAATAAAACCTTAGACCCTCTGAAGACCTCAGTTAGATACAGTGTTTCTTTTTTTTCCCCATCTATGTACCAATGATTTTCAATGAAATGAAAGACAGCGTGAGAGAACATGTTAAAATCATTCAGGTAGTGTTTTCAAAATACCTATTTTCATCTCTGCTCAGAAGACATACTTGTATCTCTTGAGGATATGTTCAAGTGAGTAGACTGGCCAGGACTCAACCATGGACTTACTGTTTCTTCACAACATTTGTTTATTCTGAGTCTTAAGTGCTTTTTTTGGTGGGGGGGGGGGGGCGGTATGACTATATTTCTAGAAATAACCTCTCTTTAACAGTAGAATTTCTAACTATTGATTAGTATCCATCACTAACCACATATCATCTGGGCTCTGTGAGCATAACAAAATTATAGCTTTTGCCTCTTTTTCCCTTCTCCCAAACAATTTGCTTTGGCTTTCTCATCTCTGTCATTGGTATCACTGTTTCTTTTTGTTCTCACTGGAACGCTTGGATATGTTTGAATTTCAATGTTGTAGATCTAGAATAAATTTAGTGACCATTGAATTCAATATTCCTATTACCCAAGTGAAGCACTAAGGATCAGAGATAAAGCTGTTTGTGCAAACTTACAGGAAAATTGCTGAAGTATCTTTACTTCAGTTTAGTACTTTTATTCTTAGTTTAATGCTTTTTACACCACAACCCTTTCTCTCTGTCTCCAGATTATGGATGTTGCCAAGTTATTCCTATATTTAAAGTCCTCTTAAATCTGTCTTTTTTACTTTGCACTTGTATTGCTGACCAAGAAATGCCATTAATTGTAAATTTGATTTGTTATTCTTTTATTGGACTTCCCAGGTGTAGTGGTAAAGAACCTGCTTGGCAAAGCAGGAGAATTCAGAGACATGGGTTTGATCCCTGGGTCAGGAAGATCCCCTGGAGGAGGGCATGACAACCCACTCCAGTGTTCTTGCATGGAGAATCCCATGGACAGAGTAGCCTGATGGGCTACAGTCCATGGGGTCACAGAGAGTCTGACACAACTGAGCACACACTTTCTTTTATTTTGAGAGGTCTATGAAAGAAATGTGGACACAGCTTTGTAAGGCTTAACTCCATTCATGAAAGAGTACAGAACCCAGGTTGCCTATCACCTGAGTCATAGTTCTACTTTTTTGGTATAAAACATAAACCCAGTATTTTCAGATCCACTTTGAAGTATTTGTATGATCCTGTATTTATTTCTCTCTATACTGACCTCAGCTGTACATCATCTAGAAATTCAGAGATTCTTCTCCTTCCAGTATGAGTCATGGAGAGATTTGTAGGTGCCCATACTCTAAAGGTTGAGGTCACCATGGCTCTGATGAATGTCTGGTTGGTGCCAGGAGAGGCATTGTGCACAGGACCTGCTGTCCCAGACAAGCTCCTCCTCGGTCATCAGTGGTGACCAGTGAGGACGATCAGAACCTCCCCAGAGTGATGGTCACCTGTGTTTCTTTGTACATTGACTGAAGATGTATCATTGACATGAGTAGGCAGTTTTCAAATTTGTTTATGTTCACTTGTTTAATGCCTGCTCATTTTGTGACTTTTTAGCAGCACAACTGGCGTGTCAGTGTCAAGACTCTTCCCTCCATCTTTATCTTTCACTCCATCTCTCTCTGTATATATCTGTCTCCTACTCTGGATTTACTACTGTGGCCTTTCTGAAATTCATTATAGATCAAGAACATCTGCCAATATCTCTCTTACAGTGGGACCTTACTTTGAGAGTTCAAACCAGTATAATTCACTTTCCCCGTGTTCAGCAATTCTGTGTTAACCATACTTCCCTACCCCCATGATAAACAATTCTGGGATGAAGGCGACTTCCTAACTTTGCACTACACACTCCTGCAACCAGGCAAATGCAGCTCAGTTATCCACTCCAGGAAACGCTCCTACTGGGAGCTATGAAAGTGATGCTACCCTAAATATTACATCTCATTCAAGACTAACATATCACTCATCAATACTCATTTCAAGACCCTACCTTCCCATGTTCACCACCCAAAGCTATTATCATAAACTCTCTGGAACCCCAACCAGTTCTCCACCTTGGGTGTCAGCTTTTACATTGCTCAGCTGAAGCCCTAGATACATAAGTATCTTCCTGTTGTTTTTCCCTTCTGAGATACTGCTGAGACTCAGCCAAGATGTTACTGTCCTTCAGAGCAGCGAGCTGAACAAATTTTGTCTATCTGTCCAACAGCTTTGATGGTCGTCTCTTTGGAAATTCAGTGGCAAACACAAGTTCTAGGCTTTTCTCTCAGGGTCATCTTTCTTAGCCTGAGTGCTGGAATTCACATTCCTAGCTTCAGCTTTTCTCCCTGGTGTCAGGGTTCTGTTTTCCCCCTGTGGTTCCAGATGAACAAGCAGATGTTTTCACCTTTTGCATACCTGCTGCCTTCCTGACGTAGGGCTCTGCAACTCCTCTCTTGGGGTCTGAGCAGAGAAGTGTCCTCCTGGGAGTGGAGTTTCCTCCAACTGAGCTGAGAGAACAGAAATTGTGGAGCAGTTATGGCTTAAGTGCACCAGGCTCTTGATGTTCTTACTGAGCTTTAGTAGATTTTCTTGAGTAAATGTTTCCTCATTTGCTGTATGCCCTTAGGATAACTTCCAGATAGTTAAAAATTTCAAAAAGGTTTAAATAATTTCTACCAGTTATGGGTGTCTCACCGGGAATGGATCCACAAGGTTCCTGGTGCCACCATTCTGGAAGTGGGATTTCCTCTTAGTCCTTAAACCCAAGTAAATACTAAAGCTTCTTGGTGTTCAGTAAAACCTCATGGAAGCTTTTATGTGAGTAAGTCTCTCCTTCGGAGGGCAAGATGACTATTTCCAGTTACAGAGAGATCTCAAAGAAATATCAGATTCAGGGAATTGGGCATAATTTATTTTTTGCAGTTTGATAAGAAGAAGAACACACCATCGCTTGGTAATTGGCAACCACCATAAAGTGCCTATCTTGGTCTATCAGTGTTAATGATAACATAATGAAGCCCAGGGAAGGAGAACATCAAAGACAGGACTAACTTACCATCCACCACCCTCGTTTTACCCGTGGTGAGAGGCTCATGAAACAGAAGTGGCAGCTTTTTCGTACACTATGTTCTGCTTCTGTGCCTGATTGTTGACATTCAATGAATGAAAATGATGGTGGAATAGCCTACATCTTTGAGCAGGTATCAGAGAGCTCCAAGTACTCAGAACCCATCTGCCAGCACTAAATCTTTCTGTTAATTTGTATTAGATTTTTTTTGCAGTCATAAAATAGCTAGACTAGAGATCAGATTGGCTATAGCAAACTTTATCTGGGAGGAGAAAAGTGTCAGTGTTCAGGATGCGATCCAAGGACCCTCTCACAGGTAGCTCTGAGGAAGGTGGGGAATGAAGTCAGTTTTCGCATTTTGGAGATGATGGTCTTGGACCAAAACTGATGATAATTAAGAAAAGTCACTGCTGTCAGATAACAGTGTGACTTGAATTTGAATGACTTGCCTCCCAGCCTAAAGCTTCCCACAGTGTCTCTACTGATTTGCTTGTCAAGTAACAAGTCACTGTAATTTCCTGATGAGGTGAGAGTCCTTAGAGAGATGTGGACTTTACACTGAACCTTGGGGAGATGTTTATCACGGGGGTGTCTGCGATCTGGTGACGAGACAACTTGATTCCCTGAGCCGACATCCTCCACTTGGGAAGAACGTGCTACCATATGGCATTTTAAAGATGTTATTCTAAAAAACAAAACAAAACAAAAAACATTGGTAAAGTGAGCTTTTCATGAGACTCTGTGCTTCCAATGCAGGGGGCATGAGTTCAATCCCTGGTCGGGGAATTAAGATCCCACATGTTGTGCGGTGTGGTCAAAAGAAAAAAGTCTTTGTAAAATTTAATTTAACATATGGTCTATTTGTTAAACAAATGTTACATTTTTTAGTGTGGCAGTCATTTCTTTCTTGAAATTAATAATAATTTTTTAAAAAGTTTTACAGAAATTGCCACTTCACTGAGAAAACTGGGTTCAGATGTCAATTTTTTTTTTCTGTAAATGATTTAACTAGTGGAAAAATTAACTCCTATTTATTGAAGAAGTATTTTAAATAGTAACAATTCAAAAACCTAAGATCATGGCATCTGGTCCCATCACTTCATGGCAAATAGGTGGGGAAACAGGGACAGACTTTATTTTTGTGGGCTCCAAAATCACTGTAGATAGTGACTGCAGCCATGAAATTAAAAGATACTTGCTCCTTGGAAGAAAAGTTATGACCAACCTAGACAGCATATTAAAAATCAGAGACATCACTTTGCCAACAAAGGTCCATATGGTCAAAGCTATGGTTTTTCCAGTAGTCATGTGCAGATGAGAGATTTGGACCATAAAGAAGGTTGAATGCCAAAGAACTGATGCTTTTGAACTGTGGTGCTGGAAAAGACTCTTGAGAGTCCCTTGGACTGCAAGAAGATCAAACCAGTCAATCCTAAAGGAAATCAATCCTGAATATTCATTAGAAGAACTGTTGCTGAAGCTCCAGTACTTCAGCCACCTGATGTGAAGGGCCAACTCATTAGAAAAGACCCTGATGCTGGGAAATTTTGAAGGCAGGAGGAGAAGGAGATGACAGAGGATGAGATGGTTGGATGGCATCACTGACTCACTGGACACAAGTTTGAGCAAGCTCTGGGCGATGGTGAAGAACAGGGAATCCTGGAGTGCTGCAGTCCATGGGGTCGCAAAGAGTTACTGAACAATAACAACAAACGTATTATGATGGATGTCAGGCTTGATAATTGTCATTTAAAATTGTTTCTTATGCATTCATTTTCTAAAATGATTTTATTTTCTTTTAAAATTTAGATTATAAACTCCATCTGTTCAGGTCATAGTCACTTGACATATTCAGCTATAGAATTTTAATTCATCTCTGTACAGGTGTATGAGCCTTGTTTAGTGATAGTAGGTTAATGAGAAGGTGTGAAAATTATATTACAAATCGAGTTCTGAAAGATTGGAAGGGTGAAAGAAGTCACTGGTTATATTTAGTTTCGTTGTTAAATTGTAGAAAATGATCTCTCATGCAGCCATTTTTTTTTAAACCATGTAAATAAAATCAACTACTTCTAATACTTTTTCAGACTATATGGACCCTCTTTTCATATGTGAAGAATTTCTTCTGGATAACCAAACAAGGACCTACTGTATAGCACAGGGAACACTGGTCAATATTATGTAACAACATAAATGGGAAAAGAATTTGACAAAGAATAGATACATGTATGTGTATAACTGAGTCACTTTGCTGTACACTTGAAATTATCACAAATTATTAATCAACTATGCACGCAAGCTAAGTCACTCAGTCATGTCTGCCTCTTTGCGATCCCACTGACTGTAGCCTGCCAGGCTCCTCTATCCTCGGAATTCTCCAGGCAAGAATACCGGAGTAGGTTGCTATTTCCTTCCCCAGGGAATCCTCCCGACCCAGGGATCGAACCTGGGTTTTCTGCATTGGCAGGTGGATTACTTAACACTAGCATCACCAGGGAAGCAAATGGCAATCATATTCCTCAAATAGCTAGATGAATTTATTTACTTGACAGTGCTTATCTTCCAAATACTCAACAGTAATTCCAATTTACAGGAAGCAGGTGGCTTCCCCCAAACCTTCTAGATAACAAACTCTGAAAGCCGGAGGCAGCAGAATCTATTCTGACTCTAGTCCTGGGTCTGAGGTCAGTGGGAGGTCAGGAGATCCTGATTCGGTCCAGGACAGCTGGCCAGTCACTGCATTTTAGGAGTTGATGATCTTCATGATACATCTCACTGCCCAGCATGTCTGTCTCCAGTACGATCACTTTTTCCTTCCTCAAATTCATATTCAGGTGCCTTTCTTTTTGATGAGCAGGGATATTTAAGCAACAGATACCATGCCATTCAGATCTAATTCACCCAAATGAAACCACTGTCCCACTCTAAGAAAATTCTTTTCTTTAGCTGGGGTAATGGCTCCTCCAGCTGTCAGGCTGTAACTGAGTCAATCACTGGGGTCCTACCCAGGTACAGCCAACTGAGGCTGCATGGCGGGGTTGGGAGCGGAGGCTGAGGGCTGATTCTGAGAAACAGGAGGCCGATTCTTCCTGTGTTATCCCAGAGCAAGTGGTCTTACCTGTTGGATCATACAAATCATTTTCGGCATTTCTTTATTTTTACTTTCCAACTTGATGGAAATACCACTTTGAACAGTTTTGTGGAAACATCAGAAGTGTAGTCCATGTTTCAATAGTCTTGTAGCTGACTTCATGTATATTTATAATTTTATCACTTTCAGACACCTATTACTTTTCCTGCTCTTGGATGCTTAAAGAGCATGGCTTCTCCTGTCTTCTTCCACCCTAATAGTCCAGGTGTCATCTCAGCAGTAAATTATTGAGCGTTTGCCACCATTTCCAGGAGAGCTGTCCTCTGGGAGGTAGGGAGGACATGGAGATGAGGATGAACCTGTCTGGTTAAAATCTGAAATATCAAGATATATAGTGGTCAGATTAACAGCACTGACAAAAATGGGACTATATAATTTTTATTTTTCCCAAGCCATTAGACAGAACATTTAGGCTCCCCTGAAAGTAACAGTGAGACGAGGATGTGGGCTGAGGGTGAATAACTGATGTGGTTATCTGATAAGCAGGCTAGTGAATAAAGATAGTTTACCAGGAAAAGAGTGAATACAGAGGTGCACTTAAAGGTAACTTTTCTTGGCAATAGTGAGTCTATTCCCCATGAGTCCTTCAGTAGAGGGTATACAGAACACCCTCCCAGGAGAGTCTGTGTGATGATGAGAGCCGGGATCATGGACACACATCTGCCCCTGGAGATGCCTTCCCAGTACTTGTGAGCTTGTTCAAGTGAGGGGCAAGCAGGGACCCTTGTCTCCAATGGTGGGGACAACCTGTCATTGTGAATCTGTGCCTCGAAGTGACTGTGAGAGACCAACATTCCCTACATCTTTTGTTCCTAGATCCATTTATTCTAGCTTTGGGAACACGACACTGTTTTTCAACTCACTTATTCTACATCCTGCTCAAAGTGTCTCAAGTTGTTTAGACTTGATGTGTATGGGAACCCAAAGTCAACCCCATGACCAGTTATAAGTTGTCCACTGAAGCACTTCCTTTGTCTGAGTATGTGATCTTCACCCCAATACGAAGAGTGTGTTTTCAGTGAAAAGTTTCCTCTGTGACACAAGTATAATCTTTCCCAATAAGTTTACTATTCTTTTTTTAGATTAACAATATCCTCCAATTCAAAATTGAAACTCACTACTTGATACAAGGTTTTCATCAACTTTAAAAAACAGCTCTGAGAGTAAAAAGCCATGTTGACATATATTCTCAAGTAATTCAATGAAGGATATTCAAGGAAGTAACTCATTGGAAGGACGGATGTTGAAGCTGAAACTCCAATACTTTGGCCACCTGATGCAAAGAGCTGACTCATTTGAAAAGACCCTGATGCTGGGAAGGATTGAGGGCAGGAGGAGAAGGGGACGACAGAGGATGAGATGGTTGGATGACATTGCCAACTCAATGGACATGGGTTTGGGTGGACTCTGGGAGTTGGTGATAGACAGGGAGGCCTGGTGTGCTGTGGTTCGTGGGGTTGCAAAGAGTCAGACATGACTGAGTGACTGAACTGAACTGAATTTAGTGAAAGGAAGTTTTGTTTTTTTTTTATGACCATTTACATTTGAAGGATACATTTTGAATTAAAGAATTTTAGTAAATGGGAATGTAAATAATCAATGTTTCATTTGCCTCTTTTTTCTGTTATGTGTTTGGAATCTAGCCTTTCACATTTAGGAAAACCTAAAGTGTTCATTTTAGCTATTCTTTGTACTCAGTTCAATACTTTCTTGACCAAGTTGACCCTTGGATTCTGTGTGGTCCACTTAGGAAATACTCTCTGAGCAGAGATAAACCATTGTGTGAAACAGCAAACTGTGAATTTGCTTCCAGAACTGCTTTGGAAATACATTCTTACATTGAAAGAATGTAAAACTGAGCTAAGCCCTGAAGGGTGGGTAGAATTAGGATGGTTAGACATTAATTAACATGTTTAAAAGAGAGTGAAATTCTCAGAGACCAAAAATACGTGTGAGTCTGCACTGAGAACACATATGGTGTGTATTCATGGACTGGACTAGGATAGACAGAAGTCACAAGATATACGGCCTGGGTGGGTTCAGACCACTGCGCAAACAGCTGCAAACACAAGAGTGAATACTATAGTTCATCTCCTGAGCCATGAGGAATGACAGAATGTGAAGAACAGTATCATGATTTGAGATCCTTTTAAGATATGATCATGGTGAGTGTTGGGTGCTGGTCTTGCTGTCTTCCAGATCAGCAGAGGGAAATCAGAAACAGTAATCAGATTTAAGAGCAAGTCTTTCAGACTATAAGTAGGTGTTTATAAAACCAGTACAGTGGAAGTCAATGGGAAGTGACTATCTTAAGTACTTTCATGAAGGAAGGATTTTAAGGTTCATCATTTTGGGGTTAATTTCTACTGAAACAGCCTGTTAGAATTTTCATTGAAATGAAGTACACAGAGCAATGAGGGGAGAGTTGACTTCTTAACAATATGAATCATTTCAATCCATTAACGTGACTCACCTATTAATTTTACTTGTTTTCATTGATATTTTAGTTTTCAGCACATGAATCCACAAGTGTTTTCCTAGTTATACTTTTTAAAATGTCATGTTTACAAAGTATTATAAATGGTATTCAAGTTTTCATTTCCAATTATTCCTAGTCAGTATATAAGAATACAGTTTTTCTATAGACCTTGCATCAAGTGAACATAATAAATTCATGTATTAGTTCCTGTAACTAATTTTTATCTAGATGTACATGGTGTCTGCAAACAAAAGTAAGTTTATTATTTCAGATCTATAAGTCCATTATTTATTTGCCTTATTATCAGACAGTAACTACTGTAGGCTTTGTGAGTCATATAGTATTTCTGTTGCATGTTCTTTTCTCCTTCCTTTTTTGCTTTCTTCCTTTCTTTTTACATTTGGGAGTTTGGGATTGTCATGTATTATGTTTAAAATAGATAAGCAAAAAGGACTCACTGTATAGCACTGGGAACTCTGCTCAATATCCTGTAATAATCTAAATGGGAAAAAAAATTGAGAAAGAATAGTTCCATGTATATGTATAACTGAATCACTTTGCTGTACACCTCAAACTATCCTAACATTGTTCATCAACTCTACTCCAATATAAAATAAAGCTTTTTAAAAATTTAAAAGCAATTCTCAGTTTCCAAGCTACACAAAAATAGGCCATAGACAGAATTTTTGTAGCTTTGATGCAGAGTCTATAACTGTGATATTTAAGAGGTTTATTCAAACTAGGTATTGAATGAATAGATAAATGAAAGGCTCTTCAAGACAGACCCATTACAGAAAGTTACACTCGTTCTGGGAGTTTTTCAACATTTTAGTCTCAATTATTTCCCTCAGTTAGATATTTGCATTTCACTTCCCTTCAGTTCCCTTGCTAACCCCAGGGTGACCCTTAGAGTGGAGTATTGCCTGGTATCCATCGTGTGCTTCTTTGTGTGGTTGAGAGATTGCTGACACTAAATGCCATGGACAGCAGAGAACTTCTGAAAACCCTGGACTTTTTATCATTGAGCCATCGTTTCTTTTATGGATCTATAGTTACATCAACCCTATGTAGAAACCCACCTTTTAAGGCATTTTCCACCTGTTCCACTCTCATTGCCAAAAGGACGGAGACATTTAAGATCAAGTACTTTTTAGGATTTTCAATTTTCCCCCCAAACACTGTTTTTATCTCAAATAGTTCTTTTTTTTTCCTTCTTGAATGTGCTGCTTTTTATTTTTTTTATTTTATTTTTTTCAAATAGCTCCTGTTACAGCTCAGAAAGATTAACTCCAGGCACTGAGGAAAAGAAAGGAGAGAGAGGCGGAGAGAGAGAGAAAGAGAGAGAGCGCGCAATCAATTTACAATAGTCTTGAGCCACACATGTAAGAAAACAGGATTCCAGAAAGTCTTGGTTTGGGGGATTACTGTTGAATAGCAGGTCATTCTAATGGAGGTAATGACTAAAACATATTATTTATCTAAAAACCCCCAAAATGTTTTTGTCTTGTAGTGACTGTGATTCAAGACCCTCCAGTCTCTTCATCTCTGCAAGAAGTTGAAATGCCTCTGGGAATTTCTGTTGTGTCAAAATCTAAACAGTGATGTGGAAAATGCTCAATATCAGTGTAAACACTCAGATACAGGTGAAAACTGTGGATTCTGAAAGAAATATTAGAAAATATGTACATATATGTACATGGAAAAGACTACCAGAAAGCTACAAAGAAGTCATGTTTGTTTGCACTTCCTGTACTTTACATATTTCCTACAGAAAATATGAATCAACTTTATAACCCAGAAAAAGACCTATTTATAAAAGGATGTATGCTTTTAATCTTTGCGTCCTTCCATTATAAGCTTTAACATGAGCTGATATCATGTCCTCGCTGTTTCTCAGTGATGAGAAAACGTGTATCTGATCTCTCTCTTAGGAAAGTATATGCATTTTTAAAGGAAATTTCTGCTGTCTCTCTTCTTAACCCAACATAATGGATGGAATTTAGATTTAAGAAGTATTTGGAGTGATCGTCAAATCTTGTTTTCACTTTGCTCTTTAAAGAGCAGTAGTTATTATTCTATTTGATGGTTATAGCTCTGAAAGTACAAACAGCAGAGGCATAACTAAAAATGAGATTTAAATTCCCCGACTTGAAGCTCCATCATGACAACCCTTCCGAGGTTCATCCCTCATCGATTCTGTGATGATTTAAGAATCACAGAACAATCTGGCTGTCCCTTCCTAAGAATGCAATCCCCAACTGTCTGCTGTCTTTCCTTGTCATTAGTTTTCTACATTAAAGATGTAGACACTGTAATTGTTTTCCACTTAACACCATCATCAGCTGAGCAGACAGGAGCGGCTGCTTTTATAAATCTGCCTGTTTCTCTGCAGGCGTGAGCCTCACCCTTCTTCCTCCGCGCTGAGCTGGGCGCCTCTGATTGCACCCGTGTCCCCGAAGCGGGTAGGAGAAAGTGAGAGCTTGCCCCCAGTAGCTCCGACCCCCTGCCCCGTGTCGGTGCTTCAGAGAAAATCCAGGCTGAACTGGAGCTCAGGCGGAGGGCAGAATTCCCAGAATTACAAAAGCAGTGTTGAGAGGTAATTGAATATACTTACATTTAGGTCTTAATTACCTTTTTGATTGGAGGTTTATCTTTAGCATGGTATTTTGATAATGCAGCAGGACCAATTATTTTGCGTGATCTCCCACTGTGTTAAGGAAATGCAGACTGTAATTTTGCGATAAGTAAGTTCAGTGGGAATAATGTTCTAAAAGTGTATCAATTATGGCAGGCTTTTAGTTATATTTTTACTGGTGTGTAAGCATTCCCAGTGACTGGGTTTGAACAATGTCTTCACCTTTTACTTCTGCTTCCCTTGGCAGTGAGAGCTGGTCATGGGATGTGGGGTTATAAGGGAGGGGTTCTATGCTTAAAATTATGGAAAAGATGCTTGAAAACTGTCTTAAAGAAATGAGTTGAATGAGTAAGAATACACATTTTCAGTGAGACACACATAGCTTTAGGGTGGAAATAGCAGAGACAGAAGATCTTCACGGTTGATCAGGATACACAGGTGAAAATAACAGTAATATAAACAACAATCCTAATGGAAATCAATTCTGAATATTCATTGGAAGGACTGATGTTGAAGCACTGATACTTTGGCCACCTGATGTGAAGAGACGACTCACTAGAAAAGACCCTGATGCTGGGAAAAATTGAAGGCAGAAGGAGAAGGGGATGACAGAAGATGAGATGGTTGGATGGCATCACCGCTCGATGGACGTGACTTTGAACAAACTCTGGGAGATAGTGAAGGACAGGGAAGCCTGGCGTGCTGCAGTCCATGGGGTCCAATGAGTCAGACATGACTTAGTGACTGAATAACAACAACCCCAAAATCTTTGCTGAAAGAAATCTATGAGGATGACACCTCAGTCGTCTCAACTGAGGACACCACGACCACTCTCCTAAGAATATCTGAGACTTCTGAACTATGCCTTGTGAGATGCCTTTAGTTTTTAGCAATTTTAGCCATTAGATAGTCATATCACTCTGAATTCTATAATGACATAGACTTGATCTCTTTCTTAAAAATCACCATCAGCAACAGGGAACCCACTTAGAACATCAATATAAGAACATGATCCTTGCAATTAACTTCCTGCAAGGTTATGGAAATTTTTTCCAGAAATGAAGTGATTGTCTATGGGAAAAGGAAATTTCCAGAGAAATTGCTTGAATGAAAAATTAGTTCCAAGAGCAGTCACTCTCCACATTGTCCCCTTCCACCCTCATTGCCTCTTGAATATACACACACCTCTACCCTAGTGGGCTTCCCTAATAGCTCACCTGGTAAGGAATCTGCCTGCAATGTGGGAGACCTGGGTTTGATCCCTGGGTCGGGAAGATCCCCTGGAGAAGGGAATGGCTACCCACTCCAATATCCTGGCCTGGAGAATTCCATGGACTGTACAGTCCATGGGTCACAAAGAGTCGGACATGAGTGAGTGACTGTCACTTCACTTCTACCCTAGTGAAGAGTGAACCTGAATTATTTAAAATTATTTTATTGTATTTTCTCCTCTTGTTATATTGAAATGTTGTTAACATTGATCGCATTAGCATTATGGAAAGAAAGAAATGGTGCTTGCAGCTTATTAAGTGTCTTAGCTTTTCTTCAGCATTTAATCAAGTGAGAAAACGATTCATTGCTTCATAGACCTCAAATCATGAACATTATCTTCTTAATTCTGTGCAGAATATGAACACCCCAGGACTAGGAGTTTTGATATGAATTTAATATCCAAGAAAGCAGAGAATATAAAGCATTCAATGCAAGCAGGAAGATAAAAATAATAATATTTCAAATATACTGTGTGCATTCAACAACAAGGCTTTGAATTAAATAAAAATCTTTAAAGAAATTATACCTCTAAAGACATTTTATTTCAAACTAAGCTTTAAAACACAGGGAGCTAGAAAGAAAAATACTGACATATATAACTTGCCCCTTAAGGGAAAAAATACTCATTACTTGTGTAAGCAAAAGATATAAGAAATAAATAATCAAGCATGACTTCAAAACGATAAGTCAACAACAAAGGATTACTCTGTTCTAGATAAAAACTGCATGAGATATGAGCTTTATGCTATAAAAGAATGAAGGAGATAGCAAATTTTATGATCTTTTATTTAAAAAGAGTAATTTTTTCCTCAACTTTATAAAATGTTTCTAGAGCAAAATCAGTGACAGAGATCTCTCTTTGTATTTAATGGTGTGAAGAGTCCAGATACATAAACCCTGATCTGAGCATGCTGTGTGCAGTCGCTCAGTTGTGTCTGACTCTTTGCTACCCCATGGACCATAGGCCCGCCAAGCTCCTCTGTCCATGGGATTCTCAAGGTAGGAATACTGGAGTGGGTTGCCGTGCCCTCCTCCAGGGGATCTTCCCGACCCAGGGATTGAACCCGCATCTCTTGCATCTCCTGCATTGTCAGGTGGATTCTTTACTCTTGGCCACTTGGTCTGATCTAAGTGGCCTGATCTAAGCCCTGATCACTAAGGGCTTATGATCACTAAGATCACTAAGCCCTGATCTAAGAAGCATGAAATCACACTTGCAGATTATATATATATATATATAGCCCAGGATACTGCAGGAAAAGGCAATGTAAACACAAAAATAGCCATTGACATAAGGGTAAAATATTACAGAAAATGAAGCTACATTTCAAGAAAGCATCTGTTTAGGATATGCAACAGTATTCTTGGCCTGCTTTGAACGTCTGTATTGTTTTTCATTTAATAAATGCTTACTTATGGTATTAAGAAAATGTAGCCTTTAAGATACAGTGTTGCTAATACCTAAAGCATTTAAATTATGAAGCCTCTTTTCTGACACCCCCTTGGAATTCAGTGGAACATATTTTAATTTAAACAGGTGTCTTGAAAAAGTCAGTAAAAAAAAAAAAACAAAAAAACAAGACTTTTCACTTTCTTTCAAGCTTGCAATAAGAGTTTTCATTTTAAAATCATACTATCATGCTATTTTGTGATTTAAAGAATCATTTTGTTCTGGTCAACTTTAATGGGATTTTTGTCTGGAAAAGTCTAGGCAAGTTGAAGTGAAGACATTTTATGAAGAAATTGCTGTATTTTTCTGAGTTGCACATTTCTGACAGTATATCTTGGGATTTATTTTATTCTTTTATGTCAGTCTTTGCAGGATAAAAGAGTATTTTTACTACCCCTATCAGGTTCCGTATTTATGTGTGTTTCACAGGTTGACTGAAGCAACTTGACAAAGAGCATCAAAAGTTTATAATGAAGTAATTCTATTCAATGCTGAAATTCCTAATTTGTTCCCTTTTGGATTTATTGACCATGATTCCAACCCAGGAGAAAGGATGCTAGACTTTATGTCCTCATAGATGACTTTAACGTTTTAATTTTGGTGGGTTTCCAAACTTTAATGAATGTATCATTTCATTTTAGATTTTAAAATATTTTTTGATGTGGACCATTTTTAAAGTCTTTATTTAATTTGTTACAATATTGCTTCTGTTTTATGTTTTGGTTTTTTGACCCCGAGGCATGTGGGATCTTAGCTCCTTGACCAAGGATCAAACCCACACCCCTTGCATTTGAAAGGTGGAGTCTTAACCACTGGACCCCCCAGGGAATTCTTATCATTTTAAATACATAAGGTCAAATCACTTTTAGAGAAAACTATTGTTGTTCAGTCACTCAATTCTGTCTGACTCTTTATGACCCCATGGACTGCAGCACACCAGGCTTCCCTATCCTTCACCATCTCCCGGAGCTTGCTCAAACTCATGTCCAGCGAGTCAGTGATGCCATCCAACCATCTCATCCTCTGTCATCCCCTTCTCCTCCCGTCTTCAATCTTTCCCAGCATCAGGGTCTTTTCAAATGAGTCAGCTCTTCACATCAGGTGGCCAAAGTATTGAAGCTTCAGCTTCAGCGTCAGTCCTTCCAATGAATATTCAGGATTGATTTTCTTTAGGATTGACTGGTTTGATCTCCCTGCAGTCCAAGGGACTCTCAAGAGTCTTCTCTAAGACCACAGTTTGAAAGCATCAATTCTTTGACACTCAGCTTTCTTTAAGGTCCATCTCTCACATCTGTACCTGACTACTGGAAAAACCATAGCTTTGACCATATGGACATTTGTTGGCAAAGTAATGTCTCTGCTTTTTAATATGCTGTCTAGGTTGGTCATAGCTTTTCTTCCAAGGAGCAAGCATCTTTCAATTTCCTGTAGTCATCATCTGCCATGATTTTAGAGCCAAAGAAAATAAAGTCTGTCCCTGTTTCCATTGTTTCTCCATCTATTTGCCATGAAGTGATGGGACCAGATGTGTAGGTTATCTCAGTTTTAGGAGTTTGACATCACTTACAAACTTCTATGAATTAGAACCATGAAGCAATTTCCCATCAATGATGTCAAGATAATCAGGATAAAAGTATATAAAATAAAAGTGTCTCCCCCCTTTAAATGGGAGTTCTCTGGGCTATAATTTGTCAAAGGGTTTTAGTGCATATCTCTAAACAAATCCTTGAATCTGATGTAGAAATAATAATACAAGGTGTTTGTGTGGTATTAGTTGCTCAGCTGTGTCCACTCTCTGTAGTCCCATGGACTGTGGTCAACCAGAATCTTCTGTCTATGGAATTTTTCAAGCAAGAATACAGGAGTGGGTTGTCATTTTGTACTCCAGGGGATCTTCCCTACCCAGGGGTAGAACCTGAGTTGTCTGCATTGGCAGGTGGATTCTTTACCACTGAGCCACCTGAGAAGCCCAATAAGACAATAATAACTTATAAAAACTGATATTGCCACCTAATATATTATGAGCTAAGCATTGTCTGCTCAACATGATCATGTGAGTCACATTCCATTTAACCAAGTCTGAGAAGTGAGAGTCCTGCAACCCAGATTGGAAAAGATGCCTGCTTGTCTTGCAGCTACTAAGCAGTTCATAGGGGATTCCAGCAGTGATGCTTCTGACTACAAAGCCCATACACTTTTCATGCTTAAAAAATAAGAACCGCCTAGATGGATTATGGAAGAAAGAAAGCAGTGGAGATATTAAGAACCCTAACCCATAACAACAAGAGAAGACAAAGCATTTCTTGATTTACTCCTCAGTGGTTCACAAGAATAAAATTATTTCTACATTCATTCCCCACCACCCCATCCCCCAATTGCAGCAGAGTCATCTTTTCCTGAAGTTTTTTCACTTCTCTATAAATATTAATACATTCATTTACAATCATATTAGTAATTTACCAGTAATTTACTTGTCAGAATTTGTTTTTGAAAAGCCACAATAACGGGGACAACAACAAATGTTATAGGAAATGAGGAACTGGCCGTTGGGCTGGGAGACAGATGGTAGCAGCTGTCTCCTTGACACTGTTGTACTTCCTATCTGACAACGAATAAATCTCCATAAGCATTTCCCGACCTGGAAATATGCCGACGTTGGGCAAAAAGACACGGGGGAAAGCTCTGCACAGTGCTTGGCACGGAGGAAGCATTCAGTAACACTTAGCTAGGTGGCAACCTTTCAAAATCAGATGAGCAAACTAACCGCCCATCATCTGAGAGATCTGGAGCGCCTAGGATTTTCCTGACTCCTCCATGTTGAGGGGCAGCTGTTTTCCCTGTGACCTCAGATCTCGGAGAGATCTAAGAAGGGTTGTCAATGTTTAGTTTGTTCAGCTTTTTTCTTGTGAGGGTAGGAGTAATGGTGTCCAAGACTGTCCTTGCCCTATTTGAAAGTGGAATGACTTGATAAACATAAAAAATCTGAACTAACTTAATTCTTCTCCCTCCAGCTCCTCATCTAATTCCCTTTTAATAATATATGATCCAATGTGCAGGATCTATAGAAAATTATTCTTGACAAAAACAAAAGCAGGAGAGAGAATGCTGATAAACTTATATAAATACATATATAAAACTTATATAAATACATATATAAAATGTATTTATATAAGCTTAGAAGAGGTTTGAGTAAGGGCTCAAATCCAGATTATGTTATACCAATCAAATTATTGTTTGGGTAATTAAATAATTATTGCTTCTAGAAAAGAGTTAAAAAAAGTATCATATTCCATTAAGCCAATCAATTTGTTGCATCCATTTATATTATATCTGTCCTAAGAAATGGACTCGCTTTTCTTTTTTTTTTTTGCTTTTTTGCTTTTTAATGTAGCAGCAAAAGCCCCAGTTTCATTTTTTAATCACACTTTGGCTGTTATCAATGCTTTTTGCAAGCATCAGCTCTTTCTATGCGTTAATTTGATATAATTCATTAGTCTTCCTGACATATCTTATAGGGTTGTGCCATTCTTTGAAATTGCCCTTGATTGCATAACCTTCTTTTCCAACTTTTTTGACTTATTCTTCTAAAATCTGAGCTTTGTGGTAATATGGTACATTCCCTCTCATGGTGACCTGAGATTTCTTCTTATCTTTACTGAAATAATTTCTGATGTAAAATCAGAACTCATTATGAGGCTTTTAAATGTCCTTAATCATATTACTTTTTAACATATTTTCACAGGAGAATTGAACTACAGAATAAAAACAGGATCATTTTATTGTATTTTTGGAAAAAAACAAAGACAAATTTTTTAAGAAGTCCTAAATATAATGAACAATTATGGATATACTATAAATCCTTTTCTAAGTTATATTTATGCTATATGTGTGTGTGTGTGTGTGTGTGTGTGTGTGAGCACACGCTAAGTTGCTTCAGTCATGTCTGACTCTCTGCCACCCTATGCACCATAGCCCACCAGGCTCCTCTGTCCACAGGATTCTCCAGGCAAGAATACTGGAGTGGGTTGCCATGCCCTTCTCCAGGGGATCTTCCTAACCCACAGGGGACTGAACCCATGTCTCTTATGTCTCCTATATTGGCAGGTGAATTCTTTACCACTAGCACTACCTGGGAAGCTATATAGATACATGTATATGTATACATATATTTTTTTTTTTTTTCAAATTTTGGTTTGAGTCAATGGAACATAAAATGTGGAATTTTCTCCACCAAAGAGTCAGAAAGTTAAATATTGTTTCACCCACATTCTTTTGCAATCAGAGATCTAGATTTTATTTGGGCCCTTGTGAAATTGTGACTTTAGAATTAGCAACTGGAAGTGAAGTGGACACCAACCACTTCCACTGGGACTGGAAGGCAGTTTGGAGGAACAGGTAGTCGTGTTATTTCTGGACCAAATTCAAACCTCACGACTCTTGGGGAACACAGACACTTGTGCTTGGCCAGCCGGCAACAGTGTAGATTCCCCCACGGAGGCTCCATTTCCACTGTGACCTTGCTCCAAGTCTCTTGTTTGTGGCTTCCATGGGCACATGGGTAGATCAGCAAAATGATGGAGGAAGCAGACGTTGAAAATGCAGTGAGAGTCTAGGTTCCTTGTTTTGCAGGTCCATCGACTTTCCTTGAAATTTCTCAAAGGGCCAGACAAAGCACCCCTTCCAAAAAGGAGGTTCAGACAGAGACACAGCTCTCTCTGTGGGGCCAACTGAGTGGAAGGTAGTTGGTCCACAGTCCTCTGGGTTTGGGGTGTGGGATGAGTCAGCCTCACCGAGTGAAAGCTCTGAGCTCTCTTGAGACTTTTCACAGGAAGACTTTAATCCTCTGCTTTGCATCCGGTCTACAACTGTGGGGATGTTGGGGAAGTCATGCCAAACCTTAGTCCCCACTCTCTGATCATTGATTGAACATCTGAGAGCCTTGAGCTCAACTCCAGCATTGTTTTGAAGATTGATTCTTGTGTAGGGAGGATTGCTAATGACTTACTGCTTGTTTTTATGGGATTCATCATTAGAGAGTTTGTGTGTTTTTCCATGTAAACCCTATGGGAATGTTCACCCAGAAAGGCTTCACATTTGCATGTATCAGGGACCCTATCCACAGCTAACTTTTGGTTTAATTTCTCGCCTTGGGATTTCATTGCCCGCCTATGCTGGTTCAGGGATGTTTTCCTCTCTGCAACTTTATTCAAAGGACAGCTTCCCACAGTACTGGATTAGAGTGGAGCCCTGGTGGTTATGGCTCAGTTGGTAAAGAATCCACTTGCAATAAAGGAGATCCGGGTGTGATTCCTTGGTCAGGAAGACGCTGGAGAAGGGATAGGCTACCTACTCCAGTATTCTTGGGCTTCCCTTGTGGCTCAGCTGGTAAAGAATTTGCCTGCAATGTGGGAGACCTGGGTTCGATCCCTTGGTTGGGAAGATCCCCTGGAGAAGGGAAAGGTTGCCCACTCCAGTGTTCTGGCCTGGAGAATCCCATAGACTGTATAGTCCATGGGGTCGCAAAGAGTCTAACATGACTGAGCGACTTTCACTTTCACTGGTGGTCAGCACCACTTCCCCACATGAAATATTTAGAGATGTTTGTCTGAAGGCTAGCCTGTGCTCCTCACAGTTTTTCCTCTGATGCTAAGGCTCTGCTTCTTCATCTCTTGGGCACAATTTATCAGCCCTTGAATTTGCACCCCCAGCCCTTGAGGCCGAGCTTTGCCCCTCAGAGCATTTATAGCACCAACTCAAACACTTCAATCTCTGCTTTGAATTTTACCTTAATTTCTGAAATACTATGAATTTCTTGTCCTGTTTTCTGAGCTCGTCTCTGTATTTTAAAAAGTGTTTTATTTTTAGCTGTTTACAATCCGCAGGAAGAGTTCAGGTTCACTTAGCTTGCCATTTGTGGGATCTTAAAATTATTATTTCTTTGCAATCATATCCACATGAGCATATTTTTAATGAAAAAGGGTATTCATGATGTAATTTGCAACTTTCATTTAGCAAAATCTTATTCATTGGGATTTTATATTTCAGATATGGAATTAGTCCAGAAATCAAAACAGATTTTGATGACATTCTTCTATATTAGAATAAAAGGTTTACCTTGAAAATTAATCATTTTAACAAGACAATAAGAATATATTTAACTAAATCAAGAAAACAACTGTTTTTAGGAGCACTTAAAATGACCCAGAAACAGTGATATGCTAATTACTAATCATTTTTTTCTATTTATTGTAGCCTATCTAAAGGAATTAGGACTTAGGAATATTTTATTTTTCTTAAACCTTGATTTTAAAAAATATATGGTAATATTACAGGTCTTTGAGAAATTATATAGTTTAAACTTTTCGATAGTTCTCTCTATTCTGTTCCTAATTAGCAGGAATTCATAGGTGATTATCATGAGCAAATTAAAATTCAGAATCTTAATAATACATTGAGAAAAAAGTATAGGGAAGATCTTTTTGGCTCATGGATTATATTATCAAGGAAATATTTGAATCACAAACCACATTCTCCTTGAAGTATCCTTCTTTCTAACTGTATCTCAGCACTTCCTCTCCTTTTTCACACCCTTATCTCCTTAAATGCAGGGAACATTTCAGAAAGCCATTAACTAACTTTTCAAACTTTGATATTACATAATATTGATTGAGTTAAATAAGACTTGTGTGGGCATTTCTGTAGGATTCTAGATCCCTGACCCCAGCATTAATTGGAAGTTCCTTATCATTGAAAGAGCCCAAGTATTGACATGGAAATGGCAGTGCCAAGGTTCTGAGTGCCTCTGCTTCCTGCTGTCACTCTCACAAAAGACTGACCAGCCATTCTGCCTCGCCAGCAAAGATAAAGTTTGTCCAAGGTCGCCCTTCAGTCTGTGGCCTGGCCTGCACCCTAGCAGGTGTAGCTGACTGACTTGTAGATAAAGTGAACTATGTTATTTGTCAAACAAAACCAGTGCTGCCTCTATTCCTTTTACAAAGAAAGTATACAATTAGTTTCCATTTTAAGAGTGCCAAGTAATATTTTAATACTTTCATTTTGTGCATGAGAAAGTCTGATTGGAGTTACAATAATCCATCTATGTAGAGTGATGGAATTCAGGGAATTGGAGATGGCTGGTCTCCTTGGACCAGCCTTAAGTCTCCTTACTCAGGCTCAATGAATGAATATATTAAGACCTGAACACCATCTGAGATCTGAGAAAAAGAGACACACACAGAGGCAGCTCTCTTCTCAAATATTCCAATTCTAGCCACCATGTGTGCACATAAAGTAACTGTTAATATAAACCTGTATTTGTTCCTAGGACCTTTGAAACTATGGTAATTACTCCAGATTTCAGCAAGACAGTGAGATCTCCGACATGCTCACAGTGACCAATGAGTGAGGGAAAGGGGACTGGGCTAATTGGAGTTGAAAACTGAAATATTAAAGATGTTGTTGTGTCCTGGTGAAGAGTCAAGAATTAACACTGTTACAGTTCAAAGACTCAGACTTCTGTTCTTCGAAAAGATTGTCAGTTTACTGCTTCAAACCTGTTTACTGTAACCTTACACATAATTCTGTTCTATTGTTACCTGGAATCCCAGAGCTTTCTAATCACTAAATAATGCAAATATTATTGTTGTCAGACAGTGAGAACAAGAAATCCCTTCTAAAATCCTGGCCACACACATGCGCGCGCACACACACACACACATGCACATATGAGTTTCTGGTTACAAATGGCAGATCGAACTAGTGTGTTTAAATATAAACCTAACACAAGAACAAGAAGGTAAGTATCAAAAGAGTACCTAAGACACAGACCAGCTTCTGTGGTCTTTGTGGAGTGGAGGGGAAGGTGAATGAAGAAGCTGGTGATGGAAAGAAAGTGCAGTCTAGACAATGCCTCTCTCAGCATTCAGAGGAGGGACCAGCTTTTGTTTTGTTATTATTATTATCTTTTTTTATTTCCAAACTGTTGGAGATCAATATTTTTGTACCATATAATAAAAAGGAAATACTAGAAAAATAAAAAGACATAAAAATTCAGGACCAACGTTTTTAGTCTTATATCCAATGACATAAAATTACTCTGTCAGGCTGCCATAAAAAGGTCTCAGTGGTCCCTGGCATTGGTTTATCTTGTTGCAGAGAGATAACTCATGGTGTGCGAACCCACATCTTTCCAAATGTCTCGAATGAGCATCACTGGTTTAGTGTCTCTGTGAAGGAGGAATAAAAACAAGAGGAGAACCCACTCACTTGCAGAAATGACACAGTGTCTGGGACTCAGAAATCCAGGCAGTGTGGACAGAAAAGTGATACATAGCGCTCAGTGCTGGGGGGATACTGTACATGTCCCGCACCCCCCTTCTTCCAAAGGCCCTCTCCACCCCTAGATGGCATGTCAGTGACTTGGAAAACCAAAAAATACTTGAATTGTACTCATGATGCTTTGTTTAAGAAGGCAAAGAAACTACTGATACATTGATAAAAGGTCCCACCAAAATCGTTATCATACATACCACTTATTATAAACCCAGAGCCAGGAAAACAGTCACATCAGAAGAGCCCAGAATTTAAACAGCTAAGATTTCATAGTTTTGGAGACAAGGACTTTGTTTTGAGTACTCTCAGCTCACTATTTTCTCACATATCATAGACTTTTAAATAAAATTTATTAAGTTAATGACAAAAGGCCTAGAAATGAAGAGATATGGGTCATCTTTAAAGAGCTACGTAACGCAGATCCCAGTAGCTAAGATAACAACTAGTCTCTCCAGATCCTTAGATCTATGAACACATCTCAGTGAAGGGAGTAGAAGCTAAAAGACAAGAATGCATCCTGACAACTGAATGCTTGATCCAGCTCTCAGACTTCTTCCCACTGAAAGTGACAGAAAACTTGTCTCAAACTAAATTAACAGAAAAGGAAATTTACTGGCACATATACCAAGAGGGTATATGAAGAAAGCTGTGCTCTGAAGAATTGATGCTTTTGAACTGTGGTGTTGGAGAAGACTCTTGAGTGTCCCTTGGACAGAAAGATCAAACCAGTCAATCCTAAAGGAAATCAGTCCTGAATATTCATTGGAGGGACTGATGCT
This sequence comes from Dama dama, assembly GCF_033118175.1. NCBI lineage: Eukaryota > Metazoa > Chordata > Mammalia > Artiodactyla > Cervidae > Dama > Dama dama. Next base: position 45,851,702 of record NC_083703.1, read on the forward strand.
GAAGCTGAAGCTCCAATACTTTGGCCACCTGATGCAAAGAACTGACTCATTGGAAAAGACCTGATGCTGGGAAAGATTGAAGGCAGGAGGAACAGGGGATGACAGATGATGAGATGGTTGGATGGCATCACTGACTCAGTGGACATGAGTTTGTGCAAACTTCAAGAGTTGGTGATGGACAGGGAAGGCTGGCATGCTGCAGTCCATGGGGTCATAGAGTCAGACATGACTGAGCAACTGAACCGATACTGAGAGGGAGGGTTTCCCTGGTAGCTCAGCTGGTAAAGAATCCACCTGCAATGTAGAAGCCCCTTGTTTGATTTCTGAGTCAGGAAGATCTCCTGAAGAAGGGATCGGCTACCCATTGGGGTATTCTCGGGCTTCCCTGGTAGCTCAGATGGTAAAGAACTTGCCTGCAATGTGGGAGACCTGCTTTTGATCCCTAGGTTGGGAAGGTCCCCTGGAGGAGGGCATGACAACCCACTCCAGTATTCTTTCCTGGAGAATCCCCATGGACAGAGGAGCCTAGCAGGCTACAGCCCGTGGGGTCACAAAGAGTCGTACATGAGTGACTAAAGTACAGCACAGCATACCCAGAGGGAAAAGGGTAGCAACAAACCTGGACTTGGGCATGGATTGGTCAGGGCTAGAACCCTCACAGTTCATGGCTATTCATTTTCTTTCCTCCTGGGAAACAGGTTCTCACCCTGTGGCCACAGCAGGGCTGCCACACAAGTCCAGCCTTGACATCCTCAAGTTCAAGATCAGCTGACCGTACTTATGGGGGATCTGTGTTTGTCTCTGCATTCTCTCACCAATACCATGTAGTATGACAGTATGTCTTGAAATTGGGCAGTGAGTTCTCCAACTTTCTTCTTCAATGTTGGCTGTTAGTTTGAGTTTTTGACTTTTCCCATAAGGTTTGGGTTCGGTTTGTCAATATCTACAAAATAGCTGTTTTGGATTTTGATTAGGATCATATTGAATCTACAGATCAAGTTGGGAAGAATGCACAACTTAATAATATTGAATCTTTTAATTCAAGGTAACAGTATTATTCCATTTATTTAGATTATTTTTTGCTTTTTATTGATGAGATGGTTTTCCATAAATTTTTCTGTTTGTTGAGGTTCATCTTATGACTCAAAATGTGGTCAATTTCAGTCTATGATGTCTCATGTGATCTTGAATAGAATATACATTTTGCTGCTGTTGAGTGGACCATTTTACAAATGTCATTTAGGTGAAGTTAAGTTATAGAGATATTGATGATGAATTCTTCCATGCTTTATTTTTCTGAGAAAAATTATTTATCCTTTAATTTGAAGGATAATTTCACTGGTTATGGAATTCTAGTTTGGTGAGTTTTTTCCTAATACCTTCAACATTGAAATACCTCACTTCACTCTTTTTGTTTGCATTATTTCTGATAAGGTGACACTATAATTCTTATCTGTTTCCTCTCTATATGTGGAATACTTGTCAATTAAGGAGGTACATTTTAGGCAGATATTTTAAAACAAAAATGTATTATCACTACTTTTCTAAAATTTTATTTGTAAAGCATTCTGAGATTGCAAGAAAACTGGTAAAATTTCAAAGATATACCCCCTCAATACAGACTTAAGTAGAAATAAAATAGACTCAAGGTTGCATCTTTTTTACACATAATAGCTTTTACCTCTTAATCCCCAACCCCTATTTTGCCCCTCCTCTCTTTCCTCTGAAAACCACTAGTTTGTTCTTTATATCCGTGAGTTTGTTTTTCTTTTGCAATATACATTGGTTTGCTAAATATTTAGTGATAGCATATAGTATTTGTCTTTCTCTCTGATTCATTTCACCAAACATAATACTCTCCAGATTGTTGCAAATGGCAAAATTTCATTCTTTTTCTGGGTAATATTTCATTATATATGCACATATATATACATCTTTATTATATATATACACACGCACACATCTTTATTGTATATATATATATATATATATTCATCTATTGATAAGCTACAAGGATACACTATACAGCTCAGAGAATGTAGCTAATATTTTATAACTTTAAATGGAATATAATCTATAAAATATTGAATCACTATGTTGTACACCCAAAACTAGCAGCGTGTTGTAAATTAACTATATTTCAATAAGAAAGGTGTGCAAAAGAGCCACAATCTCTTTACTCACACTACCCTACCCTAGTAGTAGTAGCAGCAGTAGTGGTGTTAGTCACTAAGTCGTGTCCAACTCTTTGTGACCCCACGGACTGTAGCCCGCCAGGCTCCTCTGTCCATGGAATTTTTCAGGCAAGAATACTGGAGTGGGTTGCCATTTCCTTCTCCAGGGATTGAACCCATGTTTCTTGCATAAGCAGGCACATTCTTTACCATTGAGCCACCAGGGAAGCCCCTACCCTCCCCAGAACTAGTCCAAATGCCTATTGTTAAGAGAATGAATAAATATTTGTGATATGGTCTTACAAGCATAAATAAGCTCTAAAAACAGAACTGTTGACTTTCAAAAGCATTACTGAGAGTAAAAGATATATTGAAAAAAAATTATACCTTGAATACAATTAAAAACTAGACATTTTGAGAATGTTAAAAAATTTTCATTGTTTCATTGATTGGTGAAAGACATGCGATTCTGTACCTCAAGAAGAGTAGAGGTGTTGATACAAATGTAGGATGGAGGTGCCTTCTTAAGTGGGAGAGACATTTTTGAGGGACATATTCTATAGTCCAAGGTATTTACTAATTCAACATGAAAATCCCCTTTCAATAAAAATTGGCAAGCACACTAGATAATATGCAAAGCAGAACTCGGGGTGTTAGACTCTGCATTTGATCTTTCTCTAATATTATAAAGGAGAGGCACAAGGAAACGCTTCTGTCTACACTGCAAATATTGTTTTATCCTTTTACTATATAGCAATGCTGATAAAATCAATTAAATCATACACAACTATTAAAACATGTTTCCAACTTTCTTCTTATTTTGTAACTCAACCTTAGGATTCAATTTCAAAATATTAAGTAATTTATTTTTATAATAAGAAGCTATTTATACTTAATAATATTTGAAAGTTTCCTGTGGAGTCATTTAAAATTGTGATGGGCACGATGTTGGTTTAAAGCAAAGGCAATATTGGGTATGGCCAACATCATAAACCACTCCAGACTCCCTGAACACACACACACATGCATGCCCATACAGAAGAATAAATGAGAAAACTTTCGCCATAATTTATCAGTGGTGATACCAGGCTCTTCATGCACTGTGACGTGGGAAGGACTCTAATAATTATTGAGTAAAATACAGAGCTGGTTATCTGGTATTAATAGGATTCTACTTTCCTAAAATATGTTGGAAGCTTTAGAACAGGTTGCAAAGAAAGACAGGTTGACACAAATTGGATTTAGCTACCAGTTACATATGAATTTATGGGAACAATAAAATAGGTTAAGTTATTCTTGACAGGTTTAGAGGATTGAAACAAGGGAGATCCAAGGCAAAAGCTATAAAAAATGCAAACTTGGAAGCACAAAGATCGCAAACAACAAAAGAAATACGGGAACTTTCTAAAGAAAATTGCACATATTTGGGGTATAGCATTTTTCTAAAAGATGTATTGAATGTGGAATTTCCCAAAGTTTATTTCAGGAAAATTAACATTTGACATAAAGGAAACTTGACATACACTTTTACATAAAGGAAACTACATATACTTAGGTCACTTTTTATTCTTGCTTTATTATCTGCCTGTATAATTATATTTGGTAATAACTTATAAACAGAGGCACATATGATTCTACCACCATCTTGACAAAACTAAATCCTTCAAATCTAAATCATTATGGAAATTGAAGAATTAAAAATACTAAAGATTGATGTCACCAAGATGGTGGAGTAGAAGTCCTCTGTTCCCCAGTACACATCAACGATAACTGTATCCATGAACAAAAATGGCTCGGGGAGAGCCCTGGAGTCCTCGTAAGAAACTTCAGCAGCACAGTGGAACCAAAAGACCTGAGAAGAGCTTCACGCAAACCCTGGAAGAACGTCTTCATTTTGTCTGCATCACTCGATCCCTTAGGCTGGCCCTGGCCAAAGCCAGGAGGGCCTCCCCGCTAGAAGGGGTGGGAGTAAATGACGAGTTTCCCCAGCCTCTGCTCACTGCAGGAAGGTCCTGCTTTGTTTTTACTCCACTCAGACCAGCAAAGCTGAGACTTATAGACATGGCCACAAAAATTAAAAAAAGAACAAGAAAAGCATCAGCCACACAGCATGCTCTGTCAGCCGAGACCTGGTGACTGACCCTATTCCTTCATGAAACTTACTTGAAGAATACTTTTAATTCCTAGAGCATCAGACTCATATTTTTATTCTCGTCCTTACCATACATAAGAAAAGAATCTTCTCAGCTTATTGCAAGGAATGGAAATAGCCCATAACATGAAGGATTACAAATATAAAACCATGTCATTTAAATTTTTGGTAACAGAGATAGTTTTGAAAAATAAATTTGAACAGAATTTTGCCAGAACAGCCATCATTTGTCAGTGACAGGTGAAACTGGTCAAGGGAAATAGATCCTGGCAAAAATTAATGGTTTCACCATTGCTGAGTTTGGATAAGAAAAATGCTGACATGTTGAGAACTGTTCTGGCTTATTTGTGGCTATTTTCCTTTCAAAAAGAATGTGCTCTAGAGAGAGATTTGCAGTTGCTCCTGGCACTGGGAGGAAAGGTATCTTTACGTCATGGTGTGAAATTGCTTTCTCCATCCACTGCCTTTGCTAACCTTGCCTGTATTTTAATAACTTCTTTATTTTCAGACCACCACGTGATTGATGTGTGTGCATTTTCTTCTGCAGTTCAGGCGTTCAGCATCTCCTATTCCTCTCTCATTGATCCAAACCTAGCCTAACCTAAAGACTTGGCTTTGTAGAGATGCTGCCTTTGGGATTAAAGGCCTTTGTTCTCAAACACTGAGGACACCACCTAAGGTTGGGTTTTAGCTCCAGGGGGAGTGGTGCACTGAAATCCTTGGCCTTTCCTCACTCGATCTCTGTGGCAGGCAACAACAGTGACCCTATATCGTCATTCACACCCCTTCTGCCCACTCTGGTTCAGACCCAAACATGGTACTTTATCTAGGGAGCTGTGAGCAGACATAATGGAGGCTTAGGCTTGCAAAGTCACCTCCAGATTTCCTCTCCTCCGTGGCTTCCCATGTGGACCTGAGAACTGATCCCAACTGGCTTGTTGGAAGACGAAACCTGTGGAACAGAGCCAGTCCTCACCTCTCAGCCTGGCTGAGACCATTCCAGAGCATCTCGGGCCAGCTGCCCCCAACATAATAGAGGCCCGAGGCCCAGATAAGAGCCCCAGAACCACTGACTGGTCACTAGAGGCCTGAGTGAGCACAGAGCAGATCAGCCCAGGCAAAGTCAGCACACCAAGCCCCTACACTCACTCCTGGCAAAAGTCAGAGTCCACTTAGTATGCCCCTGGTGTTCATGATGTTTGTTATGCAGGACTGTGGCGGGTATGGCTGATGCTTGGCAAGCTCTGCGGCTTTTATGACCATGCACCAGACTCATTTTTTTTTTTCAAACTGTGACTAATAACCAATTTAATGCACGTCAAGACTTTCTGAAAATGTTAAAAAAAAAAAAAAAAAGAATAGGGATAAAAATAAAGCAGAAAGTAGCATGAGTAATAAAATAAAATATTGCCTCTGAAACTTTTTTGTTATGTGTGCGAGCGTGTATGTGTGTGATGTGTGTGTGCACATTCTGAGTCACTAAGTGAAGTGTGCTCTGGCTCTGGGTATGGGTCCAAAGGATGGGGACAGCTGAGCTGGGTTGCCTGTGTAACCTGGCAGGTATCGACAAGCACACCTCCATCTGGGTGACACGGGAAGATGCGGGCAGCACAGGATGAATTGATCACCTCGACAACCAGAGCACATGCCTGGGTCACGGATGCCATCTCTGAGCGTGAAGGACAGCAAAACCTTCAGGAATAATGATTCTGTAAATTTAAAGCTACATAGTTTATAGGGTTTTCTAATCAGAAAAGACATCTAGGAAATTGGACTGAAAGTGCTTATAAAATGACCTTACTTCTTCTGACAAGTAAATCTAAGGTCAGTCTATGGATACAAAGCAATTAAAAGGCCAGTGACACATGGAAGGAACTCTGGACTTGCATCTCATGTTTGTACGATGTGTGTGTAGGACTTAGTTTGATCCTAGGACACGGGGACAAATGCATAACTGATCAGGGAGGACCAAGAGGCCATGAAAGACTGACCTAAACATAGGCTCTATGTAAAAACATGACACACACGACAGGCAGCTGTTAGGTGGAGGAGATCATAAATCTGCAAGTAGATGACCCCTCACTGGCGGTTCTCCCAGTCGTTTGTCAGCGCAGGACTTCCTCACACACACACTTCCTCACACACACTGTGGTCCCAGGGCGGGCTGGCATTCTCACTGTGTCCTGGGATGTAGTCGGGAGAGATGCTTCCTCCCACACCTGCAGAGTTCATCTGTCCCCGGACAGCAGTCTAAGATCTGAGGGAATGAGGGAGAACTGTTGATACCCAACACAAACCAAAACAGAAAAAAGAAACCTTGGGAGAGGTAGAAGACAAAGAATGCTTGAAATACTCTTGGAAATGACTTATGTTAATATAGTGCTTTAAAGTTTGCAAAACACATATGTATAAAGTATACCTAGACAAATACACGTGTGTGTGTGCTTAGTCATGTCCAACTCTTTGCAAGCCCATGGACTCCTCTGTCCATGGAATTCTCCAGGCAAGAATACTGGAGGGGGTTGTCTTGCCCTCCTCCAAGAGAATTTTCCCAGCCTGGGATCAAATCAGCATCTCCTGCGTCTCCTGTTTTGGCAGGTGGATTCTTTACCCCTAAGCCATCTGGGAAGACACAGATGCACCTAAAATGAGACACATGATATTTCATTTAATTTCCAATCTATAGGGCTTGATTATTCTTGGTCTCCAGATGAGGTAGGTAAGCCTGAGACTGTTTCTTTGACTCGAGTGCAGGTTAGCTGTAAAGGTGGGACTCTCGATGATCCCCTTGACTTTGCACTACAGCTGCCTCCACCATAGCCGACGTCTCTGCGTGCCTTGTGTGTTACTAAATGATTTTCCTTCTCAAAGGAATCACAAACTGGATGATAAACTCCCAGAGCTGTAGGCATTTCTTTTTATAACAGCCACATAAAAGACCACATGCAGAATACGGCCTTTTATGTACTGACACATGTTTCACAAATGGCTTTGTTGTAAAGGAGAAATGAAAATATATGACCATTCTTGATAAATGAAAAAAGATTAGTTATATATCCATTTAAAAAACCCACATGATTTCTAATAATAAAAAAATAATTAAAACAATGAACTATGATGAAGCTCTGAACTTTGAGACCTAAGATTTTTTTCTAGCTCTATTGAAGTATAACTGATATACAAAAACTGGCTGTATTTAGCGTATACAATTTGATGAGTTAAGAGATGTACATGCGCTTGTGGAATGATTATCATAGTTAAGGTCTATAAACATCCATAACCCATGAATTTCCTGTGACCCTTTATTTTGTTCTTTTTTTGTTGTTTTTTGCAATAAAAACAATTTTACATGTGATCTACTGTTTTGACAAATGGTCTCAGTGCACACGCTTCCGTGTGGTACCCATCAGTCTTAGGGAAGATCTCCAGAACATACTCATCTTGTGAAACTTAAAATTTACACCCATTGAATGATGTCTTCCCCACCACCACACCCCCTGGCACCTGCCTTTGCTTTTCCCATTTTGATAAGGCTACATGTAACACCCTGTCTGTGATCATAGTAGCTCTGATAACTTGGGATAATGTAAGACAGCATCATCAAGGCCTATGTAAAAGTAAAAAGTAGCTTAATAGAGAGTAAACATGTTTACATCAGTGATTGCTGCTAATGGAATAATTCTATCAGTTAATGAGCATCTGAACAAGAACACACAAGTATGAACGATGTCTGTGCAGTGTTTACCACAGATAAGCTTAAAAGCAGACGAGTCTCAACAGTTGTTTGAACATTCACCAAGTCAAACTCGACCGCGTGTGTGATCAGCCGAGAGGATTCAACGCACGACGGAGCACGGCTGCACACAAGGAGGAATGTACAAAGCCCATTAAATCACTCTCATCCCTTAGAATATTTTAGGGCTCCGTGTTCTCAGGAGAGAGGCAGCAGGTTCCTGCTCAGAAGGCACTTCAGGTCTGTTCTGACAAAGATAAAGGAGGGAAAAATAGGAAAGAGACATGACGTAACACACTCGATTTTTCTAAATGTTTTTCTACTCCTTTTATTCCTTCCAAAAAGGGGAGAAAAGAGAGAAAAGACTAAGTAAGTAAAAATTATGTGATTCCTCAGTGCAGTGTCTTCTTAGTCCTGCTTCTGCCAATTGACTGGTAAGCTAAACTTCCTTTTTGAATTCATTCTCCAAAATGTTAACTGACTAGCACTGCTGCCCGATTTAAAAAGTAAGACTTATCATCCAATCAAAGTCAGGGCTGCTGATCATTTCTTCTGGTGAAGCTACCATTGTTTGGATTGTAATCAACCCACTCCAGTATTCTTTCCTGGAGAATTCCATGGCTATAGTCCATGGGGGCACAAAAAAGTCAGACACGACTTAGCAACTAAAAACAACAACGATCAACAGATACATTTGTGAAGAAAGAAAGCCAAAAACTTTCATAGTGTATTATTTTCCTCAACCCTCACCAAAATCCCCTGTAGGAAGGAGTAACAAAAGGCATTACATCTGCCATAATATTAGTGTATTTAAGAGGCAGACACAGCAATAAACATTAGCTCGTTAAATAAGCACCGGAAACAGCCAGTTTTGTCCTTACAAAGATGTATTGAACAGCACTGCCCTTTAGGGGTTATACAGAGTAGAACTGAGCTACTAAAAATGGAAATTTATTCCTCAACATATTGCTGCTTAAATGGGGAATATTCTGATGTCTCTAAGGCTTTTCTGGATAATTTTATCAGTTTATGACCCTAATACTTCAAGGCCACGAAATAGCTTTTCCTTTTTTTTTTTCCCCCCTTCTTTAGAGAAAGTTAGTGTGTCATCTTTTCTATGAGTACCATTTCTCTGTGTAATTCAAGGTTTTGTTCCTTGATCTAATTAAAGATATACCATATTATTTAGGAAAGTAGCAGTATCTACTATATAATACATAATAAAGCAACATAAAAATAAAGTTCAATGGTTAAGCCACCGTAGATGTTTATGGAGCTTTCTTTATAGACTTTTTAAAAATGCAAGCATATTTACATGGCATTTTTGGCACTGCTCTGGTCTCTTGGGTATTAAATGGCCAGCACAATATTTGATGAAATGAGCCAACGGCTGCAAAAGCAAAATTACTATAGTAGCAACATATTTATGGTAATATGAAAAGAATTCACCTTCCCCCGGCAGAGGCAATAATACTGAGTCTGTTAATTTTCTTTACCCTCGGGCTGAAAAAATGTTTTTAGGTCATGAGAAGCATATGATTTCATGTATGAGCCATTTAATAACTTTTAAAATTGATCATAACTCAAATTTCCTTTACACCTACATCTTTATTCAAAGTATTCTTTAAAAAAAAAAAAATGGAGCCTTTCTGTTATGTTGTCGAGTTTCTGCAGTGAAGATAATTTTGTTTAACAAAGCATATCTGAATATTCCTTTATACATTTTCAAACAATAATGAAAATATTATGTATAATTTGATCTTCCCATTAACTTACAAATAATGTTAACTTATGTGTAGTATTAATGAACATATCTTTAATGACAGCATTCTTAATTATGTCCAATAAATGTTAGGCTTTGTAGCAACAGAAATTTAAAAATCTGTATGAAATTCTAGGAAGAAGTAATTTTAAGAAGACTGGAGGAGTAACTACGTCTCCATGTAACCAGACATCACTCTTTGAAAATTTAAACTCATGTCTTGCTTTTAGCTGGTTTCTGAATGTGAAAGTGAATTGTCTTTGATTTACATAGAAGTTTAAAAGTCCTGGTTCACAGGAAGACCCAGCAAAATCACTAACAGAACAAAGACATATCAGCTGGCTTCTCAGAGCCTGGCACTGCCCCATGGGGACAAGATGGGGGGCGAGTTTCATCTGTTACTGTCATAGAAACACCCACAGTAAGATTCACCATTTGTAATTCGCTCTGTCTCTGCCTCATTTCCCTCCCCACCCCATTTCTCTGTCTGCCCAGTACCACAACAACCTTCCAAATAAGCATGTTGTTTCCCTATTTCATTTCCAGGAAGCTCTTCCTCTCTGTATGAATGTTGTCAGCCAGAAGCCCACGCATCCTAGGGCCTGTTTTCTGCAACAAGAGAAACCACTGCAATGGGAAGCCCAAAAAACGCAACTAAAAATAAGCCTGCCTAGCAACGAAGACTCAGCACAGCCAAACGTAAATAAATAAATAAGTAAAATTATTTTTTAAAAATGTGTAGGTATGGAGGAAACAAAAGGCTAAGGCTATTTCACCCCAAAGCTGAGACTGTCTGTGGTCTGGAAGATTTTATCCAAATTCTCCACTATCTTTATTCATTGTTGAATGGTTGGGAGATGCCAGGGATTGCTGCATAAAAGCAAAAGAATTTAATTGAAGGTCATTTACATTCAAAGAGTCAATGATCATTCAAAGCAAAAAAAAAAAAAAAAAAACAAACCCTACTTAAGCTGTTCCTATGTGAACTCTCACGGTGGTACTTACAAAGAAGACTTTTCTTATTAGTGAATTTATCTGTGTCAAAAATATGTTCACCAGGCAGCTCTGGGAAAACTCAAGAACATAATAGTCTTGACTACTTGGACCAGAGGTGCCACAGGGATGGGTCAGCAGGCAGAGTGATCCCAGCTGGCCTGGCAGCCCTCTACACATAGCACCTCCCTGTTCATCAGACACTGCTCGATGAGTGGAAGCCACCAGAGGCCTCTGGAGGTGTTCACAGGTGACACAAGTGACACAGGTGAGCTCACAGAAGTCAGACAGGACTGCACTGACACTTCAGCCACCCAGAGACCAGGGGGAAGAAATGGCTTTAAATCCACGTGGAGAGGAACGGCCAGGGCAATGGTAGGAGAGTGGAAACCAGAACTCTTTAGCAGGTTTGGAGCTGGGCTGCTTTTTAAACTTGTGTTTATTTTTATTTAAAAGCATTGTATTGAAATATAGTTAATTTACAATGTTGTGTTAGTTTCCTGTATACACCAAGTTGTATACACTTGGATGAGTCAGATAATAGTTGTCAAATACTGAAAGAAAATCTCACCCATTTTTTGTGCTTTTACAAATTAATAGCTGCAGACATGACACACTTTTAGATGCAATCTGTATCATTAGTGTTTTCCACTGTTTTCTTAAGTCTGTATAATCAACCAGCTATTAAATCAAGACCTGCCTGGAGCATTTGTCATTTCTCAGATGCCTGGACCATTTGCCTTCTCCCAACACGAAGTTGCCAAATGCCAAGTTGCAAAGAATTGCACAGGAGCACATAATAATGTTGTAGATGCAATAGGTACAAATACCTTCACGAAGGTGGATAACAGCAGAATAATTAAGGACAAGGAGTTTTGCAAGAGGGTTCCAGGAAGACATCTACTTCTGATTTATTGACTATGCCAAAGCCTTTGACTGTGTGGATCACAACAGACTGTGGAAAATTCTGAAAGAGATGGGAATACCAGACCACCTGACCTGCCTCTTGAGAAATCTGTATGCAGGTTAGGAAGCAACAGTTAGAACTGGACATGGAACAACAGACTGGTTCCAAACAGGCAAAGGAGTACGTCAAGGCTGTATATTGTCACCCTGATTATTTAACTCATATGCAGAGTACATCATGAGAAATGCTGGTCTGGATGAAGCACAAGCTGGAATCAAGATTGGTAGGAGACAATGTTCATTGCAGCACTGTTTACAATAGCCAGGACATGGCAGCAACCTAGATGCCCATTGGCAGATGAATGGATAAGAAAGCTGTGGTACGTATACACAATGGAATATTACTCAGCCATTAAAAAGACTGCATTTGAATCAGTTCTAATGAGGTAGATGAAACTGGAACCTATTATACAGAGTGAAGTAAGTCAGAAAGAAAAACACCAATATAGTATACTAATGCATATATATGGGATTTAGAAAGATGGTAACGATGACCCTATATGCGAGATAGCAAAAGAGACACAGATGTAAAGAACAGTCTTTTGGACTCTGTGGGGAGAAGGCGAGGGTGGGATGATTTGAGAGGGTAGTGTTGAAACGTATATATTATCATATGTGAAGTGGATCACCGGTCCAGGTTCGATGCATGAGGCAGGGTGCTCAGGGCTGGTGCACAGGGATGACCCTGGGGGATGGGATGGGGAGGGAGGTGGGAGGGGAGTTCTGGATGGGGAACACATGTGCACTCGTGGCTGATTCGTGTCGATGTATGGCAAAAACCACTACAATATTGTAAAGTACTTAGCCTCCAATTAAAATAAATAAATAAATTTTTAAAAATTAATGAAAACCTTCTGGAAAAAAAAGATTGCTGGGAGAAATATCAATAACCTCAGATGTGCAGATGACATCATCCTTATGGCAGAAAGTGAAGAAGGACCAAAGAACCTCTTGATGAAAGTGAAAGAGGAGAGTGAAAAAGTTGGCTTAAAGCTCAACATTCAGAAGACTAAGATCATGGCATCTAGTCCCATCACTTCATGGCAAATAAATGGGGAAACAGTGGAAACAGTGAGAGATTTTCTTTTGGGGGGCTACAAAATCACTGCAGATGGTGACTGCAGCCATGAAATTAAAAGACGCTTACTCCTTGGAAGGAAAGTTATGGCCAACCTAGACAGCAGAGACATTACTTTGCCAACAAAGGTCCGTCTAGTCAAAGTGATGGTTTTTCCAGTAGTCATGTATGGATGTGAGAGTTGGACTATAAAGAAAGCTGAGTGCCAAAGAATTGATGCTTTTGAACTGTGGTGCTGGAGAAGACTCTTGAGAGTCCCTTGGACTGCAAGGAGATCAAATTAGTCAATCCTAAAGGAAATCAGTTCTGAATATTTAATGGAAGGACTGATGCTGAAGCTGAAACTCCAATACTTTGGCCACCTGATGCGAAGAACTGACTCATTTGAAAAGACCCTGATGCTGGGAAAGATTGAAGGCAGGAGGAGAAGGGGATGACAGAGGATGAGATATTTGGATGGCATCACCAACTCAATGGACATGAGTTTGAGTAAGCTCCGGGAGTTGGTGATGGACAGGGAGGCCTGGTGTGATGCAGTCCATGGGGTCGCAAAGAGTCGGACATGACTAAGTGACTGAACTGAACCCCTTGCTTTTTAATGTAATTTATTGAAAGCAAGCTTGTGCAATTTAATTTTAATAATGTCTACATTTGACAATTGGTTTTCAATATATTCCTGAATATATGGCAGTCAGCCATCGTAATCCACAATCAGCTTGCTTCTGACCACACTGTATTCACATTTCTAACAGGACGCCCCCTCTGGGCCCCACTCTGACCTACATGAATGGTATTTACTCTCTTTAAGTTCATGCCCTATAATTTCTTTCCATTTCTTTATTTTGCAGTTCATCTTTTGTTAAGCTTCTCCAGAGTATGCCCAGGACACTGGGACATTTACAGAACATACGAGAAAAGAAGATTCTATTAATATCAGAGAGATTGTGGACTTGGAGCTGGAAACAGATAATTAGGAACCAGTGGGCTACCTCCTGTCAAAGATAAGAAACTGCGGATTAAACGAAGAACCTGGGGCTTCAGTGAGAACTTGGCAGGGGAGGTGAGGCTTGAGCTGAACTTGAGCTGGGGGTCTTCAAGCAGATATGGGAGGAGGCATGTAGCTGTTTTTATGTAATAGACACTTCTATAGAGCTCATGCAGTATCAAGGCAGAGAAGGCAATGGCACCCCACTCCAGTACTCTTGCCTGAAAAATCTCATGGATGGAGGAACCTGGTAGGCTGCAGTCCATGGGGTGGCGAATAGTAGGACACAACTGAGAGACTTCACTTTCACTTTTCACTTTCACGCATTGGAGAAGGAAATGGCAACCCACTCCAGTGTTCTTGTCTGGAGAATCCCAGGAACAGGGGAGCCTGGTGGGCTGCCGCCTATGGAGTCGCACAGAGTCAGACATGACTGAAGCAAGTTAGCAGTAGCAGTATCAAGGAAAGGTTCTGGGCAGACTATGTCAGGTCTTGCAGGAAACACAGGAGACGTAGGTTCAATCCCTGGCTTGGGAAGACCCCCTGGAGAAGGGCATGGCAACCCACTCCAGTATTCTTGCCTGTAGAATCCCATGGACAGAAGAGCCTGGCGGGCTATAATCTATTGGAGTCACAAAGAGTCAGACATGACTGAAGTGACTTAACACACACAAAATCTACAAAATGATACATTCATCATGAATGTAAATCCTAACACATAACAAAAATGAATAACCAAATCCAGCACCCAAATTCAATAACACATTCAATGCCCCCATATGGATGCATTTCCTGTATATATTCTTCCAAGCCCATCACTTTTCTCATTCCCAGGGTAACCACTGACTGCATATAAGTCATTTAAAAAAAAAAAAAAACTGTAGATTTGTGTGCATCATTAATGTTTTGTTAGATTACATTATACTGCTGAGGAATAGAAAAACATTTACTTACTGTGTAGTCTCCTGAGCTTTTCCTTTCTGTTGACCACTGTCTTTTAAGACCCATCCATAAGACATGTGGTTTAGTTCATTTTCTTTGCTATGTGAAACTGACTACCAAAAGTCTATGTTTTTTAAAAAATATATCCAGCATGTAAGAATGATCAATTTTTTGAGATTTTATTTATTTATTTATTTGGCTTTACTGGTTTTCATTGCTTCATGGGCTTTCTCCAGTTGCAGTGAATTGGGGGCTACTCTTTAGTTGAGTTTCCCTGGCTTCTTATTGCAATGGTTCCTCTTGTGGAGCATGGACTCTAGGTGCACAGCCTTCAGGAGTTGCAGCAGGCTAGCTCTGTAGTTGCCACTTGTGAGGTCTAGAGTGCAGGCTAAATAGTTGTGGTGCATGAGCTTGGTTGCTCCACAGTGTGTGGGATTTTCTCAGACCAGGGATCAAACCCATGTCTCCTGCATTGGCAGGAGGATTCTTTACCACTGGGCCACCAGGGAAGCCCTAGTCATCTGTATTTATTCTCTTTGTTGATAGACTATCTACTTCGTTTCCAGCTTTATTGTCTTTAATAAGCAATAGACAATAATATTGTCTTTAATAACCATTCTTATGAATATCTCATAAGAATGAAATATCATAGCTACTGGATAAGTTACGATTTTCCCAGTAGTCATGTACAGGATGTGAGAGCTGGACAATAAAAAGTGCTGAGCACCGAAGAATTGATGCCTTTGAATTCTGGTGCTAGAGAAGACTCTTGAGAGTCCCTTGGACAGCAAGGAGATCAAGTCAGTCAATCCCAAAGGAAATAAACCCTGAATATTCATTGGAAGGACTGATGTTGAAGCTGAAGCTTCAATACTTTGGTTACCTGATGCAAAGAACTGACTCATTGGAAAAGACCCAGATGCTGGGAAAGATTGAAGTCAGAAGAAGAAGGGGATGACAGAAGATGATACGGTTGGATGGCTTCACCAACTCAATGTATGTGAGTTTGAGCAAACTCCAGGAGATGGTGAAGGAAAAGGGAAGTCTGGTGTGCTGTAGTCCATGGGGTTGCAAAGAATTGGACAGGACTGAGTGACTGAACAACAACAGCAAATGGATATTTCCAGGTGCACCTGTGCAGAAACATTACTGAGCTATGTCCTCATGAGTGGAATTGCTCATGGGGTAGGTAGGATATAGCGATTCTTAACTTCACCAGATAATGTCAGATTGTTTCCTAAAGTCATTTTACCACAGTGGATTCTTACCAATGGTACACAGGAGCTCCTTTCCATCCATCCCTCACCAGAAATTTATATTATCATATTTCTTAAACATTGCCAGTTCAGTGACTGTGAAATGAAAGTTCTTTTGAATCTCAATTTGCATGTGCCTGATTTTTACTTAGTTTGAGCTTCTTTCATATGTTAATAGAGTGTTTGAGCTTCTTTCCTGTTAAAAAATTACTAGGCACTTTGTCTATTTGCCAGTGAAATCCATGGCATGTCACCTCTTAGGTTGTTGTCTTTTTATTTCCTTCTTGATATTTATTGATTGATTAATAAACAAGAGGCCATCCCTTCACTTATTCCTTTAATTTGAAAATGTTTACTGAGTGCTTGCTCAGTGTTAACTTCCACAAGGGACATAAACAGAAGTGTGAGTTATCACTGGCTATTTGATTTCTTCCTACCCCTGGGTTGTGAATTATATTTGGCTTACTTCAAAGCAAACCAGAAATGTTACTCTATTGATTAAATGTGAGATTTTTCTGGATCTCACTTAAACCAAAACCCAGATCAAATATTAAGTAAAAATATATATATCAAATATGTTTTAAATTGTTCCATCAAAATAATTTTCCTGATTCTTTGAATTTTCAACAACTTGCTACTATGCTGACATCGCCTCTTGTTTGGGCATGATATGAATAGATGCAGTCATCAGTTATAGAAGTGCCAGCAGAGGCACCACCAGCTGTAGCATTTTGCCACATGCAGGGCAAGCCCACAACCAACATCCTCTACAGTCCTTAATAAATTCATTCTTATCAAGTTTGTAGATAAACTTTATGACCACGACTTCTGTTTATCTCCTTTATTGTAATTCTTTCTGCTATGTTTGTGAGTGACATTTGAAAAGCTGAGGATTTTCTTTGAAATTATTTTTCCATTAAGATCAGCAATCATTTGCAAACTGTGAATTCATTAAAACCTATCTTGAAAGAGAGCAGGGATATATTAATGCAAGAACACTGACAAGAGTAGGCAGAGATTGAACCTGAGTACTGCTAAACTCTTTTTGAGAAATTTCAATAAAATTTGTTATTTTCAGGTTCAAATTCTAACCTGAATTAAAAGGCTCATTATTAATTTTACTCCTATAAAAGTTAAAGTAATTACCCCTGTGAAAAATATGGACAACTAATAAGTAAGGCCTTTTATCCTTTTGAGATGCACATTGCATAAAAGGTATATAATTTTGCTTCATATAATCCTGTATTTCATAGATTACATTTGCTAAGTGAATAATAAAACTTGTAGGTATTTGGTTAAAAATGCAAATGTGTTTCTTTTATCTTTCCATTTCTGTTGCTTATGTAAGTAAACAAGTTCACAGCTAGAAAAAAAGAAGATTGTGCTTTGTTAAAATGTTCATCTATCTTGCCAGTTGTTTGTTAAAACATGCATATAGGTTGCCTGGTATTCATGATAAAATCTTCGTGTTGATTTTTATACTTACAGAATTTGGTATAATTTTAGCTCATCTTTTAGAATAAAATGATTTGTATTTTAAAAGTACATTCTTCTAGTGAAGGAGCATATTATGATAGCTTCTAAATATAACTCAATATAAGCAATACATGTTCTAAAATTGCTCACCTATTTGAATAAATTCATTTATTAGAGGTAATCCAGTTTGCTAAAATATCTCCAGGTATACAGATTGTAAGATTAAATTCTATTATAAACCATATGGGGAAATGTTTTGTTTTTGTAATGGGTTTCTCCCTATTTTTAGAACACCCAAATCTATGTTCAATATATGCAATTAATTAAATGTCATGGATGGGGTCGCATGACCAGTAGGATAAGCAAAAACTTCCTTCCCCAGGATCACGAGGGCAAAAAGGTTAATGTGAGACAGATGCCGCGTTGAAGGAAGCTATTACAAGGAGTGCTTTTCAATCAATGAGATGTTATTATGAGCAATAGATCCAATTTCTTTTAATCAATGGACCTTTATTATTACATTTGCTAAGAGATATTCTATAGAATTCATACAGGATATTCTTCATCAGAGTATAGGTCACATTTTCTTTTTCATTTGGATTTCATCATGACCCCTAATTGTATCCCTATTAAAATATACTTTCTCCTTTTTCATCATCTTTATCTCTAAAGATTTATTTTTATAACACGCATCCTTTTTTTCTCTGTAGATGACCTATTTATGCTCCTGGAAGGGGTGTCTGAGACCTACAGGAAGACAGGGCATGTGGTTGGTCAGAAGGGCTTATTGGAAGGCATGATTTGTCAGATTTTGTCAAATTTAAAAAGTAGGAAAAACATCCCTAGCCAGGTAAGTGTAGGTGTAACACTGAGGCTTACGTCTTTTTATCTCGCCTTCTAGATCCGAAAGACTGGACTCTTCAAGGTCTTCTGACAATGCATCAGTGACTTTCCTTTGCTTAAGTTCAAGTTGCATGAAAGAATCTGATGCTATTAACTCATTCTTCAAACTATTATTAAGCTATTACCTTGGGCCAAGGTATGAGGGTTGGGGATATATCAATGCATATAAAGTAGTCTTTGCCTTGAACACTGAAGAATTTTGAGCAAAACAGACAACTAAAATGACAGTTATACACAGAGTGATACACTAAATATTCATTCATCTCTTATTGAAATATATGACGTGAATATGAATATATATCATTCTAAGATTCAGTGACAATATTTACATTTAATCATAAAGTAAAGCATGTGTTTATAGGTAAATTCAGAATACTATATCTCAACATATATAAGGATGTAGACTACTAACTTTTAGGGCTGGTTGGGTTTGTACCACAGCTTGACATGACTAGCTGTCTGGCCCTGGGCATGTGCTATTGTCTGACCTAATACTGTGTCCCCCCAAGAGATGGTGTCCCCCCATAATTGGAATCCTAATCCTCAAGGTGATGGTGTCAGGTGGTGGGGAATCTGGGAGGTGATAAGTTCGTGAAGGTGGAGCCCCCAGGATGGGGTCAGTGTCGTTACAGAGAGAGCCCAGAGAGCGCCCTCGTCCTTTCTTCCTCTTAAGAACAAAAGAGAAGACACCATCTGTGAACCAGTAAAAGTCCTCACCAGACACTGGATCTGCTGACGCCTTGATCTAAGACTGTGAGCCCCAGAGCTGTGAGAGTGTCTGTTCGTTAGGCCACTCAGTCTGTGACAGTTTGTTCCAGCAGCTTGAACGGGCTAAGATAGCATGTGAGCTCACAAGTTCCTCTTCCGAGACACAAGGGATAATAATATTAAAGATCACCACCCTCACACACCATATACACACACAGCCATGAAGCTCACTAACATAAATACATGACTGCTTTTACCACCAAAAAACTCCTTGTCATTCTCTTTAATGTGACATGTGATTACCATCCCTCCATTATCCTCTTTAATATCTCAAATGTCACCAGCCCCCTGGGTCCCTGCCTCAGTGAAATGTAGTGCCTTCCTGCTGGCCTGGCATTGTAGTTAATGAGACATGGGTATCAACGAGGAAAAAGTAAAAAGAAGAAATACATGAAGCTATTTGGTTAAAACATGTGGTCAGTAATTTGGCAGTTATGGAACAAGATCAATGGCAAACAGAAATGAAGTGGCACTGCCATCAGCATGGAAAGAACACGCAAATAATTTTATCACGAAGCTGTAAAAAGCGATTATCTTAAATATTCTCCCTTAGCAGTGGGCAGACGTAATTATCTAATCATCCGAGGGCATTTCAAATAGCTTCTATGAGGCTTTAACTCATTAAAAATTCTAATTCATAGAGTTATTTGTACTTCGCACTAATCCTCATGTAAGCATTGTTTTGAAATTTCCTCCAACCATTATTTAAAATTCTTTTTGAAGTAACTGCCGTTCTATACGCTGAAAAGGATGACGCTAAGGAAATTATGTCTTACAAAAACTTTAAACAGGGAGAATGCATAGGACAATATATTTTACAGGTCTGAAAAAAGAGAAACAAGTCTGGCATCACAAGCTGATTTAAAATATGAATGCGTGGAAAAGAAGTAAGTGGGGTTTTGATATATTCTATTGAAGAGTTATCAAAAAGGGCATGATAAGCATTCTCTTCAAATTATTCATTCATAAAGCAAAGCAAAGGCAAAATATCCATATAAGTTAGTTCTGACATTAGAATTATAAAATAGAATAGGTGGCAGCAGCATATTCCTGCAGGAGACAGATCACAGAGTCTTGCATGCCACTCTAATAAGAATATATTTGAATAGACTTTATTATGTAGGCAGTGGGAAGCCAGGAAAGGTTTGAAATAGAAGATTGATTCTCTCTCTCTCTCTCGTAGACTCTTGTGCTCTTATGACAGTCTGGGAATTGATCATTCAGTCTGAAATAAGGCCGTGGTAGTGGAATAAGCAAATTTTAAAATCAGAAGAGTATTTTGTCACCAGAGCCAGCACCCATGTTCCCTGCTTAAATAGGTATGATCTTTTGAGGTCTGGGATAATTTAAGGAAATCCAAAGATACCGGGGCCAGAACTCTTTGAAGGAGATTTCATCTGCCACCTCACCATGTGGAATACTATTGGGAAATAAAACGAAGATCAATTAACTATTAACTGTACCCTCTTAACCATTATTCCTCTGGAGAAAGAAATGGCAACCCACTCCAGTAGTCTTGCCTGGGAAATCCCATGGACAGAGGAGCCTGGAGGGCAACAGGCCACGGGGTCACAAAAGTCAGACATGACTGAGCAACTAAACAACGACAACAAACAGTTACTCCCATATAAGGCCTTTCTCATATCACCTTTGTGATCACCTTAACAAAGGACAGAAAAGGATTTCTTGTCTTCTCTTTTTAAGAATCATTATATCTTTCTTTGCTGACCTCAGACTTTACACTATGCTAAGTCACTTCAGTTGTGTCTGACTCTCTGCAACCCTCTGGACTGCAGCTCATCAGCTTCCTCTGTCCATGGCATTCTCCAGGCAGGAACACTGGAGTGGGTTGCCATTTCCTTCTCCCAAACTTTCCACCATGGTCAATAATTTGATCACTGTACTTCAGAGCTCTTAAATACTAAAATGCCAGCTGTCGTTGGGCTATGCAGTTAGAGTTATCACGTGTGAAGAAAGAAAAGAGCAAGTTAGCACAGGTGTGGAGAAGGCTGCCTCAGAAGGGGAGAGTGGTCCCATTCAAGCAAAATGAAGAAAGAGTGGGGAGGGTCTGATTCTGTGTAGAATGTAGAAGGCCAGGACACTCCGGGCTCCCACAACAACAAGAGAAAAAAGCGAGACCAAGCAGAGTTCATTGCTTCTTTGCAACCATCGGGAAGCCGAGTCCTGGTGAGCCTAAACAGCCTGGACTCCAGGAAGATGGCTCTCCAGGGAGACTCAGGATGTGTGACCCACGTGTGACAGAGCCCAGGAGAGATGCTGCCGCCACAACAAGTTGCAGGAGGAGAGCGACACAAAGGCCAGCGAATCACAGTGATTTGCAGCTCCAGGCCTAGTGAGGTGGGGTAGAACTCCAGGGCCTCAGACAAAAGGGATTTGCTTTTTCTTCTGCAGGTTCTCTTCAGTAGATACTGCCCGGAACTCCCAGGAACCAAGGGGCAGCATGGTAGGCTGCATAGACCCTCCTGGTATGTTAGTCCAGGGTCTCCAGAGAAACCGTAAAGGCTCTACAGACAGACACAGAGAGAGGCTTATGAGGGATTGGCTCACGGGACTGTGGAGGCCCAGAAGTCCCACCGTCTGCTGTCTGCAAGCTGGAGGCCTGGGAGGGCTGGGGTGTGATTCAAGCGAAGTCTGGAGTCCTGGGATACAGGGGCCCTGAGGTCCAAGGGTAGGAGAAGATGCTCCAGCAGAGAGCAAATCCCCCTTCCACTGCAGTTCTGATCAATTCAGACCCTCGGCTGCTTGGCTGATGGCCACCCATGCTGGGGAGGGTGATCTTTACTCCATCCAGGGACTCAATGCTAATCTCTTCCAGAGCCCCCTCCGCCCCACAGACACACCACAAATGGTCCACTGGCTCTCGGGGTGACCCTTAGCCCGTCAAGTTGGCACAAAATCAACCCTCATGCTCCAGATGGCACAGAGGAAGGGGTGAAAAGACAAGGAAGGCACAGACCTGGGTTCATCTCACACAGGGCAGAGATTTCATGCCACTAGGGGAGAGACTGTGGACCTCGTAGTTCTCAGGGTGTAGGTAAACACACAGGGTTAGTCACCTCAAAATCCTCTGCTCCTGATGGAGGGGCTGGGAGCCAGCCCAACCCTGGGATCTGCTGACACTTACAGGAGTGGTGGGAAACTCTCACAAGAGACCTGGGCAGATACCAGGCACTGTGGTGCAGGGTCTGGTTACCGTGGTGAGAGAGGCCAAGGAAACCAAGCAGGACGATCTAGGGCTCCTGGGCACAAAGGCTTCTCCGTGTCCCCTGTTGCCTTAAATAGATCATATCTATTTAAGGAAATAGGCTTCAATCAACCTCCTTGATCTTTCCTAAGTTCCCAGAGGCCATTTCAAGCAGTTGCTAATTAGGGACAGGAGGGAATGCAGAGACAAGGGAGGAGGAGCCTAGAGAAACAGTAGTGCAGCCTTGGGGCAGGGTCCTGGTTCCCCCTCAAGGGATACACAGAAATATTTCTGAGATGCTTTGCAGAGGCTTAAACCCTCAGGAAGTGAGAAGCTATTATAGCTGTAAGCTTCCCCCAAGCACGAAGACCCCAGGCCAGTTGGAACCGGAAGTTTGGTGATACTGACTCCCACATACCTCACCACCAAGCCATTCAGAGAATGTCCACAAGCTGATCCCACCCTCTTTGAATTATTACTATCAAACTCCTCACTACTCTCTCCAGATTCGGACCACATAGTTTTGAAGACTTTAGCAGACTGTGGCCCCCTTTGCCTGGCAAAGCAATAAAGCTATTCTTCTCCACTTCAGCCAAAACTCTGCCTCTGAGTTTTAATTCAGTGTTGGGGGTTCAGAAGCCAGATTCAGCTTCAGTAAGAGCATTGAGAACACTGGGTCCTAGGTGCAGAAAGATGCTGGAGAATGGAACTAGACCAGGAAAAGAGAGCCCCTGCCTGCCCCCGTGTATGGCCTCGCATGCCTTGAACAGCATCAGTGCTCTACATGAATGGAGAGAAGCCCCACCGTGAGTCACTTTCTGGGAACAAGTTTCATTCCTAGGGGACCTCACCTACTTTTAGAAACACCAGGCAGCATTTGCTTAAATTTCCCCAAATAGTACCTCTCTCCCCGCTGCCTGCTAGCGCCCCCACTCTGCCTTCTCTAATTTCTTTTTTCCCACTTTTGGAAACACAAGTTTCAGAAATTCCTCTATTTAGGACCTGGTGATGGCAAAACCAGTTTGCTTGATCCGTTTCCTGGGAATTGTTTATTTTTGCCTTTGCTCTCAAAGCACGTTTTCTCTGGGTCCGTAATTCTAGGCTGACATTTATTCTCTCCATTTATTGAAGATCCTCACCTGTTGAAACATCGGCATCAGTACAAATTGATTTCATTTCTCAGTTGTCTTTCTACCTGGCTGCTTTTGTAACCCTTTTTGCTTTGCATGTTCTTGAGTTCCTCTGTAATAAGATGGACTTTTTTATTTGCATATCTTAGTTGGGATTCTTTGTGATTCCTGGATTTGAAGAATCTTTTATCTATTTACAAACCCACATGCATAGATATTGGTGTTTTATATTTTATTTCCTCTACATTTGTCTCATATCCTTTCAGGATTCCAACTCTGTACATAATCTCTTCTTTCAGACTAGACTTTTTGCCCTTTAATATCTTCAATATTTTCCATATTTTATCTCTCTGGGCTGGATTTGGGGTACTGTGTTAAAACCTTCTTCCAGTTCCCCTGTTCTCTCTTCAAATATGTTTAACCTATGGTTACAGATATAGAATAAATTTTCATTTGAGATTATTATATTTGAAATTCATATTATGTTTAATACTTGAATTTTTTTTCTAAATCTACCTGCTGATTTTGTATAGATTCTGACCTTTCCTTCTTTTATTAATTTAAGTATCTTAAACATTCTTTTATATGTTGGATTAACCTAGTATTTTAAGGTTTTTCAGTTTTGATTCTTTTTAATTGTTCCTTCTGGGTTTTGTTCATGGCATACTGTTTTCATTTGTTTGCTGTGGTTTTCTGTGTGATGTTGAGGCGAAACATGAGGTCTCACAGAGAGCATTTGTACTTGATAATCCAAGTCCTCTATGTCGATTGCCAAGTGGGGTTTCCAAATTAAATTCCCAGGTGAGGTTGTGTGTTGACCACTCAGGTCCTAAGAATGCCCATGGAGCCCTCACATGACCAGCCAAGATTCTGAACGCTCCTTGGTCCCAGGACACAATGCGAGGGAGACATTTTCTCTCCTTCCTTTACTGGGATGGGGGTGGGGTGGTGTGACACCTTCCCCATGACCATTATATGTGCCCGCTGGCCCCCCAGGATGTTCTGTGGTATCCTGTCACATTTCCCAGATTGGGGGCCTCAGCCTGTGTCTCCCACTCCAGCTGCCTTCATATCTTCAAAGCATCTGAAGCTCAAACAGCTCTCCTCCCTGTTTTTACTTCACTTTGACCACTGCAGAACCCTTGTGGTTTTCACAGATAATTGATGCAATAAATACATTTTCATATGCATCTCATCCAGTGCTTTTAGTTTCCCACTGAAAGGTTTGTTTCCATATCTAATGGGCCTTACAGCTGGAAACAATTCTAAAGCCCCCTCGGGGGCAAGCGGGTGGAAGATGGTACTTTTGTCACCCACCAAATAGACCCAATTGGGTCCCCTTTCCTCTGCTTCCTTCCAAGAGGGTGATGCCAAGGACATGCCCAGGGAGTAGCCCCTGACAGTCTCCATCGCAGGCCCACACCCCAGGAGAACCAGCTGCCAGCTCCTTGTGAAACCTGCTCCTTTCCTTGTTAGGAGGAAACAGGAAAAATATCACCTGCACTTCTGCCCTATTTACAACCAACCCAAGGGTTGGTTCTTTATCCTCAGTCCTGGTCTCTGCTTCCTGCTGACAATGTCTAATACATGAGAACATACTTAGACACGAATCTCATGTTGGCTCAAGTAGATTCTAAAATCTGTTGGTTGTGTTTGTTTTGCATGAATTGGATTCTACTGAAGGCTTTTAGGACACAGTTTCTAACAAATGGCATCATTTGAGAGCCCGGTGGTAAGCTGTTTTATCTTGCACCAGCTTCTCTCACAGAAGCTCAAGGGCTGTGCTTCCTAAGACAGCCCCCAGGAGAGCGCAGCAGGAGTGATTCTGCGGTCTGCCTTCCACTGCTGGGCCCAGCATCCGTCACCGCCTACCCAAATGCAGCGTGGCTGTCCTGGCAAAGGCATCAGCATATCTGCACATAGTTCAGCACAATCGGCAGCAGATTTTCAAATAATCAAATAGTATTTATTAATCCCGCACACGCCCCTCGCTGCTCCAGAGGCACCTTTGTAGTATCATCCTTAATTAGGACAATCAAATTCCCCTTTTATCTTCATTCAGCAATTACAAAGTCATTTTGTCAGGCATAAATTACTCCTTTATTATTATGGAAAAATTTATTTCTTACTGACTTCAAACAACATATACGTTATCTTCAATAGCACATAGTCTTTTAGGAAATAGATACCATTTTCCACCCTGAATAAGTATAATTCAGAAGGACATTTCTAAATAATACCTCGTCCGGCTTTATGTTCTGTCCCTGCTATTTCAATGCCTCATTTGACTGGAATCTACAAAGTGATATAATTCGTCTTTAAACTTAGCATAATTTTCCTTTTTTCCCTTGGAAAGGACTTTTGATGGATATATTCCTCTTTGAAAGTCATTTTAGACTTTTTTAAGAGCTCAGTGTTAGTTGGCACTCACACATTTCAAGCCTTAAATGTTTATATATATGATGTCATAATATCATATACAATTCTATATAATATCATGATATTTTATACTATCATGTATATAATGGTAAAGTAGGCTTCACCAGTGGCTCAGCAGTAACGAATCCACCCGTCAATGCAGGAGACATGGGTTTGATCCCTAGGTTAGGAAATCCCCTGGAGAAGGAAATGACAACCCATTCCAATTATTATTTCCTGGAAAATCTCAAGGACAGAGAAGCCTGGCAGGGTATAGTCCATGGGGTCACAAAAGAGTTGGACACAACTTAGCAACTAAGCAAAAACAACGTTAGTGATAGTAAGTATAAATGATTCAAAAGACCTAAGGAACAAAACCATATCTCTGATGAGCTGCTTTCCACTTTATATTAATTTTAATTATACAGTTAATTATAAAAATTGATAGTTTAATAGGAGCCATCTTATTTTCTATTGTTTAATATTGTTCAATGCCTCTCAAACTGGAAATTACATTAGAATCACCTGGAGTTGTTTTTTGAAATGATGCTCAGCATTCCCAGGTTCGATTTGGAATCTTTTAGATGTTTCTCTGTAATTTGCATTCAACATGATCCACCCAACATTCTACACATTAAAGCTTTGAAAATCCTTAGTCTGGGGGTTCAGGTGGCACATAGCCTGCAGGAGGAGGTAGGACTTTCTGCTTTTAGCGTCTCCAAGTAGAGCTGAGAATTAAATTGACATAAGACAGAGCAACAGGAGAAAAGTGTTTGGATTTATTTAGCTTAGGCTTTTTTTTTTTTCAAGTCTTTAATTTGTTACAATATTGTTTCTGGTTTTTTATGTTTTGGATTTTTGGCCCCAAGCCATATGGGATCTTAGCTCCCCAACTAAGGATGGAACCTGTATCCCTGGCATGGGAAGGTGAAGTCCTAACCACTGGACCACCAGGGACAGCTCTAGTTAAGTTTTACATGACAGTAGAGCCTCTAAAAAAATGAAGACCCAGGGAAGGGCCAAGCCTACGTGTTTCTGGACAGAGAGCCAATGCTGGAGAAATAACTACAAAGCAAATGGGGAGTGAAGTAAGACAACAGTTTTGTGGTTGGTATTGTTTATTACATTTTGTTATTTTATTCAATGATAATTAAAATGTAAGATATTCTTTACAGTCTAATTTAATTAGATTTATACCAGTTTGTCCAGCATATAGTCAGTACAATCTATGAGGTATTATCAGTTTCTTAAGGCACTTCCCTGGTGGTCCAGTGGCTAAAACCCTGTGTTCCCAATGCAGGAGGCCTGGATTCAATCCCTGGTCAGGGAACTAGATTCCATATGACACAACTAAAGATCTCACATGCTGGAACTAAGACCCAGTGCAGCCAAATCTGTCAATAAATATTATACAACAAATTTTATGCAACAAATATTATACAACAAATCATCAATAAATATTATAAAAGAAACTAAGTTCCTTTGCTGTCCACCTGAAACCATCACAACACTGTTAAATGACTGTATTCCAATATGAAATAAAAAGTTCAAAAAGAAAAAAAGATTTATTCAATCAGTAGCATTGCAACATTGTGGATTTTCTTTTTTTCATTTTTTAAAAAAATGTATTGGAGTATAGTTGATTTACAATGCTGTGTTAGTTTCAGGTGGACAGCAATGGATGACCAGCAGGGACCTACTGTGTGGCACAGGGAAGTCTACTCAATGCTCTGTGAAAAGAATATTCTGTACGAGAAAAGAATCGGAAAAGGAATCTGTGTATGTATATGTGTAACTGAACCACTCTGTTGTACACCTGAAGATGGAAGTCACTTCTACAAGGTCCATTTGTACAGTGTGCCACCCCCCGACTCCCTTTCTCTCGTTCCCAGAGTGTTTCTTTGTTCTGAGTGTGGAGACAGTGGAAGACGAGGTCTTCCAGCTCCTGCTTTCAGGGAGAAACAGGGCGAGGTCAGAGCACCTTCCTTGCACTTTCTGTTTTTCAAGTGCTTTTAGTTCAGAATAATTCTCATGTCCCAGTGCATATTTGGCTAGAGTATTCAGCCACTCCTCAAGCTCTAAGTCTCCTCTGCTCACTGCCTCTTTGGGTAGAGAGTTCTGTCTCCTCTGTGACTCCTGGTCCTTCCACCCACAGGACGATGATATCAGAACGACTCCGCTTTTCCACTGTGCAGTTTTGGCTGATGCTCATCAAAGGCTTTTAATTCCGCACTTGTGGTTTCTTTGGCAACCCCACACCCCCTGCATCTAGGAGGCTTTGGAGCCATTTGTTTATGGTCAGTCCCATGGGTTGGGATATCTTCCATGTTCTTTAGATGAGATTCTAATATTTGCTTATCTCCTTGTCTGTCTGCAGCTGAGAGGTCACCTTGAGATCACTGATACAATTGTTGGGAAAAAACATCCCCTAATCAAGACTCTGTTGTTTTTTTTTTCATCTGTGAAGTCTTTCTGGGCATCTGTGACTTTAAATATTTTCCAAATTTGCTTCTTAACGTCTGGGAGCTAGGAGTGTTCAGCATTTCTTGTTCTTGCTTGCTGCACTCAGCCACTTCTGATCTCTTTTTGAACACCAGTCTGTTCTTGCCTGAGATAATTTTTTGGTCATACTTTTCAGGAGAAACCAAGTAAGAGCCAATACACAGGAAAGGTGGCCATTTCCAGCCATTTGGCTTGCAAATACTGACTCTATAGTGGTGGGGACTGGTTTCCTGGTTGATGCAGCTGATATTTGTGCTAAAGGTTTATCTCTGCACAATGTGAGCTACAACCACCCCAACTCTAGTACTGCGTATTTCTGAGGCCCGATGGCCTGCGTGCATGTGTGCTCAGTCATGTCCACCCTATTGGTAGACAATACCATGTGTCTTAGCTTTTTGCTACAACTCTAGCCCTGGTACAATTTAGTGTACAGTAAAGTGGTACAATAAAGTGATACCAGTGTGTTAGATAAGTTCTCAAAACTCAAGGATTTATAGTAAAGCAGATTTTATTTTATTTTTTCTTTTTCAAAACTTGGAAGATTCTTGCATTCATTTTTTACTTTCCCACACCACCCATCCTGGATATGAATGGCTTGTGTCTCCATCAGGAAACCATAGCCAATGGAGAACTCAATCTTTGGTCACAGTGTTAAGAGCCCCTGGGTTCTGTCCCATCAGCCCTCTTTGAAGGAGCTTCCCAGGTGGCTCAGAGGTAAAGAACCCACCTGCCGACACAGGAGAAATAAGAGAAATAAGAAATTCGATCCCTGGGTCGAGAAGATCCCCTGCAGGAGGGTATGGCCACCCACTCCAGTATCCTTGCCTGGAGAATCCCATGGACAGAGGTACCTGATGGGCTACAGTCCATCGGGTCACAGAGAATTGGACATGACTGAAGCAGCTTAGTACGCTTGCATGAGAGCCGGTGGTACAGGGCTGTGCTCATGGGATGCAGGTCTCATCTCCGTTTCTCTCTGCTTGTGTGACTGTGAAGGAGCTACCTTTTCTAAATATCTCATTTCTTACTTGCCAAATGGAGTTAATAATGCTATCACTTCCCGTGGATGCTGGAGGATTAAATGAATCTATATGTGAAGCACATGTAGCGGTGCCCAGCACAGAGTGGATGTCTTAGCTGCTATCAGGATCAAAATCTTGCAGATGTTTGCAACAGGGAGAAGGAAAAGGTGGGAGACTCCTGTCATCCAGAGAATAGAATAGAAGGGGCAGGTGCAGAAGAGATGTTAAACTGG
Source organism: Dama dama (assembly GCF_033118175.1). Lineage (NCBI taxonomy): Eukaryota > Metazoa > Chordata > Mammalia > Artiodactyla > Cervidae > Dama > Dama dama. Next base: position 45,881,400 of record NC_083703.1, read on the forward strand.
TCTGCAATTTTGTAGGAGCTCTGAGCCGAAATGTATTTGCAACATTATGAAGTTAGTCTTTTTATAGCGCCAGTTTTCCGGCAATTTGCATAACATTAAGCTATAATTATCACTGCTATTACTATTACAATGACTATTATTGTTTGGCTTTCTTCCTGAGCTAAATGAGTGTCTGTTAGGGCCTGGACTGGCCATTCCTCTTGCTGAGTTAACAGTGGGGCCCTACTTGGAGTTCCAGTATATGCAAGAGAGGTCTTTGGGTGAATTTAACCTGTATTGCCTGGAGCAGTTAGGAGTACTCTGCACCAAGGCCAGTCTCCTTTGCTGTATTCAAGGCTTGTCCAGCAGGGTAGAACAGGATAAACTGGACACAGAGCTATCCAAGAGAACCCTCCTCTATAATGGAATGTCCTGCTCCTTCCCTGTCTAGAAAGGTCACCTCATAAGTGTCACAGCCATGCCATACAGGGTTCAGATATGGCAACTGAATACTTCAAACATGGCCAGTGGGGCTGAGGAGCTCAATTTGACATTTTATCTCATTTTTGTTCGTTAATGTAGATTTAAATGATCATGTCTTTTGGATGTGGTATTTGGCAGTGACCCTAAATCCTATGGACTCTACTGTAGGAATCAGATGTTACAACAGTGTCAACTGGATGCCAAGTGAACCTCACTCAGGAGCCCACCAGCTAAGAAGCTGACACTGGGTGTGGTGGGTGTGAGAATGCAAGCATGGCTGTGGGGGATTCAGGCATCTATCTTCGTATGGACATGTGATGTCAGACTCGTTTCTTGGAGAAATTGCCACATTTTTCCTCTCACTGCTGGGCATTTGGGTTGTGTTTCTATTGCTGCAATAGGTGTTTAAAACTCCAGTTACTGTAAATGAGACATTGTTATCAACATTTTGATGGAATTCAATTATATATATTATTTTAAAACTTGGACATTACATCGTGATTTGCAGGACTTAAAACACCAGATTAGCCCAACTTAGTAAGAAATAGCCCACTCTCTTAGAACTGTGCTCTTCTCCAAATTCAATTCTCACATTGTGTTAGGGTGGCTTCCCTGTCTGTTTTTATCAGACCTATTTTCACATGTTTGAGCAGGTCACTGCCCTGATTAAAATCCCCGTGTTTCCTGTCCTGGCATCGGAGACAAGCCAGAGTCCTGGGTCTATTTTCCAGGCCCTGGATGGTCCGGCCTATCCCTGGTATCGCCTTGTCACCCCTGTATCCAGTCACACCTCCCCGTGTTTTCTCGGAACAGGCAGAGGGGTCCTCCCACCCACCTGAACTAAAGGCCCACTGACCCCACTGCCTGCTTACAGCTCTGTTTCTGATCCTTAGCACTTTTCATTACAGAGAAGCTATTTGTTTTATTTGTATTTGTTTGTCTTGATTCTCATTTTTGGAACCCTTTTTACTAGCTAAGCACCTTTAAAAACACAGCCAGTGGTTCTTTCCCTGCTGTTTAACACAAACAAGAATGTTGTGTTAGGTTTTCAGTGCATGAACAATTCAAAGAATGACTCAGTGATTTTCCTTACCACAGATATTACCAAAAACTCCAAGATTTATGAGGAATCTCTGGGTGACAAATTAAGAGATCATGCTTAGATATTTAAAAATAAACTAAGCATGAAATGCTGAATGAGATGGTTATAGTCATGAAGAAATGCTCCCATGAGGATCAGTCCCAGTGTTTCATTTATGGTCATGTGTTACACAAACCATTCTCTTTAAATAATGAAAAGGGGGCTGGAGGAAAGAAAGAAAAGGACAATAAGATGATCTTTTCTAACGGAATCTGAAGAGTCCATGAAGATATTTTAAAAATAATTTTTGGCCTCAGCCGGTGGCATATGAGAACTTATTTCCCCCACCAGGGATCAAACCCATATCCCTTGCATTGGAAAGTAGAGTCTTAACCAATGGACCATTGGGGAAGTCCCCATGGAGATTTTTAAGGCATGATTATAATATCAGATAAGTTACCCTTGAGTCTGAAGCTTAAAGGGCCCCTGCAGATGGCTTCTCAGGTGGTGCTAGTGGTAAAGAATCACCTGCCAATCCAGGAGACCCAGGTTCGATCCCTGGGTTGGACCCTGGAGAAGGGAATGGCAACCCACTCCAGTATTCTTCCTGAAGAATCCCGTGGACAGAGGAACCTGATAGGCTATAGTCCATAGAGTTGCAAAGGGCTGGACATGACTGAAGTGACTGAGTAGGCAGATGGAAGTAGACAAGTTTGGCATAGGTACACCAGGAAGGAACATGAGCTCAGGAGACTGACTGCTGACAAATATAATTCCTGCTTCCCAACTGGAACTGATTTGCCTGGAATTTTACAGAGCTGTATTGATTTTGTCTTTAAAAAAAAAAAAAAAAAAAAACAGCTTAAAATCTCATGGGTTTCTCCACAATGAGAGGGGCAAGAAGTCTGAAATTTTTTTTTTTTTTTGCAAAATCCAAGACACTGCACCAATGGTGAGGAAGTGATTCCCTAAGGGTTCTTGACGTGTAGATGGAGTCCTGGTGCAGATGGGGGCAGAGGAGGATGCAGGGAAGAGGGAGGTGAAGGTGAAAGTGTAGGTTGAGACAAGATCTGCACAGGCTGAGAGTCTGTTTGGGATTTTACACATATTCTGAGAGCAACAGTGAGCCCACTGCATCACTAGAGTCTCATGTGATGAGACCTCATGTGAGGTCCTGAAGCTTGAGTTCATAGATGGCACGTCTACTCTGCACGGGACTCCTGCCCTTGATTGGGTGGAAGGTCTGTCAAGAAGGAGGAGATTCTCCATGCACTTGGGGTGCATTACTCCATGTGGGGATGACAAACCAGGGACTCTGAGGCCCCAGAGGAAGTGCTGTGGAAATGGTGGCTCTCGGATACTGAGCTAGATTAGAAGGAAAAGACAGGATATACCTGAGTTTCTGAGCTAGATTCCTCCAAGTGCTGAAAGAGGACCAACTATGTGAGGAAAACATACTGATAAACTGTCTTCCGTGAGTGCGTGTGTTTGTGTGTGACAAAACATTATTTTACTATTTTGGAAGTCCTGTCCTCACGCAGCTAGCCCCATTCGACAGAAGACAGATTTTGTGCGTGTGTGTGCCTGACAGCATAATCCTGTCAGAATGTAGAAATTCATTGAGTGGTTGGTGCAAGGCAGGGGTTGTTTTCCCCAGTGGAAAAATCCAGGCTGCTGCTCTAAGTACCTCTCGTTCCAACTTTTTCAGCCTTCCTTGCCTTTCTCATGCCCTTGAGATAATCTGTAATGACATGGCGCACCACCTCATTCCTTCAGGAAATTGATTATTCTTTGATTTCACACTCTCTTAGCTTCCTCTCCAGTTAGTGTGAGGTTGGTTGAATTTTTCCCTGCCTTCCTGGCTTTTCGTTTCATAATTCCCATTTGCACAGAGTTATAATAGGGAGGTAGCCTAAGTAATATTTGGAAGTCTTTTGCAACAAGCTCCTTTGACAATATTAATGCAATGAAAATAAAAACTGAAATGTCCTTATTTCAAGTGGGTATTTATACTTTTGTTATTTGGTACAAGAAGTTGATGCCAGAATGTGAACAATAAAATTACACGGGAAATTGTTATTATGAATCATTGAATATTTAATGAGTTATAGAAATGAAACTGTCAAACACTGGAGCAGGGATGAAAAGCTGTGAGGGGGAAAATGACAAAACTAGAAACCTGAAACACTGCTGTTCTTCTGAGCCCAACAAGAGGACGCGAAACACCCTGAGTCTGCAAGTCGTCCTCCATGCGAGGCGATGTTGCAATGCAACCGAGTCTGGTGCCTTTGTTGGAATGAGCGTCAGAGGGAAGAGAAATATGACATCTCTCCTTGTAAGGTTTTTCTTGGTCCTTCTTCTGGACTAGGTTTGTGTTCTCACTGAATAGCAGGGAATTAATTTTTTTCATTCATTTTCACTGAATCCTGTGCACACCAGGTTCCATGAAGTGGTGCCAACATGACTAACAGAAGTGAACACCTTGGCAAAGTGCTTCCTATTGGCATATTGCAGAAGGTGTTTTTCAAACTCTTCACTTCTGAGGAACCAGGGCTTTTTCCTCTGCTAAGCTGTGCAAATAACTGGTGTTTACTTGCCTTCTGTTATTTCAGAATTTCAGCCAAGTCACAAAAGTTAAAGTCCGTTAAGTACCCTCACAGCCCAAAGAGAGGCAGATGCTCCAGACTCAGAGCTGACCTTTGTGGCCCTGCTACCCCCACCCCAGCATCAGTCTCAGCCCCCATCCAAGACCCTCAGGGACTGGAGGGCTGTGGTGGGGGTCTCTGTCAGCTCAGTTGCTCTAACAGAGTAACAGAATGGGGGACTCAATGAACAGACATTTATTTCTGTAAGCTGGAGGTCCCAGATCAGGAAACCGTATGAGTTTATATCATAGATTATCGAGATTACGGATGTGATACTTTGATTCAACCCACAGGTTGCCTTTCTTCATTAAAATGGGATTGAATCTACTCATTATTACTTATGAGGGATCCTCAAGTTCAGTATTTTTCAAATATGTTTTCATCAGTGGAACCACTTCTCCAAAGAGGAATCTTCTCCAGAGAAAAGCAGAATTCTTGATAAAGACGTGGTCAGGGAGGGGGGCCTGGGAGAAGGTGGTCCTTGTTTTTCCCAGTGATTCTTCTTCTTCTGATACCCTGAGAGGCTCCCAAGGTTCTGACAGTAGAGCTCAGTTTGAAAAATGCTGGACATATTATTTAAAAAAAAATTTTTTTAAGTGGTTTTAAGTTGACATAAGAATTAAAATGGCAAAAAGGTTTCCCATATATCTCCTGCTCCAACTTCAACATGCCCAGCCTCCCCCACTATCAACATCTCCACCCGATGGTCCATTTGTTATCACTGATGGAACTACACTGACATGCCATCATCACCCATAGTCCATGGTTTACCTGAGGGTTCACTCTAGCTGTTGTACAGTCTATGTTTATTTAAACATATAATGACATTTGGGCTTCCCAGGTGGTGCTATAGTGGTAAAGAATCTGCCTGCCAATGCAGGGGACATAAGAGACGCAGGTTTGATCCCTGGGTCGGGAAGGTCTCCTGGTAGAGGGCATGGCAACCCAATCCAGTATTCTTGCCTGGTGAGTCCCATGGACAGAGAAAGCTGGTGGGCTACAGTCCATGGGGTCATAGAGTCAGATGCATCTTAGCACTCATGCATAATGATATTTATTCACTATTGTAATCTCATGCAGAGGATTTTCATTGCCTTAAAAATCCTCTGTGCTCTGCCTATTCATCCCTCCCTGCTCTACCTTATAAAGGAGAAGGCTGATGCCTAGAAATATTAAGTACTTTGCCCAAGGCCAAACAGATAATTAGTGGCTAATCTCAGACTATTGATTTCCAGCCCAGGAATTTTTTTTTTTTTTTGCTAATGAAATATTAATAATGAATAGAGTAAGTGTTTTTTACTTTTCAATTATTTTCATACTTAAGCAACAATCTTTTCCCCTTGCCCCTTTCATATAGTTAAGTAACTAATGATTTACTTTCAGACTTTAAATCTTGGGGGAAATTCTCGATAACTTTAACAGCTTCTTGAAATTCACCAACAATTCTTTCGAGCAGTTATTGATGCTTTCTGGCTTCATTAGCTCTTTGCCATCTGCTGCTCTGATGACACGGCCATGGAGAGTGAGTGATTTAGCACATTTTCTGACAGAGTCAAAGATTTCTTTTCTGTACCTTTATAGTACATTCTGCTACTTCAATTATTCCAGCTCCTCTATTGATGCACCCTCTTTGTCCCAGTCAGTCAGTTGAATCTCTCAATCAACGTTCTTGTGTGTATGACATTCATTTTCATTGTGTGACGTTTCCCTGATTCTGGCCCTCATGTCTCTGTGGGGCCTAATGTCTCATGCATTTCTATAGTCCTTAGCTCCCTTGTCATCGGTTCATCCCATTCTGCAGACCATCTTTCTTTAACCTTCTCAGGGCCTCATTTACAGTTTTGTTCTCTTTTGAAATGAATCCTGCTTTCCTGATAACTCTGAGATATTTACAATAAGCAATTATTATTTATCTTTCTCAGAATAAGTTTTCTGGGCAGATTTTTTAACTTTGCCCTACTTGAGATGCAATTATTCAATTGACTGTCCATGAATTGATTTTGCCAATGGGGCAGGAGAACTTTTCAGATCACTGTGGGACAATTATAGTTTAGGGTCTAGACAACCATGTCTTTTTCCTGGCAGTCAACTCTGCCCCTTCTGCTCTCAGATTTGGGGCAGAATTAAATTCCTGAACATGACTTTCCTCAGGCCTATGTGGGTGGGTGGGGGGTGGTTAGTAAAGGCATGAGAAGCTCTAGGAGACTGTTACCTGGTGAAAATATCACCGTCACCCAGGACAACTGCCAGGAGCCAGGTCTAACAACAGGGACCTCAAACTGATGCTGATGCTGGTGGTGATGGTGAGGAAGAGTTTCTTGGTAGATGGCAAGTAGAGTAGGGAGCATCTTTATATACCTTCGATGTCTTTAAGGTCTTGTCTCTTCTCTCTGATGAAATTACCAGAGCAATCCCGTTGGTAGGTCCACAGATAAAAGCACCTCTACCATCTACTCCCACATTACTTCTGGGCATGTAGGCTAATGGGTCTTTCCCCGAGGTGAATGGTAAAAAATCTGCCTGCCAGTGCAGGAGATGTAGGAGACCGGGGTTCGATCCCTGGGTCAGGAAGATCCCCTGGAGAAGGCAATGGCCACCCACTCCAGTATTCTTGCCTGGAGAATCCATGGGCAGAGGAGCCTGGTGGGTTACAGTCCATGGGTTCGAAAAGAGTTGGATGGGACTGAGCACACATGCATATAGGCTATTAAGGGACCTAGACCTCCAGGTCCCTCTGATTTGCTTTGCAGTTCTAATTTTCAACTTTATTGATTTGTGCTCTGATTTTTATTACTTTCTGCTCTGATTGCTTTAGGTTTAAATTGTTCTTCTTTCCCTAATTTCCTAAGGTGGAAGCTTAATTTATGACTTCAGATTTTTATCCTGCAATATATGTAATCAATGCTATGATTTTCCCTCTAAGCATTCTCTATACTACAGCCCAGAAATTTAGATAATTTTTATTTTGTTACAATTTTGATGAAAATATATTTTAATTTCTCTTGAGACTTCATTTGACCCATGGGTTATTTATTGAGAATTTTTTCTTTTTTTAATTTACATGTATTTGGGGATTTTCTGGCTCTCTCTCTTTGTTGTTGATGTTGGAGTTTTCATTGCTTTCTTTGGAGTAAACTAATCTGTGTGTGTATGTGCTCAGATCAAACCAGTCAATCTTAAGGGAAATCAACCCTGAATACTCATTGGAAGGACTGATGCTGAAGCTGAAGCTCCAGTATTTTGGTCATCTGACACGAAGAGCTGACTCAATGGAAAAGTCCCTGATGCTCGGAAAGATTGAGGGCAGAAGGAGAAGAGGGCATCAGAGGATGAGATGGCTGAATGGCATCACCAATGCAAAGGACGTGAACTTGGGCAAACTTTAGGAGATGGATGGTGAGGGACAGGGAGACCTGGCCTGCTGCAGTCCATGGGGTTGCAAAGAGTTGGATACGACTGGGCAACTGAACAACAACAACCCACATTCAAATGCAATATTTACTGTGTGCTCCTAGCCAAGTTAAGTATCTGAAACTTAGTCTTCTTAAAAACACAATGGAAAAAATAATTTTCATCTGGAAAAATTCTATGTGCATTGGAGGCAACAAATATAAATGGTTTTAGTATTTATCCCAGAAAAATGTTATGTATCTAATCACTGGTAGTTATTATTGGTGATTCTAATAGCATTATCAGTAAAGTATTTCAAATCAATACATTTAAAGTCTATTGAATGGTGACTTAAGAGGGCATTATCATATTTGATTGCTGCTACAGACTGCCTCAGAGGCCTCAATTTTGTTATTATAATCTTTTTATTGTTTTAATAATATCTAAAAATCAATCTGAAGATACTGACCATGGTGTTAAAATAATTTCATATTTATATCAAATGGTTATTCACTCCTCATGCTCTGTACCCACAAACTCATGGGTGACTAAGAATACTAAAATATTTATTATAAGATATAAAATACTAAAATAATACCTGCAATCCGTGGGGTCACAAAGAGTCAGACACGACTGAGTGACTGAACTGAACTGAAAATAATACCAATATACAAAAATACTAAAAATATATTAATATTTGCAATATTTTTTCTCCATAGGTCTTCCTCTCCCTGAATTTCTCTCTCACATACATTTTTTTCTTTGTAACACATTATGCATTTTCACTGTATAAAATATGAGACCCTAAATGATGTAAACTTGATGATCTCATTTCTGGAGTATACCTCTTCAGCTTTCTCTGCTGAGTTTCCCTGGAATTGGCCTCAGAGTCATGCTTCCCTCAATACTTTCTTTCTGGCCAGTATCTTCATTATCCAGAGCTTCTCAGAACCAACATCTGAGTCTGACTGAGAAATCCACTTCTCCAGGCAAGCTCTGTTAATGCTATATATATACTTGCCACTTTGGCTCTTCCATAGCATCTCAAAATTAATGCATCATCTCTATCAGTGTGATTTTTCGTGAACTTCCTCATGGATTCATTCATTTCTTTGACTGCTACTGGGTAACATCCTTTTTTTTTTTTTTTTTAAAGTCTTCTTGGATAATATAAGATGTTCACTCTGCTGACAAAACAACAAAATACTGTCTCATTAAAACGTTTAATTGTGTTACATTTTGACTGGAACATTAAGCTTGTAGGTTTAAACATGCTTGATTTTCAGTGGACATCCATCTTTCCTTTCCCTGTTGATACCATAACTCTGCTTCATCTCATAGGAAACGAAGATGGAGATGTGTGCTGATCTGTTTTGAGGTATCACAACTTATTTGTTTGCCTGGGAATAGCAATGGCATACTATGCCTTTGCTAAGGCATAGCAAATCCAAGGAAACACGTATTTATCATAGTATCTTCAGAGACAGCCTTGTTTCCTCTTGGATGTGCTGAATACCCTGTGCTTGGCCATGTTGCTGGACTGTTGGTTCTTGGTCACTTTTAAGAAGCCTATAGATCTTCCAGCATCACTAATGGTGCTATGAACAAAAGCAGCTGCCTGGATCTTTTAAGCGAGGTTCCAATTACAGATTCAGCACCATTCTCTCCCCAGAGAAGAGGAGGGAGCTGTCTGAGCTGTTGACATGCTCCTTTATGTCACCACTGTCCCCACCCAAAGATGGTCATTTTTTCTTCCCACTCACTTGGGCTTCTCCAGGCCTGTCCTCCAGGGCTTCTCTGCATAGGTGGACCTCCAAACCATTTTTTGTTTAAATAGTACATACCCAAGTTTCAGTTTTGCACCAACACATTTCCCAAGCTAGATCTGCACTTTCTCTTTATGTTTCTTTTGCTTCTTTCAGTCATCCTCAAAGGAAGCCTCGCTATCACACCTGGGGCAGGCTCTGAACCACAGTCACAGATGATCGCTTCCCATTGCAGGATGAACCTTTTACAAAATGCTGAAGTTTGTCTCTACAGACACAACTACAGAGGGTCCCACTCAATAAATAAGATGGTTTTATCTGTAAATGATCTCTGATTCTGTGATGAGTAAGTCCTTGGGGTTTCATTTCTTCTTATCATGGCACTCTCTTGTTGGATTACTCTGGACTTACAAGCCATTTGAATGACAAGATGCATCAATTTCTTCATTGTGTCAGGAAATGGTAAGTTAAGCAAATTTCTAAACCCTTCCAGACTCAGGTTTGGGATGCACTGTGCTGCTCACATGTTGGAGCCCATCACACATCGTCTCTGAGAGACGCCCATGGACTGTACTCACCAGGCTCCTCTGTCTGTGGAGTTTCCCAGGCAAGAATCCTGAGGTGGGCTGCCATTTTCTACTCCAGGGAAACTTCCCCACCCAAGCATTGAACCTGCAGTATCTTTTGTGTCTTCTGCATTGGCAGGAAGATTCTTTACCACTAGCACCACCCAGGAAGCCCCATGTATGTATGTATGTGTGTGTATATATGTATATATATATGTATATAAATATAAAATTTTGAAATCCCAAGTCGAGTGTTTATAAAACACAAAACCTTCAGAGTCTTGCCTAGCAGGATATTCTGTATGGAGGAGACTTTTTATATTGTCCTGGAATGTCAGTTTGGGTTCAGAAGTGGGGATAAAACCCAGCATTCTAGAGATGGCCCTCAAACCCTGGAGCCGGGCTTGCCCTCAACAAGGACGAGGGGTGGGAAGCAGCGGCCCCAGCACGGTCAGTCCATCTCCCTTTCCAGACCCATAGTCAACCTCCAGCAGAAGACAGGGAGTGTGCTGGGGTGGGGGGCTGGGGGGTGGGAAGAGGGGTCATGGGGAGTCAGGGCAGGAACTTCCTTCTCTTGAGTGGGTTCAGAGGGAAGGTAACTGGTCCATCTCTGAGAGACATGTGGCTCTCCTGGTGGCCCCGCTCCTGGAGCCTGAAGGAAAGACAGGCAGCCCTCAGTGCTGGCTTGCCTGTCCCCACACAGACCTCTCCAGGTCTGCTCCAGATGACCAACATCACAGAGGATGTGCTGTTACCTGTTTAAGGGAGTATTGTGGGCTGTGACACCATGCACAGAAGTGGACTTACTTGAACATGGGGGGCAATCATTAGAGAAAAAATTCAGAGCTATCATGTCTGTGACTTACCCAGTTGAGACAGTTCAGCAAACCAGTTACACTAGGATGATCCATTTTCCAGACACAATCCCAGAGATGGGGTTCATGGTTCAGATTAATTGATGTTTGTGCCATGGCTTTTATACCGGAGTGTGCTGGTACAAGAATTACCTGTGTGCTTGTCATATACATCTTATCTTCAAATTTAATATGAAGGCATTAAAGGTTTATCTTTTAGTTGATCCACAGCATAGAAGAAAAGATCTAGTCTAATCCTCCAAAAATTAAGAACGTGAGAAAAAAAGAGAGGGATTAATTTGGAGGACATAAGTGTTAACAGCTTGAAAAAATTATTTAAAATATACTGTAGGAAAATTTCCAATTGTGTGTATTTTTGAGTCTATACTACAGGACAGCATATATCAAATGAATTTCATTAGCTAAAGACCTATATAACTATTCAAGTATTCTTGTTGAGCAATGAAAGATACTGAGAAACTATATTTTTTTAAAGCCAGAGTGGTTGGAAATCATTCAAAAATAGTCAAGTTCCGTCTCCATCACAAGTCAGTACAGACTCATCACTGTAATAGAATCTTTTCTAATGACTGAAGTTCTTGAGGTTTGTCAGGATAATTACTAAGAAATGCATTTCATTCCATAGAGGAAGCTTACACTTTTGATTTGATTTTAAAGCACAGGACAGCAGTGATTTTTGTCTCAATTCCTGATCAAGTTTCCTTTCTCATGATTTATATGACCTACTTATTCCTGCAGTGAGAATTCTGATTGACTACTTAGTTTCTGGGTAATTAGGCTTTTGCAGTATTAGAGCCCTGAGTTCTGAGACAGAGAGTAGGGCCAGATTGAATGTCCAGTATCTTGCTGAGAAGGAGCGATCTTCTCTCTAAAGACCTGGGTGGAGCCATGATGACAAAGAAGCATTTTGACAGATGTCTACAAATAGGAAGAATGGCTTCTCAGGCCCTCCAACTGGTCCATTTTTTGCTCCTTTGTTCAGCATAGAATGAAAGACCCCTCCAATTCCCAGCCAGAAATGGTGCAGAACATTTAGAATATTCTTCAATGCACCAAAGGGAAAATGTAAAGGCTTTGGGTGGTGAGTTATCTGAGATTCCCTTCCCCTTAGCTCCCCTCTAGATATGAAATAAAATTAGAGTAATGGACATAATTAACTGTGAGTCTCATCTCAGAAGGATAATTTATTACCGGGTTAAAACCCCTTGAACCGGAACTCTAAGTGATTTGTGGTGATTATTATACAACACTTTTCCATTTTTGCTGACCTAGTTTTCTTTTCAAAAAAGAAGGGGAGAAGCTAAATTATGTAGGAAAAATGAGGCTTCCCCATGTCCCCAACTGGACTGATTTTGTCAGGCTATACTTTAAAAAGAACCTTTAAAGATACTGCATTCTTGACTCATTGGCCATGTCAGCGTCACTAAGGTTTTAGTGTTTGTGCCCCCATCAAACAGTGTTGGGGATGCTTGCTGATGACATGCATGGAAGGATGGTGGTGTCCACTTGACCAGGCCACTAGTTCAGCAGCATAACCTGCAGTCTTTGCTCTCAAAGAGTTTATGCTCAGGGGAGAGGTAAAGAGCCAGACAACAAGAAGATTCAGAAAATAACACCCACAGTTAGCATCTAGCTTGAAATACAATTAAGCCAAGATTCTTTTAGACCTAGTTCTTTTGAAGCACAGTACTACATGGAGGGGTGAGGGCAAAATGAGACCATCTCAGGGCCCCATGACAAGGTGGGGAGACCAGACTGAATTCAGAGAATGAAAGTAACAGCAAATATTTCAATGGCAATACAGAACAAATCAGGACAGCAATCAAAATCACTTGTATGGAGAAACAGGCAAGCAGCCGCTCTGGAGTGACCTCTGTGTGTTCAGAGTGAGTTCAAGGAAAATGTGCAAAATGAGGGTGATTTGGACAAAAGCACAAATGCCAGAGTTTGTTCCTGTACCTTGGCTTGACCTGGAAACATGGCCAAAAAAAAAAAAAATGTCACTTGGTGTAAGATTTTAATTATATGTGGGAGAGTTTATGGTCGAGGACATGTTTTTCCTATTTTGGATCTGCAGCTCCTGCCAATTTCTGCTTGTGTCAGGGACAGGTGAGGGTACTTATTCTAATTCCCATGATTGGAATTGTTTGTATTCGGTGTCAATAATTATTTAGAGAACTCTGGAATTAAAAACTGCATATTGAAGTCCCTCTTCCCCCTTTAACATAATTAAATCTAATTATATAACTGATTTGAATGTTATTGCAAAACTTTTCAGTGTAACTATTCAGAAGGGAATGATTACCGGCTAAGACAGAAAATGGTAATAAAAATAATAAAAATTCATCAGGGCATGTTGGAATCGGTTTTTTCAAGCTTTAGTAGTTTTTCCCTTTCTTTTGGTTAAAAAGGAAGCAATTCAACTCATATAACTTCTATGTGTCTCGCTTTGCAGAATATAGATATTCTAACAGTAGTTGAAAGAAAATGAGAGCTGAGTTTGTCACATCTCTGAATGGCTCATATTTTTATTTCTTGTCAGCTTTGCCCCACTTCAGAGGTGAAGACAATCGTGTCCTTAACTTCCTTTTTGTTAAGATCAGTAGTAAACTGATAAGCAGACCTCAGAGAGGCAATGATATCCTAAGGGCTGCTGACAAACCTAGATTTCCAGTTGAATTGCCTGCTGGATTAAACAACACCAAGAATCTATTTCCTGGCATATGGAATCTTTGCCTTGGACTGCAAGGCAATCAAACCAGTCACTCCTGAAGGAAATCAACCCTGAATATTCATTGGAAGGATGGATGCTGAAGCTGAAGCTCCAATACTTTGGCCACCTGATGGCTGACTCATTGGAAAAGACTCTGATGCTGGGAAAGATTGAGGACAGATGGAGAAGGGGTGACAGAAGATGAGATGGTTGAATGGCATTGCTGATTCAATGGACATGAGTTTGAGCAAACTCTGGAGAGGATGAAGGACAGGGAGGCCTGGCATGCTGCAGTCCGTGGGGTGGCAAAGAGTCGGACACAACTTAGCAACAGAGCAACAATGGGATCTTTGCAACCAAAGTGAGAGGTTTCCTTTGGACCACAGGGGAAACACACAGCCCATGAAAGAAACCAACAGACAACTTATGTAAATTAATTGGTTCAAACTTTTTTCGGATGGAAACCCTGTTGTCCCCACTCCACTCTTTTCTTCAATACATGAAATTGGTGTTAACAAAGGGACGGAATTTATTTTTTTAATTTTTTTTTTAATTGGAGGATAGTTGCTTTACACAATTTTGTTGTTTTCTGTCAAACCTCAACATGAATCAGCCATAGGTACACATATGTCCCCTCCCTCTTAAACCTCACTCCCGTCTCCCTCCCCATCCCACCCCTCTAGGTTGATACAGTGTCACTGTTTGAGTTTCCTGAGCCACACAGCAAATTCCCATTGGCTATGTATTTTGTATGTGGTAATGTAAATTTTTTAGGGTCATATTCCTGAAAGCATGAGTCTTCACCTGTACACCCTGTAAAGCCACCGTCAGTGGGTCTCTAGAGACTGTGCCTGGTGTTTTGGTGGCTCAGATGGTAAAGAATCCACCTGCAATGCAGCAGACCTAGGTTTGATCCTTGGGTTGGGAAGATCCTCTGGAGAAGGGAAAGGCTATCCACTCCAGTATTCTCGGCTGGTAAATTCCATGGACAGGGGAGCCTGGCAGACCACAGTCCATGGGGTCACAAAGAGTCAGGCATGACTGAATGACTTTCACTTTCATACTGAGGACAAATAAGGGACTGTTTTCTTTTTTATGGTATATAATCTTTTTTTTTTTTTTTTTTTTGACCAGGAGGCATGTGGAATCTTCATTCCTCCATCAGGGATTGAACCCACACCCTCTGCATTGGAAGCTTGGAATCTTAACCATTGGACCACCAGGGAAGTCCCAGGACTATTTTCTTTCTTTGTGATAAAATTTCATATTTTCTCCTAGATCCTTTACCAGTGAGCACCTGTGCTGCCTTCTGTGGAAGGGGTTTGTTTAATGCACATTGCCAAAATGTATTTCTCCATCCTTTACTTTATTACTATTGTTATCCTCAGTTGAAATGTCTGTGTTGGAACCAACTCAATTCTGTTAAGAACTGTGGTATCTTTTCACAGCAAAGTACTACCTGCGTTTTTTAATGCTAAAAATAAGGACATATACAGTTTATTTTAAATAAAAAATTAAGAAACAAAATTGCTTGAAAACATAGCTCCCATCTAAGATATCTAATTTCAATAATATATTTAATTAAATTTTGACAATTATATCTGAAGAGTAAGAGTTTTACAAGTCTGCAGAACTCAAAATAAATGTCCTACTCTGATTCTATCCAATGTCCTAGAAAACATGGGAATCATGTGTGGATGTATTTTCTCACAGTGTCATTCCTGAGTATATGAATTTGGGTTAGAAACACTGGTATTGAGGCTTCCCCCTAAGATAACTGGCTATGTGAACTTGAATAGGGTTTTAACCCTATGAGCATCTTTATCTGTGAAAAAAGTTATAAGAGCCATCAAGTTACAGAATCTGATAGTCAGGTATGTAAGGGCCTCCCTGGTGGCTCAGTGATAAAGAATTTGCCTGCAGTGCAGGAGATGGGGTTCAATCCCTGGGTCAGGAGAATCCCATGGAGAAGGAAATGGCAACCCACTCCAGGATTCTTGCCTGGGAGATCCCATGCACAGAGGAGCCTGGTGGGCTACAGTCTATGGGATTGCCAAGAGTCAAATATGAATGAAGTGATTGAGCATGCATGCGTGCACATTTTAACTCTATCTTTAATTAAGTCATTGGGTTGCATTGGACTAAAGTAAATGGAAACTTTCTCAAATTTGTAAAAACCTATTCTCTGC
Organism: Dama dama; assembly: GCF_033118175.1. NCBI lineage: Eukaryota > Metazoa > Chordata > Mammalia > Artiodactyla > Cervidae > Dama > Dama dama. The sequence continues at coordinate 45,897,087 of NC_083703.1, forward strand.
CTGTTTGAGTGTTTTCCATCTTTTCTGACTTGGTAGAAATTGAACTGAACAACCTATGGTCCCTGAACCTTTAGATATTTAAGCACCAGAAGACTGTAAAATCAATGTTTTGTGTCCTGTGTAATTGTAACATCCAAATGAGTATTTAACATGCTATCTTCTACTTAAGAATCAAATATGTGCAGATTCCATTATTCATATTTTTTCAGTTAACGAAATGTCAGAAGACCTTACAAACATGCATGAAATCTTCCCCTGCCTTCCTGTTCTATAAGGACCTCTACTCACAGTTCTGAAATTGATTCTTCCTAGAAGACCCTGCTTTTTATTCCTTTGACCTTTCAGATCACCTACTTCTGTCCTTTTAATTTATAATTCTCCAGGATACAGTTTTTCTTTATGTTCTTTTTCCTCCCTAGCCTCTGGCATTTCTGTTCTGCAAAGTGCACTTGTAAATGTCCGGGAGTGACCTGCAGAAGAAACATTTTGGGTCAAAATACCAGCGTGTCTTTTCTGCCTCCTCTTCTTCTGATTTTCAGAAATCATCAACATTTCACACACTTAATATGGGACTTTGAATTCCTGATGCTCCTTTTACTTTTGTAAATGATTGGTGAGAATAATTAATCTTTGTATCATAGTCATCTTTTTCAGGAAGGCAGGAAAATTGTGTGTGAAGCAAATAAAAAAATGAAGTGCAGAGCCTTGATCAGAGTCTCTCACTGGGAAAAACACTCAAGGATCTTTTAAGTGCATCAGCCCTTGAACTCTCCCCTCTTTCATTCTCTCCTAGTGCTTTCTGGGGAGAGGAAAAATTTCCAGGACAAAAATACTTCCACTGAGAACCATCTCAATACAAAAACTCCCCAACTTATATATGGTGTCCTGTCTTATCACTTCTGAACAGACCTTGCAGTTTGAAAGGGTTTAGAAATTTGCTTAACTTGCCATTTTCTGACATAATGAGGAAATCGATGCATCCTGCCTTTCGAAATGCTTGTGAGTCCAGAATAATTCAACAAGAGTGTGCCGTGATAAGCAGAAACGAAACAGCAAGAACTTGCTTATCAACTCAGAATCAGAGATTGTTTACAGATAAAATCATGTTCATTTATTGACTGGAGACTTCCATATTTTGCGTCTCTAAGGACAAACGCCAGCATTTTGGGAGAGGTTTACTTTGCAATTGTGAGTGATATTCCAGGAGTGCAGGAGATCTGTCCCACTTCTACTAAGACCTTGAGCCTAAGAGGGGAAGTTGATATGCTTCAATAAAGCACTTGTCTCTATCCATGTTGAAAGCATCTTTTACTTATTCAAATGCTTTATTTAAGGAGCCAGAATCTCTGCCCGTAGGAGAGAAAAGAACATACTCTGGGACCTCCGGGAACTTTATGTCACATCTCAGGGAGGATATAACTGGTGGGTCTGTGAGTGGAATGGACTCACAGTGCAGAAAAGCCCGTTGTCTCTCTGGACTGAGTGCATCCTGAGTTCCAGGACAATTCCTGCTCTATGGTGTGGATGACTGAGTATACTTTTTGGTAATTATTTCTAAGGCTGCTACAGAGAGAAGAGAGCAAGATTCGTGAACATATTTTTTCACATTGCTTGGGTAAATATCTAGGACAGCATGGAAAGCCCATCTTCAGCTTTGTAAGAAGCAGCTAAGCTGTCTTCCCAAGTGGCTGCCCCATCCTGCGCCATTCCCTCCATTGGGAATGAAGACACTGCTGCTCTCACTTCATGTCTTCACCAGAATTGTGATCCTAGGGTTTCTGGAATTTAGTCATTCTGATAGGTGTGCAGTGGCAGCTCATTGTACTCAACATCACCTTTTAAACCAGTGATTCCTCGATATATATCATGAATCAGAGGTGAATAATTCACAAAATTCTGTCCTGAAGGAGCTTGTAGTTGACTTGTATGACTATCATGTTAACTAACTAGTAAAATAAAATGATGCAGAATTTGTTTTAGAAATAAGTATAGATGTTCCTTCAGATCTAAAACATGGGTCTGTCTTTACTGTTTTTTAACCCTAACCCTAAGTCCCCTCCCCACCATTATGTTTAACAGTGAACAAAAAAATGGAGAAGTATCACAAAACAGGTGGATGATTTCAACAAAATCTTATAGCTGAAAAGTCAATAGAAATGCGATGATGCAGGGAGCAGAATGGAGTATACAATACTTGGATTATGCACAGGCAGTTGTCATGGGGATTTGGAGGGCATCTCTCACCAATTGGGGAAGGGGTTTACCCTCTAGAGTCAGAAGGAATGGAAGTAGGATGGATGAACAGTGCTCCAAGGTGGGTTTTTTGGCAGAACAACTGAACTACTTGGTTAGCTTCCCATAAGTAAAGTCCCACATATATGCACAAGGACAAAAACAAGCAAAAAAACAAAACAAAACCCAAAGTGCGTGGTCACTTGAAATCCACTGATCTGCCTGGGTGTCTAGTTTGAGGACTTGAGTTGCCAGAGTGATGTTAATTAGGACCCCAAAGAGTAGTCCCCCAGGTCCTGACATTGGGGAACATGGAGACTAATAGATGCTGTCATGATACCTTTATAAAACCAAAATCTCTCTCTGGAAATCCCACACTGATACTGAAATGGGAGAAGATCTAAGATGCTCCACGTTTCCTCCTCCAGGTGTCCATATCCTGTGTAATTGTCTCCTCTAGGGTGCAGGCTGACCGTGGGGCTGTGACGGGTGGTACTTTCATAAATAGACCTCACTTGGTTTATTAGAAGGGAGAGCATTCAGGTGGTACCAAGCTAATTGAGTGAGCAGTTGAAAGGGACAAGGCTCTTCCTGCAAGCAAGACTCTAATCCCAGGCTGGCAGCCAGGGAGGGCCGCATGGGGGATGATCTTGGTGGTGGCCTCTAGGAGGTAAGAGTGGACTGGTGAGAGCATGAGGTTGAAAACAAAGCTTGCAGTCAGGTTGTAGGTTGGGGTCCTGCTCACCTCTGAATGGCTCTATCCGCTTGGGTACATCCCACCAAGCAGAAACGTGGGTTCTAGTTTATGCTTTTGCTAAGCATGATAAGGGGTGTTTGGTTTTAAAGTTTGGAAAGCCTAGGAAATCAGATGCCCTTCATCTAAACTACTCAGTGGAGGGGACTCCACAGATTTGTGGGTACAATGTGGAAAGAAAACTCCTTCCTCACCACCTGCCAGAGACCATGCGGGTCATGAATGTACCTGCCGTAAAAGCTCCATCTCCTTAGTGCCTTCTGAAGACTGTCAAAGCTTTGGTCAATTTAATCAATTAAGTCACCAAAACAAAATATTTCAGAGACAGGAACACAATCTCATTATATACTTTTGAATCTACATTGTCCCTTAGGAAGAGAGTGGCTGATTGGCTGAGTAAACTCTCTCAGTTTGTTTTTGCTTATGAACTTGAGATATTTAAGGAGTATGGGGTGCAATTGAAGGCACCCAGGAGAAGATGTGGGGCAGACGAGATGTGCTGTATGGGAGGGCTCTGGAGGGCAGAGCGGGGCAGATTCCTGGGTAAGTGCTGTTCTGAGTCATCAGTAAGAAGATTGATGACTCATTTAATAGAGTCACATGCTTGCCAAAGACTGAAAATTAAAGTTAGTCATCCAGCACTTTGCTGAGAAAGTAGTAATTTTACAATTTTAAGTCACTGGGTAAGTTTTTGACTCTGTGCAATTTCAGAAGGGTCACTGATATGATAGTAAAAGAAAGTGCATTTTGCAAACCTCTCTGAAAATAGAAACATTTCACGAAAAGTGTTGGGGGGTCATTTTCTGATAGGCTCGTCAGATATGTAAGCATTTTGACAAAGAAAATACCTTTGCACTTTCTTGTATAGATGTAACCTGTGTGGGTGTTGCCAAGCTCATAATTAGAAAGACTTGTCAAAACATAGATCTCAGGACCTGAGGTGAGGTTTCTTCTGAACTTAATTGTAACCTTATGAATGTCCTGCTGCTTGCCCTGGGAAGTAAAAATAGAAGATATTTTCCAAAGTAATGAGCAGCAGGCATAATTCAGATATACTCTAGAAACCACGAAAATGTAAAAACAGATGATCATGGTTTAGACACCAGAAAAACCAATTATAGTTATATGTCTGTAGCTTTTCAAGCTATTTAGTATTTGTGAATGATTTTATATAACAGATACAATAATCAGAGAATTAAAATGCCTTCTTAAATATTTTATCTGTCTGTGTTTGCCATATTGGAAATGAGAGGCAAAAATTATTATTTCTGACTTACACAAAATATTCAGTTTAAACTAAGTTATCAAGACAGTCTCTTGTGAAAAGGATGAAGTACCAAGTAAGAACGGACCATGTTTATTTCTGTTTGTCAGTATGAGGAATAGAGGCCTGATAGTTCATTGCTACCATCTTCCTCTGAAAAACAAGAATGAAAGCCATACTACCCTCTGCACATTGTGACATGCAACATGATTTTGACAAATTAGTAATGGAGTGATCACCTTAATAGAAAATTAACAAGTAACAGCTAATGATAAATATCTTTCAAGACACATACACAAAATGATGGAAAATAATTGCACTGAATGGTTTGTGTCCCCAGGGTTGCCTCTATTTTCTTCCACATGGTCCTGGATGAGATTATTAATAGCAAGGTTAATATTAGCTGTGTAGAAATGGAGGATGTATCCATGGGCTGAACTGGTATTTCTGAGTCTTGCTGTCTCTTTTCTCATGTGACCTTCTGGCAGGGGGTCAGACATCACACTCTGGTACCCAGAGACCCCTGGGAAACGTAGGAGCAAAACCAAGAAGGACTCACCTGTCCAGTGGAGAGTTCTAAACACCAACACATAAATCTTAGCTAATGGTGATCACCAAGTAGACTTGGCAACACCTTTAAGAATATGGCGTGATGTCAAGCTCACTTCTTAACTTACAGTTATTGTGTAACCAGCACATTCCCAACACTGAACAAAATCTGTGGTTACAAATTTGAGTAAGACAAAATGCCTGCTATATGGAACCCACTGTTCTCAGAGAAAAACCTGACCTTGATAACAAAACAGGGTCTATTTTATCTCTTTTTAAAAAGCCTTCTGCCCATAAAAGTCCACTTTGCTGTTACTGAAAATCTAATCTTTGTATGATTCCCCTATTATCTTTCAAATCTGTCTGAGGCTTTTCCATTTTCTCTCTTGTTACTGCAAATGTATGAATCCTAAGTATTCTAAATACATAAGAAATAAGGTAAAAAGCAGAATATATTTGTCACGAATTTATTTTTATGGACTCTTTTCTGATGATCAAATCCAGAAAGGATACCTTGTTCATACATATAAAAAGATATGAAATTAAGTCTCAACACATCTTATATAAAAATCAATTCCAGATAAGTTGGAGACATACATATGCATGGCAACCTTTAAATATTTTAGAAAATAATATAAAAGAATGTTATTTATCATAGGGGAAGTGTGCTATTTTTTAAATAAGGTACATAACCCTGTATGTTTTTGATAAATAAAATTTTCTGATTTGAACGTGGCTGAACCTACCCATTTTTTCCTCCATAATTTGAGCTTAGTTTATAGCCTGTATCTCATAGTCTTTGTATCTTTTTGCGTGTCAGATTTTATTGATTATGGCTCCTTCCAGTTCTTACTGCCTTATTTTCCTGAGTTTGTGTGCACCGCATGTTTCCCTAAGTTCACAGCCAAGGGCTTTACCTTAAGTAGTTGTATTGTTGGCTGAAGGCATATTCCTCTAAAGAATTTGCTTTTGCTTCTTTCAGCATGGACTTAGGATCATTTAAAAATGAAGCCAATTGTTACTTAGAAATAAGTATATCATCTGAGGCTTTTCGTAACATGTAGGCTATGTGTTTTCAGGTCTCAGTTTGGTGTGAGACCAGTCATGTGGAGACTTTCCACACTAGGTGAAGATCTTCGGGTAACAGTTGGCTATGGAGGCCACACCCTAAGGAGACCTGGGGCGTCTCTCAGGAAGACCACACCAAGGAGCCCCCTGGGAAAGTCACCACCAGTTCCTTTTTTATCTCTCTGGCTTTTTACCTTTCTTTCTCTTCATTTGTGAGCATCTCAATGAGGCATTTAAATATATCTTTTAACACTTCTGTCTTATTCAGAATTCTATTTATTGTACTGCATTAAGATTGTTTAGGATTTTTTTTCCTACCACACTATCTGAAAACCTTCAATCATTAGTTTTTCTTATCTTTCTTTCAAGATACCTTCCTCTTCTTTCTGCTTTTAAATTGCCATTTATTCTCTGAATACTCTGGAAATTCTATTATCTGATTTCTTCATTCACTGGTATCCATAGCAATACAATTCAGAGTTTTTAAACTGCAATTTAATAAATATTTCCAAGGAGTTTGAGAGATGATACATGTGGAAATGAGAGGCTGACTACTAAAAGCATGGTCACTTCTGCAAACGAATAACTAAACACTGCATGGAAAATACCAGTTTGCAATATCAAATGGCCAATGCATTAAAGCTGAGACTGGAATATGTTTACTCTGGCATACTCTCTACCAAAATAATTATCCTTGTTGTTTTGTAATCTACAAATGGATATTTTGCTGCAGAGTAAACGTAACTTTTTTATATAGCTGTAGAGTTTACATGCTTTATATGATGGCATGTTATTTGACAATTAAAATATATATATATATATATGGTAGCGGTAAAGAAGGATGCATGTGGGTGACAGGGGAAAATACCCACTCTGAGATGTTGATGTCCATGGAAATGCAAACAGTTAAGGATAAAAGTACCAGAGGCCTATTGAGGGTGGTTGGTTTTAAATGCCAGATCAAGTGGGGCATAGTCTCCCTGGAGAACCGAGGAGCAGAGCACCATGGTGAATGCTGGCTGTAAGTCTTATACCCAAACTAGACACACAGACCCTGGTGCTCCCTGAGCACGTTTATAGACAATGAACTTCTCTGTGACTTAGTTTGAGAGCATCTTCTTTATGAGTCATTCAGGAGCAATATTGAAAACTAAACGATTGGGCAGTGTTGTTGTCTAAGTTTAGAGAAAAAAATTTTTTTTTTTTTTTTTAAGAATTTAATTCTGTTAACCCTCCAGTTTAACTTAAATAAGCTTCCCTGGAGGTGTACTATTTGTGTTAAACATTCATTCTAGGCACAAAGAGAGAGCTAAAAGATCTTACATTAATGCAGAAGAGAAGGATTTGACATATAGTTTCATACTAGTTACTCTCTTAGGACATGAGAAAAAACTGGAATTGCTTTAATGGAAGGTAGTTTTCTGACTTCCTAACTCTGATTTCCAACTTCTGTATTTCTCACCATGCAGACAGCATATGTACTTTTAAACTGACAATTATCATGTTAATCTCCATTATGGATTTAAAACCTTTGCTTTCACTGAGTCAGTGTGACTTTAAGCAAAAGTCCATTTATTAAATCTTTTATTAGGCTTTTCATTATGCATGCTTGTAAAGATCTTAATAGAGATGTTAAGTAATGAAATTTTGCAAGTTCCTAAAAATCTTCATAAATCTCCATAAATTGACTCTCTATGAGAAACCTGCTTTCATTGTGTCTGATTTTTATTCATATGCAACCAAAATGTTAATATACTTTAATTAGAGCTAATATGATTTATCTCTTCACTCATTATATAAGTTAATTTTCTTCTAAAGAAGTCCTGTTTTCAAATTCTCTCCAGCAGTGTAGAATTAAAGTAATTATAGTTTGGCTCAGGAAATTAGTCATGAAGGTTCATGAATGCTAAAATAAATTGGAGTTTTCACAGGATAGATTAGGCCATATGCTTTACAGAAGGAAAAGGAGAGAGGAAATGATTTCTGTTACTGGGTCTCCAGCTGGGGATGCACTGAAAGTAAATAACAAGTCTCGGCATCGCAAAACCCAGGGCAGAGAGAATGGTCATAGTTTTTGCAGCCTCCAATGGATCAGACCAGTTTGGAATGCACACATTTAGAATCCAGGCATGATTCTAGCACCCAACAAAAAACTGTTCTTTATTCAACATCTGGTTTCATAACATTTTTGGCTTCATTTGAGTGATGAGCTCAAAAAATGTTTTAAAATTTATCAGAAATATTATTCTGTTCTACATCTGTTGGAGAAGGTGGGAATTCAGGCCTCTCTTTTCTAAGTGTTCCACGGTGTCCTTCCTTATCTTCCTCCGTATTCTACCACTGCAATGTCCCCAAACCTTCAAAATAAAATTTGCAATTATGTTAATGTGTGTTATTATCACACACATGAAGGACATCACTGGTAGATGTCATCAAAATACTAAAATTTATACATAAACAGTGGACTTCTGTATTCTGAAGCTAATGACAAACACATTTATTTTGACTGAACAATAACTACAAATATTTCTTGTGAATTAAAAGAGAAAATTATTTCTGGAGAATGCTTCTATTCTGGAAAACATCTGTATTCTAGGTACACAAAGATTGTGGGGTAACCGAGAGTTCACATGAAATATGGACCAACAACCACAACAGAAGAAATAAAAGGAAAGGAAAAACCTGAGGAATATACTGCAAAATTAATTTCTGCTATTCTTCTAATATTGCTGTATCATAGGGAAGATTATTTCCAGCTTTTGATTTTGTATATAGTTTTTAATTTCTATATATAAAAGATGACTGAAAAGGACTTAATTATTTATGCTTCCTACATAAATCATCTCCCCCTGCAGATTTCTGACACGTTATCAGTGAGCAAATTGCGTGTGTGTAGTCCTCTACATCTTTTCCATTCACCATTCAGTTGTGTCCTGTGGTAGAGAAGTCAGGCCCCAGAGTTGCAGGGATTGTGCGTGTGTGTGTGTGAGTGTGAATGTGTGCATGATGGTGGCATGATGGACGCTTCTTGTATGTTGGGAACACTCAGTGATTGATGATCAGCTAGATGCTTCCACCCTGCTATTCATCATGTAGATTTCCTTATTAATATCTCTTAATCTACCAGTTCATGGATGAGAAATTCTGCATCATGCTAATCATGCCCCATTACAGAATAAGTTATGAAGTGTCTCTACAATTCAGCGTGTTGAGTGTATTCAGAAACTATTATCTATATTCGTCTCTGAAATTTCAACATATCTGTACCTTATTTTTAAAACATTCATACCAAGAAGGTCTTAGAAAGTGGTGCTCAAGACCACAGATTTGTCATCCATTTTGTATTTGTGTTTTGGTTTCTTAATTACTGGTTTTGTAGAGTATGTTACATTAAGTTATTTTTTCCCATTTGGAGTGTAACAATAACTACCATGATGGTTTGTTTGGAGCCTGACATACAAAGTAAATAGTATGGTGCTTGACACACAAAAGGCTCTCAAGATGGCAGGTTAGTTCATACACTGCATTGCATGGTGGTTAAACCGTGACCTCTTGAGGAGACCTAGGTTCAAATTCATTTCCTCTTGATTTTTACATAAAACGCTGAGAACAGTTCTTTCCAACAAGAATATGATGGAAACTGCACATGTGAACCACTTATTGAAGTTTTCTAGTAACCACATTTTGTCTGTGTGCGGTGCATGTCCAGTCGTGTCCAACTCTTTGTGACCCCATGGATGGTAGCCTGCCCAGCTCCTCCATCCATGGGATTTTCCAGGCAAGAATACTGGAGTGGGTTGCCATTTTCTACTCCAGGGGATCTTCCCAATCCAGGGATGGAACCAAGGTCCCTTGTGTCTCCTGCAATGACAGGCGGATTCTTTACCACTAGCGCCAACTGGGAAGCCCCGTAGCCACATTAAGAAGGTGAAAACAAGTGGGTAAAATGAGTTTTAATCATATATTTTATTTTCCCACAATATATGCCAAATGTAATCAATATAAAATATTATGAGGTATTTTACATTCTTTTTTGTTCATAGTCTTTGAAACATAGCTTGTGTTTGACACTTTCAGCCCATCCTAATTTAGTTTTGTGCTCAATAGCCATGCCTGTCTTGTGCCTGCAGTGCTGGAGAGTGAACACAGAAGAAATGTCTTGTATATGGCAAGCTTTGTGTGAGTATCATATTTAAATTATTTTAGACATTAAAAGCACTATAGTACCTACTTATAGAGAATTATTTGAATCCAAGAAGATAATGTGCACTAGATAATGTACTTCACAAGGAAGGTTGTCTCATAATAAGAATTCTGTTAATATCTAGGCTGTTACTGCTTGTCAGACACTGTCTCGGGAACTGTGGTTGCAAAATAATGAAGGTCCAGTCCCTACCCTGGAAGAGATCGGTGGTAAGTGTGGACCAATGCAGTCTCACTTAAATGCAATTTGAGTAAATGAATGCACATGTGGCAGCTGGTTTTGCTATTTCGGATCCATTCTTTTTGCTTCTGGGCTGTGTTCTATGACCCGCGAGGCTGAATCCTGCAGACTGTACCATCTGGGCTCCCTGGAGAGATGGAATGATGACAGCTGAGTCAATGGGAGGCACCAGAGGAAGCCCTAGGAGGCGGGGGAGACAGAGACAAAGGAGCAAGACCTGATCAGACGCCATGTCTCTCGATGTAAGGTGGCTAAACTCCTGCTGGGCAGCGACACTTGCACACTCATAGCACTTACAAGTCTTCATATTATTTCACTCCAACCTTGGCCTTTCATTCCTAATCTTGCACCTTCTACTTTTCACCTTCACATGGCTCTGGGCACTCCTCATCCTTGGCAGTCACCATCTTTGTCATCTTTTCATTTATACCATTGACGATGAATTCAGCTACTTCTTCCTGTGTCTATTGATTAAACAGCCAACCACACAGCTCATTCTAACTCACCAATTCTAGAGCTTGTGTTTGTTCTCATTTGAGAAGTCCCAAGTGTTTCATTCAATTTTTTTGCTTCTCACTCTCACCTCACCCTTGGAACACCAGGAAACGGCCCATGAATGTTGAGTTGGGTAAATTCTAGGTCAGCTTGTTATTAGACAACTCAAACCTTTGAATAAATCAGCTTGCTTCTTGGACAAGCACGTGAATGTAGTGGGAGCAACACTCCAGAGGAGAGCAAGGGATGTGGACAAAATGCAGGCTCAGCTCTAAGGTCCTAGATCGCTCACTTCTGCAGTGTGGATGAGGGGTTTCACAGATAAAGCAGTCAGAATCCTGGGGCGATGACCCATTTCCCAGACTTCTCAATGTGCTTCAAGACTGTTCCCTGGAGATGCCTCCCCCTTCCCTGTCCTTCCTGCTTGGAATCAGAGGACATGGTCCATGAATTCCATGTAATCCAGGAAACTTGGAATGAACTCAAGACCAGCAAACATCCCCTGGAGTCAGAGAGCATCACCTGTCATTTACCTTGTGTGTGTTTTCACTCTCTCTCTCTATTTTTCCCAATGAGTTAAAGTAACTTGGGAACACAGTCACTGGATGGGTTTCCTGTAACAAATTAGCAAAAACTATATGGCTTAAAATAAGGGGAATTTATTCTCCCTGGTTCTGAACGATAGAATCCCAAAGCCAGGGCATCTGCAGGCCAGGCTCCCCGAAGGACTCAAAAGGAGAACCCTACTCTGCCTCTCCAGCTTCTGGGGGTGCCAGCAGCCCTCAGCATTCTTTGCCTTGGAGACACATCACTTTGACCTCTGTCAGAATCTGCTTTCTCCCTGAGAACCTGTCTTTGATTCCATTTTATTATAAGAAAACTAGTCACTGGGTTAAGGTCCACCCAAATTCAGTATGAACGTATGTTGATCACATCTTCAAAGACCCTTTTGCCAAACTAAGTCACATTCACAGATTTTGGGTGGATATTTAAGGGACACTATTCAATCCAGGAAAATTCATTCATTCTTTCATTTTCATTCAATCCAGGCCATATCTTCCCAAGTGACTTGGTGATAAAGAACCCTCCTGCCAATGCAGGAGATGTGGGTTCAATCCCTGGGTGGGGAAGATCCTGTGGAGGAGGAAATGGCAGCCCACTCCAGTATTCTTGCTTGGAGAATCCCAAGGACAGATGAGCCTGGCAGGCTACAGTCCATGGGGTCGTAAAGAGTCTGAACTTCAGTAGCTGAACACTCATACACATTCAATTCAAGACAGTTATAAAATTGTTTTTATTGTAATACTCAGGTTTATTCTCAACCTTTCACTCTGAATAATCTGATATGTGAATCTGTCTGGGATACTCACATATGAGTCCAATTTATATACATTTTAGTATGTATCTTTTTCATTCTTGGCAATCTTATATTCATGTTTTTTTTCCACACACTCAGTGTGAACTGTTGTGCTTAGCAGCACTTTTAAAATGCCTTTATTCTTCTTAAAGCTAACACATCAAATATAAGGTTTTCCTTTTAGACTTGTCAGTGAATGTCTCCTCTTTTTTCCATAGTTTATTTATAGTTACCAGCTAATGTGAGAAATAGGTTCAGTATTTTACAGTGACACATGAAAACGGCTTATGAAATAAGACATAACCCAGGGAAGCCGAACGTGTTATTTTTTTGCAGTTCTTCTAATAAATCGAATCAGAAGGCAATCTGCTTGACGATTCGGCTCACAGTTGAGAAATAAAAATTTTAAATGAGCTGAGTTCTAAGAGAAGAATTTAATTGAAGAGTGAGCCACTGTCAACCTGAACTTGGGAAAAGGAATTTAAGAACTTGAATGACCAGTTTGACAATAAGTGGGCCAAGTGGAAGTTTGAGAGAATCTATTTCTACAAATTGACACCTTAGCAGATTGGAAAGATTTAAATAATACTAACCATTTCCAGCAAAGGGACTGGAAAATAGGCATACTGCCACCATGACAGAGAAGAAAATTAAACTTATATATGGAGAGAAATTTGTCAGTATCTGGCAAACACAAAATGTTCATGATCACTTCTCATTTCCAGATAAAGGTAATGAACACAGCAGTTGTGTTTCCAACACTCGAATACATTTTGTTAAGTGAGAGAAGCCAGACTAAAGGCTGAATGAGGTAGGATTCTTTTTATGTGGCATTTGGAAAAAGTAGAACTGTAGAGAGAAAAGCAGACTCATGGTGAATGATTAATAGCTAATAGCATGTGCTCAGTCATGTCTGATTCTTTATCATACCATGGACTGTAGCCCACCAGGCTCCTCTGTCCATGGGATCATCCTGGCAAGAATACTGGAGTGGGTTGCCATGTGCTTCTCCAGGGCATCTTCCTAAAATCTTAGAAATCTGAGTTCTACAGGAGCCCGGGGATCCAACCCGCATCTTCTGCATTGCAGGTAGATTCTTTACCACTGAGCCTTGGGGAAGCCCATATCATTAGCCACTGGGGAAACATAAATTAAAACCACGATAAGACATGTTGTGAGGGTGCTAGAAAATAATGCTTCAGAAGGAGGAGTCACAGATTTGGATTCAGGCCTTGCAAACATGGAACATGGTGCAGTCAGCTGTCAGCCTCCTGGCAGGCACTTCTCTTCTGTTCCTTAGGGAGAAGGCACTTGCAGGACCTGGAGACTCCAGTTGGAGCTGACCCTCCCACATACCATACCCCCCATCCATCTCATGGGGCTACACAGAGCAAGTGCATGAGAAGGGCTGACCCACACACTCTAGAAAAATGGACGCCATGGCTCCAGCTAGAGGGTTCCTATAGAACTCAAGTTTCCAAGATTTCGAGGATGAGGAGCCTTGAGGCTGTACCGTCTTCCAACCAGGACTGACCAAGCCCTGAAGACCACCTCAGTTCTGCCCTGAGCTCTACACATACAACCACCTGCCATCTCCACACAGCAGAGGTGTCTTGAAGCGTCTCTCAGGGTTCATGTTCAGTGGCTTCACTCACCACCCACCGCTGACCTCCTGAGGTGTCATCAACAGGCTTTATAATCCATCTTTGCTACCTGGTTCCCTTTTAACTGTGGAAAGAATGACAATAATGGCCAGGTTATTGTTAAACAAGACAAATTGTTATAAATGATAATTTTCTCTTAAAACATTTTTTTAACAGCACATGAACTGATAAGACACAATGGAGGGAAGAAAGAAAAGAGAGGTTGCTAAGGAAACAGCAGCCTTTAAATGAGCATCAAAATGAACAGGCAGGTAAAATGCATGAAAACTGGATATATAATTAAGCTCTCTCACCATTTCAAAAATGATAGTACTATGTACTGAGAAAAATGACGGACCTATTTTCTTATCTGACTCGGACACAGATGAAATAATGAGTGAGATCAGACAGACTCTGTTCCCCTTGGCTAAACTCCATAATTTCCCAGCCAGAACTTTGGTCACGCCCTCCGAGGAAATTACATATTTCACGTGTGTGAGCCTGACTTTCCACTGAGCAGAAAAATACAGTGAAGCTTAGACCACAACCCAGGACCCCGTTTGTTTATCTTCTGCCTCACAGACTGAAAGTAGAAGGAAGCTAGTCTGAAAAAACAGGTTCTGTTCAATGATGAGCCATCGGCCTTTTCTCAAGTTCCTAAGAGCATTGGTGTCTTTGCCTGAAGATGGAAATAGTAAAAATTATCAAGAAGGTTGATTTTCAGACAGTTGGTGAAACCTTCAATGACAGACTCACCAGAGATTTTGTTTTTTTTATATTAAAAATAACAGGGCAGAGATTGTTTTTGCTTCAATAAATAGAGACCATGTTCATATCTTGATTGATGGCTACTAGAAGAGGACAGTTGACAAAAGAGAAATGACAACAGAAGAAGGATGGAGAGAGAAAGAAAAGAGAAACAAGGAGGTAAAGATAAAGAAAACAGGTGAGGCAGGGAGAGCAGATGGGGGTGGACGAGGGGAGGAAGGCAGGAAACAGAAGTAGGAGTGATCTCCCTGAGAAAAGACAAGCTTCATGGCCACAAACAGGAGGGACTTGTGGATCTGCTGTGTTCCTGGAGCCTTACTTACCACTCCTTGGAAACAGAGCAATCTAGAAATCAGGTGATGGAGTGTCATAGATGAACCACCCACCTTGAGGTCTGTTTACTCTTCCTTATGCTGGGCTAGTTTGTTAGCTGGGGTCTTGTTGCTGCAAAGAAGACTGACCCAGGGCCTCCAGAGAGCCATTCTTTTCTCCTCCAGCTTCCTAAGCCATTCTTCTGTCTTTGTACCACCCAACAAGGGCGGCCACGTCCCCAAAGCTCTAACACCATGGCTCTGCCCTGGCTCTGCTCACGTTCACAGATTTGGTTGCAAAGCTCACATTTTGTTCCTGTGACACGTCTGTGAAATTCCTGGATATGCGTCTGGAATTAGGGATGATACACCAATTCCTCAGCACTATCCAAACCCCAAACTCCCCCCAAAAAGAGGGAGGACAGGGTGCTTCGTTTTCTCAGTTAAAACAAGAGATTTGAGACTGTGGACATGATGCTCATGATGTATCTCTAAAACGTGTTCCCAGACCTATTGGAACAATAGGACAGAACATTTTAGAATTGCCTCTCATAATTTGAGTTGGCAGCAGATGGAGAAATATAATGATACAGAACCATGATCATCTGCCTTTCCAGAAATGTGGATAGAATCAGGGAAAGGGTGTGTTGTTTTTTTGTTTGCTTGCTCACCACGTAGCATTTGGAATCTTAGTTCCCTGACCAGGGATCGAGCCCAGGCCCTCTGTAGTGGAAGCATGGAGTCCTAACCACTGGACCACCAGGGAATTCCCAGAAGGGTTTTATGGAGCAGAAGTTAAGCCTGATAATTTCAAGGTGGCATTTCATGCATAATGTTTTGATCCTGGATTTCAGGATAGGGTCTGGAAGAAGCCTAATCAACATTAGAAGAGAGCACATAAATTGCCTATCTTATCACATAACATGGAGCTGGGTCTGATCTTCATGGACCATCTGACTCTCCATCCATCCCAACTGATTTCCCAAAGTTCTGAGGCTCAGAATTCACACATCACATGTAACATTCCCTCATCACCTCGAAGCTTAGAGCATCAGCTTCTAAATACAATGCAGAGAATGTCAGCCAGAATTTAATCATTCCAGCCACACCTGAGAAGCCTTTCATCTGAATACCATTCTCTAAACAGGTTTTTGATGTGATTGTAATGAGACACACCACTCTTTCTGCACAATCACTGTGGCCCTCGCCTAGATAGTTTTTATGTTCCTTATTTCATGGGATTTATTTTCAGCTTGATTCCTAGAAAGAATTATCTCTTCAGAAGAGAGATTTAGTACCACACTTCTGTCACCATAGTGCACATCGACTTAACTGCTCTGAGGGATAAAAAGAAAAAAAGAGATTGTGGGCTAAATCCACTCATGTTGGGAAGACAAGTGCTAGAAGATTCGACATCCATTTTCAGGGGAAACAGCGAAAGACGCAGACGGCTCTGAAACCAGAAGGGCATATTCCAGTGCAGAACAGAGGGATGGAGGCTGAGGTGAGCACAGACGGCGCTGCTGGGAAGAGGGGCTGCAGGGTGGACCGGCCAGGACTGCAGGCTCCAGCCTGAGACCACCCGCGGCAGGTCCACGTCCCCCGGGCCAGCTGCGGAATCTCAGCAGGTCACTGGATGTCTCAGAGCATCTGTGACCACGTGTGTCAAACGATAATAGTGCTTACTGTGCCCATTGGTGATGAAATTAAAGCACATGAAACAGTCACTTAACAAGGGGATACCATTATTTAAAAATCGCAAGCTATGGGTTGCTGGTGAAGAGTCCTCAGACTGGATTCAAAGATGATTCTGCTTCCTGTTAGATATGGACTCATCTTCTCTGCATCTCCTCAGCTTCCTCAACAGCAAAATGGAGATTAATATCATATATCTGAATGTGTTAAAAGAGATATTTATGTTATTGTTTATCTATATCTTTCTGTCATCTATCTATATTTCTACCCATCATTTATTTATTGGGCTTCCCAGGTGGCACTAGTAGTAAAGAACCCATCTGCCATTGCAAGAGATGTAGGAGACCCCAGTTCGATCCCTGCTTCAAGAAGATCCCCCTGGAGGATGGCATGGCACCCCACTCCAGTATTCTTACCTGGAGAATCCCAAGGACAGAGAAGCCTGATGGGCTACACATAGGGTTGCATAGAGTCAGACATGACTGAAGCACACATCTATCTATCATCTATTTTTCCTTCTATATGTCTACCTACTATCTATCATCCACCTATAATGCCCCATATTCATTGGCTGCATGTGTGTCTGTGTGCTAAGTCCCTTCAGTCGTGTTTGACTGTGATCCCAAATACTGTAGCCCTTAAGGTTCCTCTGTCCATGGAATTCTCCAGGCAAGAATACTGGAGTGGGTTGCCATGCCATCCTCCAGGGGATCTTCCCGACCCAGGGATCGAACCCAAGTCTCCTATGTCTCCTGCATCGGCAGATGGGTTCTCTACCACTAGGGCCACTGGAAAGCCCATTCATTGGCTAAAACTAGGTATATCCCACAATGAATGGCAACCCTTAAAGTAAGTATTTTCCTGATGATTTTTCTGAGTTATAATCTCATTTGGACATGACACTTCCTATGTGTAATAATGCTTTTTAAATCAATTCTCATTTATTATACAAGAACATTCATTCTGACTCTCTCATGTGTGACTTCTATAGATACAAGGTGATATTACATTTTGGAAAGAAAAGACAAAAACTGTTCACATCCCTTTGTGCTCATAGGAGGCATTTGACCAGTTCAAACAGTATCACTTCCATTTCAGTCTTCTCTGCATCTTTAGGGAGAGTTCGGGGCTGCACACAGCTCCTTGGCTTCTCTCTTATCCATGTTTCTCACTGACAATGACTGGACCTTCTAACCGAGTCTAATCAACTGCTCAGAGAGCCCTTTTCTTAGCTCTTGGCCTGACAGGAGTTTCCTGCTGGAGGAGAGAGAAAGGCAGGTTGGAATCAACACAGCAGAACAGTGACAGCTCCACCAGCTCCAGCTGGGAAAGGAAAATAAAACAGAGTTCGTGAGACACAAACAAAAAATGAAAACGCTAACAACCTTCTCACATACATGTGCCTTTATAGAAAATAAAGTAGCAGCAGGAGAGGAAAGAGGAACTGCAGATAAGTCATCAGAAGTAGAATGGGAAGTGTTAGTGTATCCTGGTATCTGGACTACTAGAATAAATTAACAACATGTGAGCAGTGCTGATTTAAAATAGGACTTTGATGGCAGAAAAGCAAAACCAACACAAAAATGATAAGTTATTTTCACAAGCACAGGAAGGAAAGCCAGCGTAGCCACCTTGGGAGACTCTAGTGGGTTCTTGTTGTTGTTCAGTCACAGTCATGTCAGACTGTTTGTGACCCTATGGCCTGCAGCACACCCGGCTTCCTTGACCTTTACTATCTCCTTGAGTTTGCTCAAACTCATGTCCATTTCTTACAAAGCTTGGTTATAGCATATGTGAACCTCAGGAACACTGAGCAAGTTCTTAGGTATCTATTCACCTGATTTTGAAATTATGTTCAAGAAAAAAGCTACACACAAATGCTAATAGTGTCATTATCCATAGTCACCAGAACAAACAGGATGCCCTTCAACAGGGTAATGGATGAACAAATTGTGGATAAACTATGAAATGGATAATCAAGCTCTCTCTCTCTCTCTCTCTCTCTCTCTCTCTATCTATCTATATATATACACACACATATATATACACATACATATATATGGGTATATTATTCAGCAGTAAAAAGGGATAATCTGTCTAGCCATGTAGATATATGAATGAATCTGAAATGCACAATACTGAGTGTGAGAAACCAGTCTAAGAAGGCTACATACTGCATGAAGCCATTGACAGGGCTTTCTGTAAAAGGCACCACTATAGAGACGGTAAAATGGTCTTCAGTTGCCAGGTATTTACTGGGGTGATGGGTGGTTGGTAATGCAGAGGGATTTTTTCATGATGGTGAAACTATTACGTGTTATACTGCAATGGTAGAGAAATTACAAGAGGCATTTGGCAAAACCCATAAAACTTACACACAAAAAGAACACCTCAAAGTATGCAAATTAAGAAACTAAATTTAAGCTGTCAAGGATCCCTGGGTGGAATACAGAATGTGACAAAAGTTAACTGTGTTACAGATGTGAGACAATCTCACCAACCAGGACAGGTGGTAGGGTGAAGAGTGGCGAAAAATGCTGACCATCTAGTCAAAGCTATGGTTTTTCCAGCAGTCATGTATGGATGTGAGAGTTGGACTATAAAGAAAGCTGAGTGCCAAAGAATTGATGCTTTTGAACTGTGGTGTTGGAGAAGACTCTTGAGAGTCCCTTGGACTGCAAGGACATCAAACCAGTCCATCCTAAAGGAAATCAGTCCTGAATATTCATCGGAAGGACTGATGCTGAAGCTGAAACTCCAATAATTTGGCCACCTGATGCGAAGAACAGACTCAGTTGAAAAGACCCTGATGCTGGGAAAGATTGAAGATGGGAGAAAAAGGGGACAACAGAGGATGAGACGATTGGATGGCATCACTGATTCAATGGATATGAGTTTGAGTAAGCTCCAGGAGTTGGTAATGGACAGGGAAGCCTGGTGTGCTGCAGTCCTTGGGGTTGCAAAGAGTTTAACCCCACTGAGCGACTGAACTGAACTGAAGTCAATGGAAATGCATGGAATATAAGACTAAATGCAAAAAAAGAAAAACTGCACATAATCAAGGTACTCTAGGTGATAAGGTTGTTCCTCACAGAGGTACCAGTGAGAAATTCTGAAACCATTACACACGTAACTGGAACTGAACAACTAAGTAATTG
Organism: Dama dama; assembly: GCF_033118175.1. NCBI lineage: Eukaryota > Metazoa > Chordata > Mammalia > Artiodactyla > Cervidae > Dama > Dama dama. Next base: position 45,916,825 of record NC_083703.1, read on the forward strand.
AGTGGTAGACACCAGTTTTCTTGCTGTTGCAGTGGGAGATTATAGATAAGCCAGGGGAAGGCTGGAACAGTCTATGTAGTTTTTTTTTTTTTTCCAGTCATTCAGTCGTGTCCGACTCTTTGCAACCCCATGGGCTGCAGCACATCAGGCTTCCCTGTCCTTCATCATCTCTCAGAGTTTTCGAAAACTCATGTTCATTGAGTCAGTGATGCCATCCAACCAACTTGTCCTCTGTCGTCCCCTTCTCCACCTGCCCTCAGTCTTTCCCAGCACAAGGTCATTTCCAATGTGTTGGCTCTTCACATCAGGTGACCAAAGTATTGGAGCTTCAGCTTCAGCATCAGTCCTTCCAATGAATATTCAGGATTGATTTCTTTTAGGATTGACTGGTTTGATCTCCTTGCCTATATCATAATGGATTAGAATTAGAGACGTTAGTATGATACTGATAACTACATCTATATTTATCCGTGTGTGTGTGTGTAGGTTAATACACATATATTTACTTGCCTTGTCATCTGGAAGGATCTGTAATCAGTGATTCCCACTAGCAGTGAGCACACTAAACGTTAAATCTTCGTTTCTTACCATTCCCCAGTGGCATGGCTTCTTGGAGAAATGGCTGATTCTAGGACCACAAGGTGATCCTGGAGTGGCCAATAGTGTCAGAAAGTAAGATTGTGTCAAACACACACAATGATGGGTTTTTTCAAGGGACACAAGAGCCATGGCCAAAGCTAGAACAATTGAGCAAGAAAATAAATATAGTAGTATTGATTGGATTGTAATGCAAAGTATAAAATCAATAACCAGAAGTGCACACTGGTACAAATAAGGGATTAAATAAATACAAGAGGAAGAGGAAACACATCTCCCATGTGATAGAAATCTTAATATTTATTTCACGCTCCACCCCCAAGAAGGAGCATCAGATAAACATGCTCTGCATGGTAACTTCCTCCTGAGGACCACAGTATTGAAAAAAGGTAAAATAATGGCTTTATGGTGGGAAAATCTAGACACACAGCATTTCAGTCACCCGTTCAAGCTCAGCGTGAATAGAAATGTCCTGTTGACCATCGGTACCCTTCAGATGGTGTGATGAGCACTTTGCCTCCGTGGTCTTCCTCCTAAAGACACCTAACCCTAATCTACTCCTGAGAAATCCCAATTTAGTACATCTTCCAAAATACTGATCACTACTCCTTAAAGCAGTCAAGACCATCTGCAAGAAGGAAAGTCTGAAAAAGTGTCACAGCCAGGAGGAAGACAGGAGACACCAGGATAAATTAATGTGGTATCTTTCATGGGATTCTGAAACAGAGAAGGGACATTATGTGAAAATTTGAGGAACTCAGAATAATGTGTGGTTTTTAGTTAGTGATAATGCATCAATACTGGTTCATTAACTGTGAGAAATATTCCACACTAATCTACTCTACTAAGATATTAAGGGACCTTGGGTATGGGCTTCGCATGTACTTTCTGTATCATCTTCACAGTGTTTCTATAAATGAAAACCCATTCTAAAACTAAAGTGTTTACTTAAAAACCCACAAAAATTATCAGGCATCATAACTTTTTGTATAAGGAAAAATATCTATCTTTCATTGGTATGAGTACTTTAAAGCCAGCAACAACCACATGGGAAAATAAGCTAGCCTGACCCTAAGATTGCTTCAACTCATATATGATTTGATGATTCCAAAATAGGAATTAGAAACAATGATTCTATCAACAGTAAAGCAAATTGTTTCTCCAACATGAAGATGAAGAAGTCATGATAGTGAAATATCACATATCTGCCAAGAGGAGGTTTGACTTGAACTTTAGAGAAGTATTCTTTCTTTGACACATAATCATGAGTATTTCCAGGGCAGTATACAGGCACAGATATGGATCTGAGAATTAACATATTGTGCTGAGGAGACAGCAGTATGATTGAGGCTAAGCTTACATACATCTGTACAAGTAACCTGTACACCTGCGTGATGAGATGTGGGCTGGTAAGAGGGCTTCGACATGATTTATGAGGCAGCCTGAGTAAAAATCTTCTTGTAGTACAATGAGTCATTCAAAGAGAAATAGATGGAAAATGAATGAGAGCAATTTTAGAATAAAGGCATTCATCCCAGGGCCATGTGTATGCCTTGAATTAAACTGGGAGACAATAGGAGGACAGAGCTCTCTGAAGGGTGTTCTTCTGCTTGTAATTGTTCCCAAGCCTTCACCTCTGGGTAGCACACAGCACGAGCAGCCTTTGCATGTTACCAACTGAATCATTAAACGCAGATTCAGTGAGTGAGATGATGTTGCTTGGTGATGTTGCTCTGGGTAGACCTCATGTTCCTCTCGCTGCTACGATGACAATAGCCTGTGAAAGATGCAAAGTCAAAGTCACCGTCGTTTTAAGAGTGAATGGTGTTCTTGTCTTCAACCCTTGGTAATGACATCAATTCTAAGAGAATTGTGAAAATTATACTTGATGATAACATTAAGGAACAACGTGTGCTTTATAGGATTAGTATAGTTTTGAGAAACAGGATTACAAGTGAGCCTGATGGAAAATAGATAGCCAGGGGAGGTAGCTGTAATATTTTAAATCCATGGCCATGATTTTACATAAATATTGTATGAGGCCACTGATCATGTTGGAGTCAGAAAAACTAGTCTCTCTTAATTAATCTGACAATTCACATCCTTAAGAGCAGAGTTTCTGCAATATTTTAAGATTCACACCTTTTGTATATTCATCTGGTTTCTCTAGACTACCAGATACTGGCAACTAAATTAGAGAGGTAAAATCATTTTTACCAGTTTCAATTTTTTGAAATGATAATTTCAGTTATATAAATCACAAAGCAATATTATTTTTTGTTTCATATTTATAACAATTTTCAGGCTTCCCTGGTAGCTCAGCTGGTAAAGAATCTGCCTGCAATGCAGAAGACCCTGGTTCGATTCCATGGTTGGGAAGACCCCCTGGAGAAGGGAACAGTTACCCACTCCAGTATTCTGGCCTGGAGAATTCCATGAACTGTATAGCTGAAATCCATGGGGTCATAAAAAGTCGGAAACAACTGAGTGTCTTTCATTTTAGAACAATTTTAGTTTTTCAAACCCTGATCTTATGGCTATATATGTCTTACCTTAAGGTTTATCAAGTTAATTTTTATCACGTTAATTTTTTCTTTGCTGCACTTTCAAGTGGAAGTTTAATTAGAAACAAGTGGTCTAAACATGTGTTTAGATACTCTCTGATGAAAAACTTTTTCAGTATTCTTTTTTGCCATGAATAGCCTCAAATTCATGAATCAGAAGTTTGTTTATAATCAATTACATTGCAATGGGTCAGAGTTAAATTAGGAAATTTATTATACATCATGAAAGCCTAGAGAAAAGCATACTTCAATAAAACAAAAACATTGTCCATGGATAAAATGAAAGAATAAATGAAAACCTTAACTTTCTACATCCATGGAAATAGTAATCTAAATAATGAAAAGTATGTGATGACTTTAATTCAGTTGCAAGTCTTTTTCATCTTTGTTTTGTGTGACCAGTAGATATTCACAAATCCAACAATCCAATCCAAACTGTGTGCTTTTTAAAAGAATTAATTATATTTGATTGTATACCACAAGGACATAGAAACAATGTAACATGTAGGAAACCTGGAGTCCATAAATCGTACTGAAAAAAGAGCATCAAAAATTATATTGTGAACTAGTCTCATAATACGTTAAGAGCTATAGTAAAGTCTGCCACTTACTTAAGCTTTATTTCATATCCATACTTAGCTATGATTTGGATCTGTTAGTATTTTTTGTTCTTTTGTTTGACGCAGTGGATAAAAGGGGCCACATCTAAGGGTTTGACCAGACACGACATTCGGCCCGCGGTGCTGCAGCTGCCTGGGTCTGTGATCTCATTTGGGACATGCCGGAGCCTGGCTGGGAACTTAAAGGGAATTTTAGGAGAATTAGATGACTCTGGGAAACTTTGAAAAACTGCCACATATTCTTAGTGATCTAGAAAGTTGCATGCATAAGGAAGTCTGTGTCTCCCCAGGAAAGACACCGGAAAGGAAAAGATCCGCCACTGAAACCCTGACAGTGAAGAAAGAGAAAGTTAACACTGTCTTGTAATTGTTCCAAAGTTCGAAGACATGCCTTCCCACACAGATTGTTTAGGATCTAATCCTGAGGGTTGTATAAACCAGACTTAAAAATAAAATAACTTTAAAAAAAGTCCAGCTGTAAACTCAATCAATAGTAACCAACTGTAGGAATTATAGAAGTTACAGAACTAACTCAAAAAAATACAACATACACAAACAAAAAAGTTTCAGTAAGAAAAACAAAATTAAAAAATACCTACTAACAAAAACAGACCCAAGGGGAAAGATCTGAAACCAGAGTTTCTCCAATATATTGTCAAAAATGTAAGGTTTTAACAACAAAAAAATAAGACATGCAAAGAAATAGGAAAATACACCACATACTCAGAGGGGAAAAAAAGCAGTCAACAGAAAACATGCCTGAGGGCGCCCAAATGTTGACTGTAACAGAAAAACTTTAAACTATAACAAATGTTTTCAGAAATAAAGAAAACTGTCTAAAAAGTTACAACAATGTAGTATTATAACATCTCACCCAATAGAGAATATCAAGAGATATAAATTATAAATGGAATCAAGTAAAAGTTCTGGAGTTAAAAAGTACGACGACTTAAATGAAAATTAGTAAAGGGGTTGAAGAACACATTTGCACTTGCAGAAGGGCTGGAAGGTAAGTCAGTGGAGATCATCCAGTCTCAGAATCAAAAGTCAAAAAGAATGAAGAAAGTTGCACAGTGATCCACAGACCTGTAAGAGTTCCTGTTCAGAAACGTAATGACTGGGAGCTGTCTCATCTTTCACGTTCACCTCTGTTTCCAATGTTTCGTTGTTAAAGAAAAAACAAAAACAAAACACTTGAACAAATATATTCTGGTCCCCTCGGCACCGCGAGATCCTGGTTGACGGCTGACAAAATGCATCGCTACCTATTGCTCCCGTGTGAGGTCTGATCTCTTCTGTGATTGGTTCTCGTGATCACGGGGCAGCTGACGCCCCGTTTTGAAAGCTCCTCTCCTCCAGGGTGTTCAAATTTCCTAAGGGCTGTTGACTCCCGAGCTTGTGTCTTCGTTTTCACTGTCTGTGACCTTAAAATTGCCAGTCAAGGAGGCTCCCTGCTCAGGGTGTGGTTGATGAGAAAGTGGTCTTGTGCTCCTGCTCTGTTCAGGCCGGAGATAGTGTCAGCCTTTCCTTGTATTCTTACCTCAGACTACATCTCCTGTCAATTACTTGCTTTCTTCTTTCTGCAACAGTGGTATTTCCTTTGGAGAACAAATATAACTGAGAGCTTTTTATTTGTTTCTTTGGCAAGTCGGAGTAAAGGAAGAGAGGAATGGTTGGGAATAAGAAGTAGGTTTCAGAGGTGAAGCCTGGACGTTTGTTCAAAATTCCTTTCTGGCTCTCGTGGGCGCTGCTGACAATAGGGGAGGCTGTGCTGGTGCGGGGTAGGCCTGTACAGGCTCTGTGTCACCCTCTGAATCTGCTCTGAGCCTGAATCGTCTCTTAAAAAATTAAATCTTTCAAAACAAATGATAGATAACAACATTATCTATTAATTAAGAACTTTTCATGTCTCATGCACTGTGCACTTTAACCTTTTCAACTGAATGAAGGAGGAACTCTTAGGGCTCCCATTTTATAGGTGAGAAAATGAAGCTCTGAGGTTTTGGCATTTTGCGGCAATAAAAAAAATTAACAACAAAATAAGTAGAATTACTTCGCAGCAACTTTTTGTGCATTAGACTCATGGAATTCAGTAGTGGTGAAATGCAGATACAGTACAGGGCAGGGAGTAAGACAGTGAGTGCTGGTGTCGTGCTACAGGGGTTCCTGCACACACCCTACCATTTACACATGGTGTGATCCTGGGCCAGTCACTTAACTTCTCTGGGCTGGGCTCTTTGCCATTCACATAATAACCAAACCACCTGGAGTAAGGTTGTTGTGAAGACTAAATTAGATAAGCACTAATTGTCCAGCTGTCAGAACACTTTGATCAATACTTAAGTTGCAAATATATCTTCCAATTCACAGCATGTGTACCTGTGTACCAGCTACTAACAATGTTAAAAGAAGAAATGTGGTTTCTCTATGATTATTTTGTTAGATAATCTCTCTAATTTTTTTTTGTTCAACTCTCTCACGCGCCCCCTCAAGGCCCAGGCTTACACTGCAAGAGAAAGTGCCAGGGTTGACTTTGGAACTTTGTCTTTGCTTGTCTCTCCCCTGAGTTTCTGTCCTCTTTTCTAAGAAACTGTTGGTTTTAAGAGAGTGAGAAAAACCATAGGGAGTTGGGAGCAGTTCCAGTAATATTTGATCTCTGAACATCTTATAGAAAATTTGAACTAAAGAGCTAATATCCAAGGGTAAGAAAATCTGTATTGTGCCCCAAACAAAGCCACCAAGAAGGGCTGTGCAGTGCTGAGTAAATGTTTGAGCTTCAGCAAGAGCCTGAAGTTGCAGCTTAATAATTTCCTAAATATTAAATGTTGGATGGATTATTTAACTTCTAATTTTCTCAGTTTTTTTTTTTTTTTTTGCATCTGTGTAATCAGGATAATGATGTGGCTATTGCAAAAAACAAAAACAAAAAAAAAACAGAATCACCAGGAATTCTGGCAACATAATATGAGACTTATATGAGACATATTCCCTTTCTGTTAACTATAAATATTTATTTAGGCCTTAAAATCTTACCCATAATCCCAAACTCGCCTTGTCCGTATGCTCTCAGTCTCTTCCAAGCATAGCTACCTCACCTTCCTGTAAACCACAGAACTTCTAGTTAGTAAACTCCACTTGGAGTTACACTCACCACCTGCATGAGCTTGGCCAAGCAATTTCACTTCACTAAGCTGCAGTTTTCTTTCCTTTCTTGTGCAGAATGGGATTGAGGGGTCAAGGGAACAAGGCAGGTCAGACAGCTGGCCCATGCCCGCCCAGAGCTCCAGAAAGGGTTCATCACCCAACAGCACTGAAGCTGGACTGATTCACCAGATGGCATGTCTCTTATGTAACTCTTAAAATGTTATTATATTTTTCAGGTAGCTCAGTATTCCAACTGCACTGGAACTTCTTCAGGAGAGGGTTCTGATTTTTCACTGTCAACAAATAAATTAGTCCTTCAAATCTTGTATAATAAAGAGGGAAGGCAGAGGACAGTTTCTGGGCATAGATTCCTAGATAAGAGTGGTGCGCACCTGATTGTAAACACTCTGCAAAATAGTCATAATTTCAAGCCAACTGATGTTAAATGGTGAGCTTTAACTTGTCCATGGTGAGAGTATTTATTCCACAAAAATAGGCAAAAGCTACAAACCACCTCTCCTCACCCCCTCCCATGTTATCAAACACCTCCTGTATGAGTCCAGGTTCTGCAGAGAAACAGAGTCAGGAGGAAATGCACACATAGATATGTTGCTGCTGTTCACTGACTGAACAAGTCGTTCAGTCGTGTCTGGCTCTTTGCGACCCCATGGACTACAGCCTGCCATGCTCCTCTGTCTATGGGTTTCCCAGGCAAGAATACTGGAGTGGGCTGTCATTTCCTTCTCCAGGCAATTTTCCTGACTCAGATATTGAACCCGTGTCTCCTGCATTGGCAGGTGGATTCTTTACTGCTACACCACTAGGGAGGCCCATATATAGATATAGATGATGTAAACGGAAGTAGACATAGATGATATAGATGTAGGTAGATATAAAGAGATTTATTACAGTAATTGGCTTGTGTGATTATGAAAGCAAAGAACCCCACAATCTGCCATGTGCCAGGCAGAGGCTCAGGAAAGCAGATGGGGTAGATCAGTATAAGTCTGAAGCCCCTGAGAACTAGGGCTGTGCTGAGGGCAGGAGTGCATCCCAGCTCAAGAAAGAGCAAATCCACCCTTCTTCCTGCTTTGGTTCTATTCAGACCCCCAGAAACACACCGAAAAACACACCCAGAAATAATCTTTTACCAGCTACATCCAGTCAAGTTGACGTAAAATTAACGATTGCACTTCTCAGAGTATTGAGTATAAATGCAATGACCAAACAACTAACAATTAAATTGCAACAAAGCAGAAAATAGAAATTTATCTTTAAAAAAATCATTCTCATATTTAAAATGATTACAGACACATATATATGTATGTATACTGTCACCAAATAATTGCATTTTAAACGAACTGATGGTAGAAGTGAAGAAAAGACATATGGTAAATAATAGTTGTACACAAAATTGAATTTCAAATTCTGAGAAATCTCAATTGTTTTTAACCTTTTGCTCATTCAATTTTCTCATCAAATACTCCTTTGAGTGGCTTAGCATTGACGAGGAAGTAAATGCATTTCATATGGTTAATGTGATACCCTTTTCCATGGCTTCACACTAAAGATATTATTCTTATTGTTGGGCTACAGTAAAGGAAAGTAATTCTGAGCAGTTCTTTCATGTCTTTCGCCTTTTATCATGAATCACAAAGACAAATGCTCCTGAAGAGTTCGAGCTTCTCTAACAGATATTGGTGATTAAATAAAAAGCAAAACAAAACCATTCCCTCTATTCTCAGAGTCTGTGACTCTGAGACATTTCCGCCAAGCCTCCTCTTTGCCGGGGCCCCTTTGGGACTCTAGGTTACTCCCACGCCACCCAGCACAGCACTTCAAGATGTTCTTATCAAAATACGCTTTCTTTCCGATTGTGTTGATGCTTCATTGAGACATTGTGCTTGAGTGTTTCACAATATGATCAACAGAGGTGTCATCAATAGAAAGGACATCTGGCCTCTCTTGTCTTGCCTGAGGTCCCAGCCCAGCAGAACAATGTGTCCACCACGCAGGGAATGGTGAGGGAGTTGCCGTTTCTCATGGATCCAGCAGCCTCTGCCTTCAACAGTGACAAACGTTCTGCTCTAGGGCACCAGGGAGCACTCAGTGCTTCCAACAGAGCTGGTAGTCAGAGCAAAATGCCTTTCACCACAGGCAGCCCCTACATTTTAAATGTATGCCAACTGTCCCGGTTGAGGAACAGTTTGCATATAACTTGACACCTGAGACATACAACTACTCTATTACTGTGGATGGTTAAGGACTCATAGAAAAAACTTCAAATTAACACCAATCAGAAACCACAACAGTCTCCCACACCTGGTCCCATGGTGGAAAACTGACGTTAGTCTTGATTGTTCTTTGATGTCATTGTTTTATTCAGTCATCTTTACAGAGGTATTCATTGAGCCATCTCAAATCATGATTAAAATAAGGTAAATGGTTGAGAAAACCTTCTTTTGACTGGAATTTAGGGATAATCAAGCCAATGGGATGACCCTGCAGAGGCAGCAGTTGAAGATTTTCAGACTGCTAGTGCAACAATGCTTTTCTTTTTCAACAAGAATACTGAATCATGACAACTTAACACACCATGACAACATAGAATGGTGTTGAACTGTATGAACTGTTTGCATATTTTGGAGGTTAATCCCCACAAATAATAAATGTTGGAGAGGGTGTGGAGAAAATGGAACTCTTTACTCTCTTGGTGAAAATGTAAATTGGTACAACCACTAGGGAGAACAGTAAACAGGTTCCTTTAAAAACCAAAAACAGATCTACTTTAAGACCCAGCAATCCCACTCCTGGGCATATATCTGGAGAAAACCATGAGTCACAAAGATACATGTACCTCAGTGTTCATTATAGGGCTATTTACAATAGCCGAGACATAGAAGAAACCTAAATTTCCATGGACAATTGAATGGATAAAGAAGACATGGTATATAGATATAGATATAGATATATAATATCTTATTTTTATTCAGCCATGAAAAAGAATGAAGTAGTGCCACTTGTAGTGACATGGATGGGCCTGGAGATTATCATACTAAACTGAAGTAAGCCAGACAGAAAAAGATAAATATCATGATATCGCTTGTACATGGAATCTTAAAAAAACAATACAAATGAACTTATTTCCAAAACAGAAAGATAGTCACAGACATAGAAAACAAACTTACAGTTACCAAAGAGGAAATGGAGTGGGAGGAGGAATAAGTTAGGAGGTTAGGATTAACACACATACACATGACTGTATATAAAAAGATAATCCAACAACACGCTATTATAAATAAGATAGGTAATCCAACAACACACTACTATATATAAAAATAGACAACCCAACAGAGACCTACTATATAGCACAAGGAACCCTACTCAATATTTTGTAATAATCTACAATGGAGAAGAATCTGAATATATATTTTTATATATGTATGTATATGTATAACGGAAGCACTTTGTTGTATGCCCAAGACGAACATGATATTGTAAATGAGCTGTGCTTCAATAAAAAAAGATAGAATCAAACAGAATGTGTGATTTACAATATTTTCTCAAAGGGAATCAAGATCTATTTTGCAGAAACATTGTGCGTCAAATCACACTCACTGAGAAACGTGGGAGCATCACAGGTGAGACGGCGGGTGTTCCTCAATCCTCTCCCCCTGCTTCTCTGTCCTCCACCAGCCACCTCCACGCCCTGTTGCCTGTGCAGAAGAACACAGCTGTTCCTTTCCCACAGGGCACGTGGCGGTGGTAATTGGGCTTACATGACAATCTCATCCAAGTTTCCTAGGATGGGGTGAAGGGACAGGCAGACAATATACAGCCCTGCCACCCAGCCGTGTTCCACCCTCAGCTTGCTGGAATCCAAACTGAAGACCTCCTCCCTTGTACGGGGGAAGCTGAGAGATGGACAAGGTGACTCCTACATGGCCTTCAGCCTTTACTGAACACAGTGAGATAGCTTCTAAAGCCCAAACTTCACTCCCGTTTCTTTCCATGTAACTAAACTTACAGAAGAGAAACCAAGTCTCTCAGTACAGATAAATCTGACAGAAATGAGTTGCTAATTTAAACCAACATTGAGGCATCCATGATTTACCTGTAAACCCCTTTTAGGGAACACCTGGGGTGAGAAGAAAATTAGCAGAAAAAAAGGGGTCATGGGTGGGGGTAAGACTGCCATTGAGGAAGCGGACTCCTGCTACAAGTCAGTCATTTCCAGGTCACTTCTAGTAGGAGCAAATCTCTCCTCCCTTCACATAAAATTAGGTAGAAATAAGCATGGATTCAAGAAATCTTACTGAGGCAGAAGCAACAAGATTTGGTAAACAGATCAATTCAGTTCAGTTCAGTCTCTCAGTAGTGTCCGACCCTGCGACCCCATGGACTGCAGCACGCCAGGCTTCCCTGTCCATCACCAACTCCCAGAGTTTACTCAAACTCATGTCCATTGAGTCAGTGATGTCATCCAACCTTCTCATCCTCTGTCATCCCCTTCTCCTCCCACCTTCAATCTTTCCCAGCATCAGGGTCTTTCCCAATGAGTCAGTTCTTTGCATCACGTAGCCAAAGTACTGGAGTTTCAGCTTCAGCATCAGTCCTTGCAGTGAATATTCAGGACTGATTTCCTTTAGGATGGACTGGTTGGATCTCCTTGCAGTCCAATGGACTCTCAAGAGTCTTCTCCAACACTACAGTTCAAGAGTGTTAATTCTTCAGTGCTCAACTTTCTTTATAGTCCAACTCTCACATCAATACATAACCACTGGAAAAACCATAGCCTTGACTAGACAGATCTTTGTTGGCAAAGTAATGTCTCTGCTTTTTTTTTTTTTTTTTAATATGCTGTCTAGGTTGGTCATAATTTTCCTTCCAAGGAGTAAGTGTCTTTTAATTTCATGGCTGCAGTCACCATCTGCAGTGATTTTGGAGCCCCCCAAAATAAAATCTGTCACTCTTTCCATTGTTTCCCCATCTATTTGACATGAACTGATGGGACCAGATGCCATGATTTAGTTTCCTGAATGTTGAGTTTTAAGCCAACTTTTTCACTCTCCTCTTTCACTTTCATCAAGAGGCTTTTTAGTTCTTCTTCACTTTCTGCCATAAGGGTGGTGTCATCTGCTTATCTGAGGTTATTGATATTTCTCCTGGTAATCTTGATTCCAGTTTGTGCTTCCTCCAGCCCAGCATTTCTCATGATGTACTCTGCATAATAAGTTAAATAAGCAGGGTGACAATATACAGCTTTGATATACTCCTTTTTCTATTTGGAACCAGTCTGCTATTCCAGGGCTTCCCCGGTGGCTCAGAGGGTAAAGCATCTGCCTGCAATGCGGAGGACCTGGGCTTGACCCCTGGGTTGGGAGGATACCCTGGAGAAAGAAACGGCAACCAACTCCATTATTCTTGCCTGGAGAATCCCATGGATGGAGTAGCCTGGTAGGCTATAGTCCACGGAGTCGCAAAGAGTTGGACACTACTGAGTGACTTCACTTTCTTTTTTTCTGTGGTTCCATGTCCAGTTCTAACTGTTGCATCCTGACATGCATACAGGTTTCTCAAGAGGCAGGTCAAGTGGTCTCGTATTCCCATCTCTTTCAGAATTTACCAGTTTATTGTGATCCACACAGTCAAAGGCTTTGGCATAGTCAATAAATCAGAAATAGATGTTTTTCTGGAACTCTCTTGCTTTTTCGATGATCCAATGGATGTTGCCAATTTGATCTCTGGTTCCTTTGCCTTTTCTAAAATGAGCTTGAACATCTGGAAGTTCATGGCTCACGTAATGTTGAAGTCTGGCTTGGAGAATTTTGAGCATTCCTTTACTAGCGTGTGAGATGAGTGCAACTGTGCAATAGTTTGAGCAATTTTTGGCATTGCTTTTCTTTGGAATTGGAATGAAAACTGACCTTTTCCAGTCCTGTGGCCACTGCTGAGTTTTCCAAATTTACTGGCATATTGAGTGCAGCACTTTCACAGCATCATCTTTCAGGATTTGAAATAGCTCAACTGGAATTCCATCACCTCCACTAGCTTTGTTCATAATGATGCTTCCTAGGGCCCACCTGCCTTCACATTCCAGGATGTCCGGCCATAGGTAAGTGTGAGTGATCACACCATTGTGATTATCTGGGTCTTGAAGATCTTTTTTGTACATTTTTCTGTGTATTCTTGCCACTATTTCTTAATATCTTCTGCTTCTGTTAGGTCCATATCATGTCTGTCCTTTATTGAGCCCATCTTTGCATGAAATGTTCCCTTGGTATCTCTAATTTTCTTGAAGAGATCTCTAGTCTTTCCCTTTCTATTGTTTTCCTCTATTTCTTTGCACTGATCACTGAGGAAGGCTTCCTTATCCTCTTGCTATTCTTTGGAACTCTGCATTCAGATGGGTATATCTTTCCTTTTCTCCTTTGCTTTTCACTTCCCTTCTTTTCATAGCTATTTGTAAGGCCTCCTCAGACAGCCATTTGGTTTTTTTGCATTTCTTTTTCTTGGGGATGGTCTTGATCCCTGTCTCCTGTACAATGTCACGAACCTCTGTCCATAGTTTTTCAGGCACTCTGTCTTTCAGATCTAATCCCTTGAATCTATTTCTCACTTCTACTGTATAATCCAAAGGGATTTGATTTAGGTCATATCTGAATGGTATAGTGGTTTTCCCTACTTTCTTCAATTTAAGTCTGAATTTGGCAATAAGGAGTTCATGATCTGAGCCACAGTCAGCTCCCAGTCTTGTTTTGCTGACTGTATAGAGCTTCTCCATCTTTGGCTGCAAAGAATATAATCAACCTGATTTTGGTATTGACCAGCTGGCGATGTCCATGTGTAGAGTCTTCTCTTGTGTTGTTGGAAGAGGGTGTTTGCTATGACCAGTGTGTTCTCTTGGCAAAACTCTATTAGCCTTTGCCCTGCTTCATTCTGTACTCCAAGGCCAAATTTGCCTGTTACTCCAGGTGTTTCTTGACTTCCTACTTTTGCATTCCATTCCCCTATAAGGTAAGGGACATCTTTTTTGGGTATTCTAAAAGGTCTTGTAGGTCTTCATTGGAGAAGGCAATGGCACCCCACTCCATTACTCTTGCCTGGAAAATTCCATGGACCGAGGAGCCTGCTAGGCTGCTCCATTGGGTCACGAAGAGTTGGACACAACTGAGCGACTTCATTCTCACTTTTCACTTTCCTGCATTGGGGAAAGAAATGGCAACCCACTCCAGTGTTCTTGCCTGGAGAATCCCAGGGACGGGGAAGCCTGGTGGGCTGCCGTCTATGGGGTTGCACGGAGTCGGACACGACTGAAGTGGTTTAGCAGCAGCAGTAGCAGGTCTTCATAGGACCATTCAACTTCAGCTTCTTCAGTGTTACTGTTTGGGGCATAGACTTGGATTACTGTGCTATTGAATGGTTTACCTTGGAAACGAACAGAGATCCTTCTGTCATTTCTGAGACAGATGGGTGTGAATAAAGGAACAAGTTAATAATTCTGAGGTGTTAGAAGAACCATTTTCTTTTAAAGGAGATAAACTCTAAAACATATTTATTTATATTTTAACGCTCGCCACAGTAACCTATGTGGGGCTTCCTGGGTGGCACAGTGGTAAAAACCCACCTGACAACGCAGGAGACACAAGTTCTATTCCCGGCTCAGGAAGATCCCCTGCAGAATGGAATAGCAACCCACTCCAGTATTCGTGCCTGGAGAATCCCATAGACAGAGGAACCCAGTGGGGTACAGTCCATGGAGTCACAAAAGAGTCAGACATGACTTAGCTAGTGAGCATACACCAACAGTAACCTATGTGCATGCTTCAGAAAACAGTTCTTTTCGCTCTTCAATGCTTTTGTTGATTTTTTACAACACTGTTCTGTTTCTCATCTCTATGTTGCAAATAAAATCAACATCTCTCTACATCCTTGTCTCTGTCTTCCTCTCTTCTCCCTGCCATACTTTGTTTTTCTCATTTGCTATGCCTCAAACATATTCACTTCTTCTTGAAGATTTACTTTAATGGTTAATCCTTAAGAGATCAGAAATGTGAAAGCTTTAGATTCCATTCATTTATTTATGGTGTTCCTGATTATGTCACTGTGTGCAGTTTTCTTAATGTTCTTGGTGTTATAATACACGTATTTCACTCACGCAGCCTCCTCTACCAACATGTTGTCCCTGCATATGAAGTGTAGAAACCTCACTTTCATTTAAATCCCTTTTTCTCTCCATGGTTTCAATATAATTGTCATAAGTATTTCCTCTACATATGTTCTTTTTTGTTGAAACTTTAGAATTCCAAAATTTGTTTCCTAAGACTCATTCCTTGAGCTGCTCTTTCGGGGTGGGTTTGTTAGTGATATTTGTCTTAGTTTTCCCCTTGGGAAAATGTCTGCATTCCTCCTCCACTCATGAAGGGCATTCTCACCAGATGGAAATTCTCATCTCACAATCCTTTGATCTCAAAACTTGAAAGGTGAGGTGGCCCTTTCTTCTGGCCTCCGAGGTTTCGGATGAGGAATCTGCCATCACTGATTGGTCCTCCCATCAGCCATACATCATTTCTCTCTGGCCCTTGTCATTTCTTGCCTTTGTTTTTAGTTTTCAGAAGTTTAATTATGATGTGTCATGAACAGTGATTTCTTTTAGTTTTCCTATTTGAGTTTTACTCAGGTTCTTGAATTGTAGATCTATATTTTGTTTCTTTTTGCTGAATTTGGGGACTTTTTTTTGATCTATTATTTAAAAATTTTTCTTTTTCATTTCACTTGCTTTCTTCACCTCTACTTCTAAGAACCTGGGGATATGAATGTTAGCTCTTTACTTATGATTTCTCAGATCCCAACAAGACACTGAGTTTTTTTTTTCCCCATCTATTTTCTCTGTTGTTCACATTGGGTAAATTATATGTATCTGTCCTCGAATTTACTGATCCTATCCTCTGTAATCTCCACTCAACTATTAATCCCATTCACTGAGATTTTTATTCCATTTCCTTTCCAATTGTGTAATTTTCATTTGGTTCTTTTTTAAGAAAATAATATTGTTGCTGAGATTTTCTATCTTTTCACTTACTTAATTAGAACTCATATCCGCTTGTAGAAGGGTTATTATGAGGATTGTTATCTGACCACCTGGAAATCATGTCAGATAATTCTGACATCTGGTCATCAGGTTGTGATGTCTCTTGATTTTTTTTTTTTTTTAATTCAACTTGTACTTTTCCCGGCTCTTGGTGTGATGGATGGATTTTTATTTTGTCATGAATGCTTCTAGGGTTATGAGTCCTTGTTTAACATCCTCTCCTCCTGTCTCTCTTTGTCTTCCCTTCAGGCCATCCTCTGGTGAAGCAGGAGGATGGACATGGTGGGCGTGTGACCCTCTTCTCAGGCCCTGTGGACCCCACCCAGGTGGAAGAGGAGTACCGGCCCAGAGTGCCTTGTTGCAGAAGAATGGTGTGGGATTTCAGCTCCCCTGTGTCCCCATGGATGCCTCCATGAAGAAGGGATAGTGACTGGCAGCACCTGTTACCTCTGAGTGATGATGTTGATACAGGTCATCACTGGGCCCCTCTGTCACCAGCCGAGGGAAGTGGATGCCTGACACATGATGTGTTGTTGCTGTGAAGTAGGGGTGTGAGCGAGACCCACTGTGGGCCCATGGACTCTGGCCTGGGAAGAACGGAATGTTGCCTGGCTTTATTCTGCCACATTGATATGAGGAGGAAATGCCCAACCATCCCCACCAAGATCAGCTTCCTCCACCATCACTCAACAGGAAAGGGGAGCAGGGTCCCCCACGTGGGGAGGTAGGTCAGAGCCCTCACACAGCAGTGTGGCCTCAGTGGGGACGCTGAGATGCTGGGATAAGGGGTGGCTGGTGCACAGGGTCGGCGCCTCGAGGGCCCACTGAAGCCTTGGATTGTTTTCCTGCCGGGGTTTGGCTAGGGAAGGGCAGGTTTGGCTTTTGGCCATTCAGTTTCTCTTTTGATATTTCCCCTTTCCTGAACAATTTTTAAAAAAAGCCTCACAAGAAAGCATCTGACACTGGTGCAGTGGAAATTTCTAGCAGGTTGAAGCCATCATTAGGTCCAGAATTCTACTTGCCATTCACCTTTGAAAAAATTAATTTTATTTTCTAGAAATAATTTAAAACTTACAGATAAAATTTGAATTAGCACCAAGGACTTTCACATTATACTCCCCAATTCATCATTTGTTAGCATTTTACCACATTTGTTCTACGACCCACCCTCTCTCATCTCTAGCCACGCAGGTGCACACACACACACATTATCAACAGCCTCTTACTGTGAGCAAACTGCAGAGTTAAAGACAAAGATACACTATAGAATAGATTTATTTTTTAACAATTGCCCTAGCAACCTATGCAAAATTCTAATGTGTACTTTGAAAACATACAAGGAAACCATCATACATTAACAACACAGAAACCTCCAAACCAGGAAGTCAGCCTTGGAAAAAAGCTTCCCACCAGCTCACACGTTCCGCTCACATTGCACCAAATTCCCAACAATGTCCTTTTAATTTTTCTGGCTCAGGACCCAGAATCACATGCTTCATTTAGTTGTCCTTCAGTTTCAAGCTCCTTTGGTCTCAAAGAGTCTTTAGTCTCTTTCTCCCTTTTGACGTTGATAAATGGAAGGGGAAGGGGTCTTTCATTCCCCAGAATTCCCTTATGGGGTCTGGTGTTTTACCAGAGCCCCTCACGTACCCATCTCAAGGCTGGGAACCAGGTGGTCATCAGTGGGCCCCCCATGTGTCACTCCAGCCCCACCAGCAGAACACCTGCACCCCATGTCTGCCCGGGTTCTTCAGTATAAAGGTCACCATGTTGTTCCCTGTTGAATCCAGCAAATATTTCCCAGGCACTTGCTGAGATGATGCTAAGATCCTGCTTCTTACAGAAATCCCATCTGATGGCTGTAGCACCATGTGTGTCTCTTGCTTGTCAATGACGACTGTGTTGGTCACCAGATGGTCATCACCCTTTCATCTTCCTTCCTATGGTTACAAGTTGGCATTCTACCATAAGGAAAAGCTTTCTTTCCTCATTTATTATTACTTTTTTTGTTTCATGTATTCTTTTTTTTTTACTAGTTCATTTCTGTTTTAGTCAGTGAATCACAATGCATTGTTATGTATATACTGTTTACATTGTCCTGAATTTGACCAGGCTAAGTGCCTTCAAGTTGACTCCTGTGATCTTTTGACAGGTCTCCACCCTGCTCCCCACTCCACTGCCTTCGTGCAGTTTTCTGTTTCCAGGTACCATGTAGTCTAATTCCATCTTGTCATTTCCCTACATCAGCCTGGAACCTGCTTTTTATCCCAGGAGTCCTGCTTCATTTTTTTTTTTTTTTTTTTTTTTTGAGGAGTCTGTGTCTCTGTCTCCAAAGGTCACTCTTCTTTCTTCTATAGAGACACTAGTCATATTAGATTGTGTGCTTAGTCACTCAGTTGTGTCCACTCTTTCATGACCCCACAGACTGTAGCCTGCAAGGCTTTTCTGTCCATAGAATTCTCCAGGCAAAAATACTGGAGTGGGTTGCCATGTCCTTCTCTAGGGGATCTTCCCAACCCACAGGTTGAACCCACATCTACTGTGTCTCCCACATTGTTGGCAGATTCTTTACCCACTGAACCATCCATCAGGGAAGACTATAATAGACTAGGGTCCACTTTATGCCAACATGACCTCATCTTAGTTTGATTACCTCTGTAAGGACCCCCCTTTTCAAGTAAGGTACATCTTTTATAGCAGGGTGCTGTGGGCATAATTCAACCTGCTGTAACTTGTTCATCAGATAACTAAACCATTGCACTGTTCTAGTTCGAGCTGTACATCTACTTTAATATAATCTTTTATGGGCATTGAATTACCTAATGTCTCTTTTTCCACAGTTCGCTTATTTCCCAAAATACAAATAAAATATTGATGCAAAGCAAGTGTATCTCAAGGATCTATTTTGTTTTCTGCCAGAAACATTCCAGGTTAAATAGCAACCAGTGTGGCCTGCCTGACCTCTTTCTCTCTTGGGTCTCACTGCAGAGGTGCTAAGACTCTGTTAAAAGGTTCCAATTAAGGTTTGTGTGGTGGATCTTTCCAAACTTAGTGTTTTCTTTTTCCATAATTGTCTACCTCACTCAAATTACCTACTACTCAGAAGACAACAATGCACAAAAAAGTTAGCAACTGTCAAAATAATTTAAAAACATGCTGCTTACAAAGGGCCCCTGTCTAAAATACTTTCCTCCTTACTTAGCTTCAATGACTGAAATTCATCAAAGGGTGGAAGGCAACAGTTAAATTGAATGTGATGCCTGCCAGGTTTCACCATCATTTTTTCCAAGTGGGCTGTTATGTAGTCAGTAACTGGATAAGAATGTTTTGATGATGGAAAGGACCCGCATGGGGCACTACAGTGTGGAAACCTGGGCTATCGTTTTCTAAAGGAATAAATATATCTTTTGAAAATGGAGGAAGTAACGTGAGCTGAGGGATAGGGCAGCAGAAATGGACTTCGGCTGCATCATGTTCCGGCTAATAAGCCTTAGCCAGGATGCTTCTCCAGTTTGCAATCTACAGCATCACCACCTGCTGAGGCCAGTTTTCCCCAGCCACCCTATCTACTCCCATCCCTCCTGGACAGAGGAGGCAATAAAAGCCCCAAAGAAAGGCTCTTGGTTTATTTTATTGCCATTGGCAGGCTCAAGAGCGGAGGTGAGACATGCTAATCTAAGGAAGCAAGTATTAAGGGAGAGTAGATGACTTTGCTGTCAGGAATTAATGAGTGGCTTTATAAACTAATAGCAAGAAATGGGTGGCACTTCCCTGGTGGTCCAATAGTTAAGACTTCACTTTCCAATGCAGGGGTTGTAGGTTCAGCCCCTCATCTGGGAACTAAGATCTCACATGCCTCATGTCAAAAGAACCAAAATATGAAACAGAAGCAATATTGTAACAAATTCAATAAAGACTTTAAAAATAATAAAAAAAAAAAAAAAGGAAAAAGAAATGGGCTTCAAGTGAGTCTATAGGAAACCTCGGAGACTATGGGGCATGTATGTGAGCCAGTTTCCTCTGGGACAAAGAGAGGAACATGTGTGTCACAAAAAGGCTCATATGGCAGAAATTAGGGAATGCGAAAGTGAAAGTGTTATTAGTTCATCTTGTCCAACTCTTTGCTATCCCATGGACTGTAGCCCACCAGGCTCCTCTGTCCATGGAATTCTCTAGGCAAGAATACTGAAGTGGGTTGCCACTCTCTTCTCCAGCAGATCCCTCAACCCAGGGATCAAACCTGGGTCTCCTGCATTGCAGACAGATTCTTTACCATCTCAGCCACCAGGGATACCCAATTAGGGAATGGCTATGTCTAAACACATTTGAATTCCTTACTCTGGAGTTAATAATATCACAGCTATGAAGATTTAGAGGATGTGTTGTTGACTGAACAACAGAAGGGAAAAAAAGGATTTTTTTGGAGGGGTAAAGCAACCAAAACTTTCAAAAGAGAATTTCTGTTGCCTACTATCAGGTTCTATCATTGTTCTTTTCCAGCAAAATAGCACAAGATATATCCTGGAAAGAAAAGCATAATTTTTGAAAATTATTTTTATTCATGAGACAATGATTCATTTTTAAAGGTGAAACTCCATAAAGAGTATTTACAATTGCTGCATTTAATTTCAAAACTTACTTTTTGTAAGATGTCATTATCGTTAACCTAAGAATTTATAAGAGAAATACCAGGAAATTTGCAATGAAATGCAATTCAAAGTGAAGCTCCAGAAAAAGGGACAGGGGGAAAGGGTTTTGTCCTTTTGCCACAATTAGTGTTTGATGATCAGGGCAAGGTGATTTCTATGCCATGATTGGTGAGATTGTGGTGCTGTCTGGCCCATGTTTGGATATCTGTGTTAATGTGGATGGTTTGGAATAAGAATAATACTTACAAGTGGATTCAGAGATGGTACAAAGGCCAGAAGTCAGAATTGTTGGAGTCTGGGAGAAAACTGCATGTGGGAAAATTGAAGGAACTTTGGACTTTTGATCTGAAGAACAATAAAGTAGAGAGGGGAACTAGTGAATGTTGGTTTTCAAATGGTTTTCATTATCTGATGTGGTTCACAGGGAGGATAAAGACAGAATGAGTACCACTTGGAAAACAACATAGAGAGTGACTCCAGTATTTCACAATGAAAACTCTTCTTTTAAAAAGGACTAACAGTCTGGAGGAAAATGCATCCAGTGCATTTTTATCCTGGGAGTCAGAGTGCCCTGAATGACCTTGACCTTTTCCTCTGGTGCCAGGATGCCAAGAAAAGTCCCTAAGCAGTGAACGAAGGCTATATTCTGCAGCATATTTTCCAAGATGAAGAAGAGGCGTTTACGTTTTGGGGATAATTTCTAAGCACTCTGTAAGTCAAGTTATCTTTGCAATGTGCAAAACCTCCTCTCCATTCAGATGTGTGAAGTCAGGGAAGACTGTAGACTGCTGCACGTAAAGGAGCACTTGGCCGCCCCATGAGCTGCTCGGCGGTGCGTGCCTGAGCGCCATCGTCCCTTGCTGAACAGACCGCATGGGACCCTGAAATCTGTCAGATGGCAACAGAAGGCAAAGTGCTGGGAGCTGCACTTTCTTATTTATGATGAGGCAGAGGACTCGGCTGCGAGTGTAATTGTGCTGGGAACACACTTCTGACCAAGGGCGATAATCACTGGGGTGAGTCTCACCCAGAGCGAATAGCCAAGTATTGTTTCTTTCTGTCAGTTGGAAAATTACATTTGTCATCAAACAACTGAAGATGTTTCTTAAAATGTGCAAGTGCTGTTCAGTTCTAACACTCAGGGAAAACGTGACGAACTTAGATGACAAACAATGTAGTGTGGTGTGAAATACGGATTCTTTGGTCTTGGCAGTTCTGGCTTCCAGTGATGGAGCTGGTGTGATTTGGCAAATTGAACCCTGTATCTGCTCCCTCATCAGCGAAATGGGAGCGACAGGAATGTTGAACAGCACGGGGTCCTTCTTTCTTCCTACTCCTATGCCCTTTTCATCATTTCCCCCAGTACTTACTTCACAGTCCTGACTCCCAAATAAGATGTGCCAAACATTAACTAGAGAAGGCAAGTAATGCAATAAGTGGTTTCCCCAACACTCCCCAAGGAATTCAGCCATTTTTCAGATCCGCAATTGTTGCTTAAGTAGGCCACTGGGCCCTTGGGTACCAGTAAGAGATGGAAAAGGCAATGTTCCTCCCTGAAGAGAAGAAGATCAAAGTGGATTTAGGACTTCCCTCATAGACCAGTGGTTAAGATTCTATACTTCCAACGTGAGGGGCTAGTGTTCAATCCCTGGTAGCGGAACTAAGATCCCATAGTGTGATATGGCCAAAAATAAAAGTAGATTTAAAATGGCATTGCTTTTGGCCCTGAGTAGCATCATTCCTCACTTACAACGAAGTGTGAGCAAATTGGTACACATTCTACTCATCTTAGTTTTGCACACAAGGGAAGACCTGTGTGTGTACAGGTACACACACACAACTAGGGAATCTCAATGATAAATGTGCTATTTGGGCTCCTAGGGTCTTTCCTCCATAATATCCATGCTAATAGTGTGTAATCAAGTCTCTGGAAAGGTTTAAAAGCAAACAAAATATAAACTAAGCTTTTCCTTACCCTTAATTTGATTCCTGGTTTGCTGGCCGAGCACAGGAGTCTATGGTTATTATCCACATGTATTTCCATTTAAAACGTGCCAGCTGGGGCCAGTTCTCACTGGAGAATTGTAACAGCTGTCCCAGTGGAAAATAAGAGCATGTCACTTTAAATTTTATACCAAGGCCAAAGAAATGTCAGATTCCTGCCTTGGCTGGATAACGACACACATTATCTTTGACCTGAGCACATCCCATCAATTCATGTTCATGAGAAAATTATACTTTGGATTTACTTGATTCCTGTTCTTTATCCAATTTCTTATATAAAAAGGCAATTTGATCTTCTCTTCAATGCCCACTGTATAAATATCACATTCCACACCAGCATGCTAATATCATGGAAGTTTGATCATATTTTTTGAAATGTTGGCCCCAATATTCCCCTCTCTTCCTGTACCACTGAATCATTGCAATCTAATCAATTTTAATTAGTTGTGCCTGATCTCTGCTAAAACGCATTGCATTTTTCCATTAATAAATCTTAAACAAGTCTTATGTTCTTTATGATTTTTCCAAACCCAACTGCATGTCTGTTGTATGAACTTTTCTTTCCATCTGCTTGACTTTTCAAGTACACTTAGTATACTCTTGACTGTATGTTTCTGTAAATGAACAGAGTATTAGAGCTTCTAACAATCTTTTGCAGATAGAATTACAGGCTTCCAAATTCTGATTTGATCAGATTCTAATGAACCGTTCTTATTTTTGGCTTAATTTTCATGCATTGGCTTTATGCAGTGCAATTTGTCTCATAGATTCTAAGAGAAGAGAATGAATTTATCTGAGTTTTTGTGCCATATGTAGTTGATTTGTAATGTATGCTTTTAGGGGAAATTCATATGTACATATATATATACCATGCATCCTAGCTCTGGCCCTGCAAGACAGCTTTCTACTATTTTTAGAATGAAGAAAACAAATAATTTTTAAATGGCTACCAGAGCACACATGGCAAATTAATCATAATAGCAGCTTAGAAAGGCAAGAGATAGAAGACGTTTGAGCCTGGACTAGGTGGATGAGTATTACTGGATGTCCACAGGAGCAGTATTACAATTAATCACAGAAAAGAGGGTGTTGTTGGGGGAAAGAATGGAGCAAACAAAGACATGCCAACATGTGTAGGAGATTCAGCATGGTGGCACTGGCTAGAGGAGAGTCAGCCAACAACACCCCAGGGGTCGAATCCAGCCTGCTGCCTGCTTATCAATAAAGTTTTATGGGAACACAGCCCTGCCCATTGTTCACCTAACATCTCTGGCTGTTTTAGCCCTAAGGAATTGAACATCATGCCTGCAAAGCCTTAAGATATCTACTATCAGTTCCTTCAGAGAAAACAATGGTGTATTGACGGGAGGAGGGCAGAAATCCTGCTTCATGGTCCAGCATACACCCGTTTCCTGTGTAGACAGTTTCAGCCATGTGAGTAAGGTCTGCACACAGGGAAGTGGAGTCATGGGTCCCCTCCTGGACCACCGTGAAACAGGAGGCAGCTGTCTGCATGTCTTCCTGCTCCCCTCCACGTAGCCAGGGAATGGTCAGCAGACCTAGCACCTTGAGCTCAGACTTCAGAGCCCTCATAGGTTGATGCTGTACATCTCTGCTGGTACATAGGGGACAAACACCTGCCACCCTGCATGTCTAGGTTTCCCCATTGTGGACACTTAGCCTTTACCTTACCAGTTATATTAGTTACCCTGAGCCCATATCCGTGGGGCCGGGGGTATCCACGCTTATTGCATCTCCAGGTCATGCCCAGAAACTGAAGTGTGTCCTCCTTGACTTGCTTCTGGCCCTGATGCTTCTTCATTATCTGTTTTAGGATTAACTCTTTCCCAGTATAATTCACATTTTGTAAGGACTATGAAATCTTAAATTTTTAACTCAGATTCACCTTGTTTCGAAAAAAAATTTTTTGACAAATCTTTCCCATTCCTCCTTTCTCTTTCTTTCTTTCTCTCCATGGTTATGAGTCTTGCCTTCATCTGTATTTCCCTCAACTAGTAAGGAAGTGGTATTTTGGAATTAAAGGACATGTACGTGTTCAATCCTTTTTTGCATTTTGACAACTTGACTATCAGAAATTCCATACCAGTTTAAATTCTGAGTGGTTTCTCTTACTTCTTACTGAATATTATTTATTTAAAGTGTCTATTGCATTGAAAAATCATATTGCATTCTTATTTCATTCTGTTTTTCCAATCACTAGTAAAGTTGAGGGTTTTTAATTCTGGCCATGATGGTGGAGGAGGAGCAGACTTACCCTCTGTGATAAACGGCTGTGACACTGGACAAAATATATGAGTGACAGTTTTTGGTGAAAGGAAGCAAACCAGGGGAGTCCCACATCCCCTCAGCTCTCAGCCAGGGTGGGGCGGGCACCTTCTGAACCAGCGTGGAGGGGAGAGAAGTCCCTGAGAGCTTGCTGGATGCAGGAAACCATCATGGGGAAGAGGAGAGAGAGCTCAGGACTCCTGCCCCCGTCCTAGAGTCAGCAATTTCTCCAAGTGATGCTGATTTCTTTCTTTAGTGAAAATCAGTGTTTAAGAACAAAGAATTGGGCCCTGGGGTGTTCACTGCTCTTATGGTGTCCTGACTTCTTGCTCCCTAGTGAGCAGGGCTAAGAAATATGTTTGTACACTAACCCATACATAATAAACATAACCATTTATTTTTGAATTTATCTATCCATATATATTAGAATAAGTATGCATTTGCACTCATATTTCCCACTTTAATATAGTACTGCAGCATGTTTGAAATGATTCTTATTTGAACTGTTTTTTTATATATCAATTCTCTTTTAAGAATTTTGACATTTGAAAAAATTTCTACCTCATTCAAGAACATTACAATATTTAAACATACAACTAAATACTTCATGTTTTCTTTTTAGGTTTCCATATTTCATTCATCTATAATTTATGTTCACATATTGTGCGAAAAAATCATACAGTTAAGCTTTTCCATGTGTGAACCAATTATCACAGTGCCATTCATTAACAAAGCATCTTATTAAGTTATTGGAAACTTCACTCATCATTTTTTGAATATCCTTTTAAATGGGTCTGTTTTTCGGATTTCTGTTCCCCTCCACTGATATGTCTGTTCTTGAATTAATACTTCTTTAAAAGTTATTATAGCTTATGAAATATCTGGCTGTGAAATTCCTCCCTCATTATCTTTCTTCTGTATTTCCTTGATTACTATGTCTCATTCTTGCAGAAGAAATGTATAATTATGTTGTCAAGTTTCAAAATAAAATCCATTTGGGATTTTGAGTGAAATATAATTATGTATATACTTTGTACTTTGCGCTATTTCTGATTTAAATAAAAATGTCTTTGTTATTATCATTGTTGTTTGTGACATGGGATATTGAAACTCAGTTTTACATTATTGAAATATATTTATGTTTTTATAGTGAATACTTTGTATTCAAGTGCTTGCCATATGTGCTTGCCAGGCTCTATATTCTCAGTAATACAATAATAGTAAATTACAATAATGTAATTGTAATCATGATAACTATGATTATTTATTTGACCCTTGGGTCGGGAAGAGCCCCTAGAGGAGGAAATGGCAACCCTCTCCAATATTCTTACCTGGAGAATTCCATGGACAGAGGAGCCTTGTGGGCTACAGTTCATGATGTCGCAAAGAGTTGGACACAACTGAAGTGACTTAGCACACACACACACACACACACATGCATACCAAAGATAAGGTGGCAGTAAGGTCACATTGTGCCTGAGGACAGAAGTGCATCGCGTGCACAGAACTGGTAGATTCCCCTCCAAACACATAGAAACAGAAGGGCTTCTTTCATTGAACAGCAATAACATTTCGAGGCCAAACTAATTAGGGAGGTCTAATCTAAAGTGACTTCACCTAACCCACCTGAGATGGTCTTTAGATGTTATGATTTTTCTTTCCTTACAGTTCTGTATAACACAAATATTTGTTAAAAACAATAAAATCCATTATACAGTTTCACCTGAAGATAGTGCCAAATTTTACACTGCATACATACATTTATAACAATGCATACATTTATATACTACTATGTCATATATCTGTCAATACTTGTGTTATTTTGCCACATATATAGATACATGTATACACACATATATAGTTATATATTAACAAACCAAAACAATACAGCAAACTATTGAATATAATAAAGAGAAGCAGACCCAGACATAGAAAACAAACTAGTGTTTTCTGGGGGATGGGCAATACAGGAGTGGGGGAGAGGGGGCACACACTGCCGGGTATAAGACAGGGTACAGAGATGAATTGTACAACAGAGGGTCTGCAGCCAATATTTTTAAATAACTGTTAATGGAATGTAACCTTTAAAACTGCAAAAAGTAAATTAAAAAAGCAAGACAAAGACGGTCCAATCACGTGCTCCTTAGTGAACTCACTGTGACATCCGGAAGATGAAGCAGGTATGTGAAGAAACACGTGTCATGGGCAGGGTAGTGGCAGGGAGCTCTCCTGAGGGCTGTCACCAAAGAGATGCATTTTGTTAAACATTTGTTCCAATGCACAGAATGCACAACACCAAGCATGAACCTTTGCATCACCTGTGGACCCTGGGTGGTGATGTTGGGTCAGTGTGGGTCTGTCAGTCATAACAAAGGTACAACACTGATGGCGGAGATTTTATTTTTGTGTTTCATAATAAAGATTTTTTTTTTAATTCTTACATTTCTAAATATTCCTGAAATCATGGTGAAGTATTCGAGTGCCTACACCAATGAGTAGAATTACCATGAAAACAACAACAACCAGCTCTGATGAAAGTAGCTGTGTTTTATTAGTGATTGAAGACCCATAACAAGATTGCCAGTGGGTGCAATTTTCTACAATGGAAAACAACTCCTGCAATGTTCTGAATAAAATAACACAGAACACTTTTCTCCTTCAATTTACACTTCCTAGAAATTGCCTTCCTAGAAAGTTCATTAAAGCCATGCAAAAAATACTTCGTGTGTTTCTGTAGGACAGAATTAGGTCCTAGATTTGGGAAACTATGAAAGAGATTTTTCACATTGATCTACACCTGATAGTCCTCTTGCCACCCTGGAGAGACCTGGGGTGGTTTTAATTACACAGGTGTGTAGGACCTGCACATAATTGCCAATGGAGTTCTCTCATATGTTAATTATTTTTCTGGCGGAGTGTCCATAGCGGGCATGGCTGTGCATGTATCGTGAGGAGTGGGGGGAATCTCTGTACCTCCCCTCTATTTTGCTGTGACCCTAACACTGCTCTAAAAGCAGCACTTTCTTTAAAAGAGAAACAAGCAGGGAGGAGGGTAGTGGTGTGAGGACTCTGGGTAGGAACTACATGTATCTTCAGAGCAGGACGAGGTCTGGTGTGACTGGGGCCAGGCAGTGGGAGGGACTGAAGACCTGAGGGGCCCTGATCGCAGTCATGCATCATTCCCTTCCTGGTTTCAGGAAGGGGCTCTTCTGCCATCTTAACTCCTGGTGTTCCCAACAACCACCACTTCCCACAATATTTATGTGCCTTCTACATAGAATTTCATCTAAAGATTACTTCTTCTTAGTGAAAGTGAAAGTCACTCAGTCATGTCTGACTCTCTGTGACCCCGTGGACTGTAGCTTACCAGGCTCCTCTGTCCATGGGATTCCCCAGGCAAGAATACTGAAGTGGGTTGCCATGCAGTCCTCCAGGGGATCTTCCTGACCCAAGGATTGAACCCGGGTTTCCTATATTGCAGGCAGATTATTTACTGTCTGAGCCACTAAAATCCTTACTTCCTCCTAAGGCACAGATAATTCAATTCACATTACTAGTTAACATGATACCTCTTGTACCTTAACAAAGATCATTATGAATTAACCATGAAGTAATGGAAGTGTTGGTTGTTATGGGAAATATACATATATGTGTGTATGAATATATTCACTTACTGTAGATAGTGTACACACATGCACACAGAAGCCTACACGCATAGATGATATGATGTAGACCAGCTCCCTTCTTCTGGAGATGATTTTAGAAAACAGCAGGAGGGTGTTGGTGATTTTTCAAGACAAACCACACAGGATGATTGCGCACGACATCCACAGGGTCAGAGCTTGTTTTAAATGTTTATTCTGTGTGTTTGTATGTGTGATGCATAATATGTAGCATATGTATGTTACCGTGCTCGTGCATAGTCACTAAGTCATGTCCAACTTTTTGTGACCCCAGTGCTATGGCCCACCAGGCTCCTCTGGCCGTGGGATAGTCCAAGCAAGAATACTGGAGTGGGTTGACATTTCCTTCTCCAGGGGATCTTCCCAACCCAGGGATCGAACCCACGTCTCCTGCATCTTATGCATTGGTAGGTGGATTCTTAACCACTGAGCCACCTGGGAAGCACGTATACATGCACATATATTATGCATACTGAATATGCACATTTATACATACTATAAGTACACATGCATACTATGTGTGTAAAGTATATGTGCTATATAACCATGCATACATACTGGTGTACTATATAAATGCACATATATACTTGTACATATTGTATGCATAGGTATACATAATGCATACACACACATGTGCAGATAAAGCGTATATTTGTGGATATATGCATATATCTTAATTTGTTGGGGTGATTGAGTCTGGTTTGGGGGCTAATAGCTGACCCTCCCCCAACCAACAAGCACCTGAAGCTAGCCCTCTTGGTCCACTTTTGACATGAGCCATTGTTGTTATCCTCCATGCCGCTGTGTGATTTCTGCTCCCTTGGGATACAGTCAATGCCAAGAGTCAGTTCTCACTTATCTGACAGTGACAACCAGGGGTTACCTCCAGGATATAATCCACAATTCTTCTGTTTTCATACACGACTGAATATTTTAATGGCAGTCCAAGGTCAGGATCTGGGGCACAGCTCGTGAAAAACAACCACACACACGTCATTTTCAGAATCCCTGTGGGTTTGAAGAAACTGAAATGATGAAGAACTCACATTCTATTTCGGAGCCTGTTGTAAAACGATTGCCTCCAGAGCCTTGGGATGTGTTTATTTTTTAATGCGCCGTGTTTATTTGCGATGGTGCAGGATCCCACTGTTAATTACAAGCACAGGCCTCTGCTGCTCACGGGGCATCTGCTCCACACTTCCAGGGCACGCCCTGCACTGGGGGTGGCTCCCATAAAACAGATGCCGCAAGGAAGAAAGGAGCATGGATTTATCTTTAATGATGGTAAAGTCCAACGCTTTTCAGAAGGACATTCTGAGAGCTGAATCAAGTATTTGATTTTCCACTAAACTGCAAAATGAAACCGTTCTTAGCAAATGCTGCAGTTAGAGACAGCTGGAGAAAACTTGGGGAGGACTTTGTCCTATTGTCTGAAGTCCGACTGAAAATCACTTAGCTTGTCACCTTAGGTGCTTTATCTATTGATCGCACATCAATATTTAATCCTCTGTTTCTGAAGAAATTGCAACATAATAGACCATCTTTGCTGCTTTTTAAAAAATCCACTTCTGGTGTCTTTATTTAGAACGTAAGGTTTAAGTCTTCGCTTTTTTAGGAAAAGTACTTTTTCTAAAGTCTATTTTCTGTCAAAGTGTATTTGAAAGTGTAGATTGGTTTAACTTCACTTTGGCTTCTTATTTGTAACTCTGTGATCATAAAAGATCAAACTGCAATGTATCTTGCTCTTCTGAAAAATTACGATGCTTACGTCTCTCATGTTTGAGCACCCTTCCAAGTTGGGGGTGGGGGTCCAGGGCGTTCTGATGACTGCTGCTCCCTGCTATTTGGGGAAGAAGTGGCCACATCTCATGCCATCAAGTCCTGGTGTGTGTACATGTACATGTGTGTTCATACACATCCACAGGCATTGACAACAGGTTTTCATATTGACTTGAGCTAATAGGCTTAAGGTGGCCCAGATTCTTGCTTTTTCAGTGATGATTTGGGTTCCTTAGTATTTGCAGAAAAGAGAAATCTATAGAAATGGGTTTGCAGAGAAGCCATACCATCAGGTAACTAAACAGCCACTTCTGTGTTTCCAAGCTGATTTGTGAAATGATATGAATTACTGTTTGAGCATTTGTGATTTATTATCTCATTTGTTTGTTTGTGTTTCAAGTCATCATTCAGAAAGTCCCTCAACTTGAACCATTACTTACATTTTTGAAAAAAGAATGAATACACATATACGTATAACTGAATCCTCTGCCATATACCTGAAATGAGCACATTGTTAACCCACTATACTCCAGTATAAAATTAAAAGTTAGAAAAATACTCTGACTACACTTGGTGTTAGGATTACAGATATACTTTCCTTCCCTTTGGTTTGCTTTATTTTCTTTGTAAACATAAAGTTGGCAATATTATGGATCCTTCCATTTAGATATGTTTGTATTTTCCTGCATTTGCTCAGACCTCTCTGCATTGCAGAATGCCCAGAAGGAGAAGAACAGTAAAGATGACTACCGTGCCTCTCCCTGGAGCAACAGGGCCACGTGAAGACCTGAGGAGAACGTGTGGGTTGTGTTTGTACAACTGCATGAGTTTAGAACGGGAACTTTGCATGCATTTTTCATATTAAACAAGAGACTCTGAAAAATTTAGGAGCAGATACAGGATTTCAGTCCCATTTAGTCTCAGTGTGTCAGAAGGGAAGCCCAATGACACATGTTTGAGGCACAAGTTTGCTTTCTTGGAGGAACACTTGAGAGTTGTTCTTAATTAATGGAAAACCTCCATTCATTTATGGCTGTATGTTGGGGCAACACACGTAGAAGAAGCATCAGAACACCTGGAAACTTGAGGTAAAGTCAGGAATCTTATATTCTAGGTGTCACATATGGACTCTAGGAGAAAGCACATTATGCCCAGAGACCTGACTGGGCCCTGAATGAGCTGCATGAGGGCTGGTTCCTGCTCCTTAAGGGTCTGCTTCAGGATGGTTCCGATGTTCTTGGATTCAT
The DNA here is from genome assembly GCF_033118175.1 of Dama dama. NCBI lineage: Eukaryota > Metazoa > Chordata > Mammalia > Artiodactyla > Cervidae > Dama > Dama dama. The sequence continues at coordinate 45,948,489 of NC_083703.1, forward strand.
ATGGCTGCCTTTTTCACCTTTTATGATTTAGGCAGCGGAGCAGAAAAAGTAGGGACTTTTCCCTTTACCTTGAAAAGAAAAATCAACTAGACTATTAAGAACTCATTGTATTCTACTGTCTTTCATTTAATATTTATGGTGAGACAGTTTTGGGTCATTGAAGCCTTGAACTTTATTAAAACTGACTGAAACTGCTTTGTGTTTCCTCGATGTGTGCTGTTCTCGGTCATTATTCATGGGTCAACTGTTACTCCACCCTTCTGTACAACAATACCGTTTTGAAACTTACCTCTGCTGAGACTCTGGAAGTTGACTTTATTTATGGGGTCATGGCAAAATTGGCTTGATTTCTCCTCTTATCCTGTATCCGGCATGAAATGCTCCTCTGAGTCTGATACTGGTTTGAGACCTCCCTTGTTCTGGGTCATGGGAGGTCAGCACAGTGATGCAGCCTGGAGTCTGAAGAGCGGCTGTGTGGTTAGAGTCACACTATGCTCTCTCGTTTCATGACAAGGACATGCCAAGGCTAGTTCACAGGTCCCAGGACAGGTGGGAGAGACCGGCAGAGGTTAGCGGTCGTTGTCAACCACCCAAGCCCATCAGAAGGTCAGCAGTGAACTACCTGTCAGGCACATGAGCAAGTTGGCAAATACTAGCTTACCACCTCTAGTCCCAGCCTAAACTGTTAGCTTGCACATGTGTGAGCTAAACAAAACTTATTATTTTATGTCCTTGAGGTCTTGAGACTGTTTCTCCTGCAGCACTATTGTGACAGTCAATATAATATGTAATACCATGGGAATTAATATATATATTAAAAAGTGTTATCATAAAAAATACCTAAAATAGTTGGTGTGTTATTTGGGTCAAGTTGGCTGCTGGAAGTTAAAAGTGAAGAAACTAGGAGGGAACTAAGATGGTGGAGGAATAGGATGGGGAGACCACTTTTTCCTCCACAAATTCATTGAAAGATCATTTGAACGCTGAGCAAACTCCACAAAACAACTTCTGATCGCTAGCAGAGGACATCAGACACCCAGAAAAGCAGCCCATTGTCTTCGAAAAGAGTGCTGTATGGATGGAGAAGTCTTGAGGCTACTGGAAGAATAAGACTGAAATCCAGAGGCAAGAGGCTTAAGCCCAAAACCTGAGAACACCAGAGAACTCCTGACTACAGGGAACATGAATTAATAAGAGATCATCCAAAAGCCTCCATACCTACACTGAAACCAACCACCGCCCAAGAGCCAATAAGTTCCAGAGCAAGACATACCATGCAAATTCTCCAGCAACGCAGGAACATAGCCCTGAGCATCAATATACAGGCTGCCCAAAGTTACACCAAACCCACAGACCCATCTCAAAACTCACTACTGGACACTCCATTGCACTCCAGAGAGAAGAAGTCCAGCTCCACCCACCAGAACACCGACGCAAGCTTCCCTAACCAGCAAACCTCGACAAGCCAAACATCCAACCCCACCCACTGGGAGAAATCTCCACAATAAAAAGGAACCACAGACTACCAGAATACAGAAAGGCCACCCCAAACACAGCAATCTAAATAAGATGAAAAAGCAGAGAAATACCCAGCAGGTAAAGGAACATGAAAAATACCCACTAAGCCAAACAAAAGAAGAGGAGATAGGGAATCTACCTGAAAAAGAATTTAGAATAATGATAATAAAAATGATCCAAAATCTTGAAAACAGAATAGAATTACGGATAAATAACTTGGAGACAAGGATTGAGAAGATGCAAGAAAGGTTTAACAAGGACCTAGAAGAAATAAAAAAGAGTCAATTAAAAATGAATAATGCAATAAATGATATAAAAAACACTCTGGGGGGAACCAACAGTAGAATAACGGAGGCAGAAGATAGGATAAATGAGGTGGAAGATAAAATGGTGGAAATAAATGAAGCAGAGAGGAAAAAAGAAAAAAGAATTAAAAGAAATGAGGACAACCTCAGGGACCTCTGGGACAATGTGAAATACCCCAACATTCAAATCATAGGAGTCCCAGAAGAAGAAGACAAAAAGAAAGGCCATGAGAAATTACTCGAGGAGATAATGCTGAAAACTTCCCCAAAATGGGGAAGGAAATAGTGACACAAGTTCAGGAAACCCAGAGAGTCCCAAACAGGATAAACCCAAGGCGAAACAACCAAGAGACATATTAGTCAAATTAACAAAGATCAAATACAAAGAACAAATATTAAAAGCAGCAAGGGAGAAACAATGAATAACACACAAGGGGATTCCAGTAAGGATAACAGCTGATCTTTCAATAGAAACTCTTCAGGTCAGAAGGGAATGGCAGGACATACTTCAAGTAATGAAAGAGAATAACCTACAACCTAGATTACTGTACCCAGCAAGGATCTCATTCAGATATGAAGGAGAATTCAAAAGCTTTACAGACAAGCAAAGGCTGAGAGAATTCAGCACCACCAAACCAGCTCTTCAACAAATGCTAAAGGATCTTCTCTAGACAGGAAACAACAGAAAAGTTGTATGAACGTGAACCCAAAACAAGAAAGCAAATGGCAATAGGACCATTCTTATCCATAATTACATTAAATATAAATGGGTTGAATGCCCCAACCAAAAGACAGAGGCTGGCTGAATGGATACAAAAGCAAGACCCCTATATATGCTGTCTACAAGAGACCCACCTCAAAACTGAGGGACACATAGACTGAAAATGAAGGGCTGGAAAAAAATATTTCACACAAACGGAGACCAAAAGAAAGCAGGAGTTGCAATACTCATATCAGATAAAATAGACTTTAAAATAAAGGCTGTGAAAAGAGACAAAGAAGGACACTACATAATGATTAAAGGATCAATCCAAGAAGAAAATATAACAATTATAAATATATATGTACCCAACATAGGAGCACTGCAATATGTAAGGCAAATGCTAAGAAGAATGAAAGGGGAAATTAACAATAACACGATAATAGTGGGAGACTTTAATACCCCACTCACAACTATGGATAGATCAACTAAACAGAAAATTAACAAGGAAACACAAACTTTAAATGACACAATGGTCCAGCTAGACCTAATTGATATCTATAGGATATTTCACCCCAAAACAATCAATTTCACCTTTTTCTCAAGTGTACACAGAACCTTCTCCAGAATAGATCACATTCTGGTCCATAAATCTAACCTTGGTAAATTCAGAAAAATTGAAATCATTCCAGTCATCTTTTCTGACCACAGTGCAGTAAGATTAGATCTCAATTACAGGGGGAAAAAACTATTAAGAATTCCAACATATGGAGGCTAAATAACACGTCTCCGAATAATCAACAAATCATAGAAGAAATCAAAATATGCATAGAAATGAATGAAAATGAAAACACAACAACCCAAAACCTATGGGACACTGTAAAAGCAGTACTAAGGGGAAGGTTCATAGCAAAACAGGCTTACCTCAAGAAACAAGAAAAAAGTCAAATAAATAACCTAGCTCTACACCTAAAACAACTAGAGAAGGAAGAAATGAAGTACCTCAGGGTTAGTAGAAGGAAAGAAATCTTAAAAATTAGGGCCAAAATAAATCAAAAGAAACAAAAGAGACCATAGCAAAAATCAACAAAGTTAAAAGCTGGTTTTTTTGAAAAGATAAATAAAATTGACAAACCGTTAGCCAGACTCATCAAGAAACAAAGAGAGAAGAACCAAATTAACAAAATGAGAAATGAAAATGGAGATATCACAACAGACAACACTGAAATACAAAGGATCATAAGAGACTACTACCAGCAGCTATATGCCAATAAAATGGACAACTTGGAAGAAATGGACAAATTCTTAGAAAAGTATAACTTTCCAAAACTGAACCAGGAAGAAATAGAACATCTTAACAGACCCATCACAAGCACGGAAATCGAAACTGTAATCAGAAATCTTCCAGCAAACAAAAGCCCAGGACCAGATGGCTTCACAGGTGAATTCTACCAGAAATTTAGAGAAGAGCTGACACCTATTTTACTCAAACTCTTCCAGAAAATTGCAGAAGAAGGCAAACTTCCAAACTCATTCTATGAGGTCACCATCATCCTAATACCAAAACCAAAGATGCCACAAAAAAAGAAAACTACAGGCCAATATCACTGATGAACATAGATGCAAAAATCCTTAACAAAATTCTAGCAAACAGAATCCAACAACATATTAAAAAGATCATACATCACGACCAAGTGGGCTTTATCCCAGGAATGCAAGGATTCTTTAAGATCTGCATATCAATCAATGCAATACACCACATTAACAAATTGAAAGATAAAAACCATATGATTATCTCAATAGATGCAGAGAAAGCCTTTGACAAAATTCAACACCCATTTATGATTAAAACTCTCCAGAAAGCAGGAATAGAAGGAAAATACCTCAACATAATAAAAGCTATATATGACAAACCCGCAGCAAGCATCACCCTCAATGGTGAAAAATTGAAAGCATTTCCCCTGAAATCAGGAACAAGACAAGGGTGCCCACTCTCACCACTACTATTCAACATAGTGTTGGAAGTGTTGGCCACAGCAATCAGAGCAGTAAAAGAAAGAAAAGGAATCCAGATAGGAAAAGAAGAAGTAAAACTCTCACTGTTTGCAGGTGACATGATCCTCTACATAGAAAACCCTAAGGACTCTACCAAAAAATTACTAGAGCTAATCAATGAATACTGTAATGTTGCAGGATATAAAATTAACACACAGAAATCCCTTGCATTCCTATACACTAACAATGAGAAAACAGAAAGAGAAATTAAGGAAACAATACCATTCACCATTGCAACAAAAAGAATAAAATACAAACAAAATTAGAAATGAATTAGGAGTATATCTACCTAAAGAAATGAAAGGCTTATATATAGAAAACTATAAAACACTGATGAAAGAAATCAGAGAGGACACAAATAGATGGAGAAATATACTGTGTTCATGGATTGGAAGAATCGATATTGTGAAAATGACTATACTACCCAAAGCAATCTATAGATTCAATGCAATCCCTATCAAGCTACCAACGGTATTTTTCACAGAACTAGACCAAAGAATTTCACAATTTGTATGGAAATACAAAAAAGCCTCGAATAGCCAAAGCAATCTTGAGAAAGAAGAATGGAACTGGAGGAATCAACGTGCCCAACTTCAGGCTCTACTACAAAGCCACAGTCATCAAGACAGTATGGTACTGGCACAAAGACAGAAATATAGATCAATGGAACAGAATAGAAAGCCCAGAGATAAATCCACATACCTACAGACACCTTATCTTCGACAAAGGAGGCAAGGATAAACAATGGAAAAAAGACAACCTCTTTAACAAGTGGTGCTGGGAAAGCTGGTCAAATGAAACTAGAACACTTTCTAACACCATACACAAAAATAAACTCAAAATGGATTAAAGATCTAAATGTAAGACCAGAAACTATAAAACTCCTAGAGGAGAACATAGGCAAAACACTCTCTGACATAAATCACAGGATCCTCTATGACCCACCTCCCAGAATATTGGAAATAAAAGCAAAAATAAACAAATGGGACCTAATTAAACTTAAAAGCTTTTGCACAACAAAGGAAACTATAAGCAAGGTGAAAAGACAGCCTTCAGAATGGAAGAAAATAATAGCAAATGAAGAAACAGACAAAGGATTAATCTCAAAAATATACAAGCAACTCCTGCAGCTCAATTCCAGAAAAATAAATGACCCATTCAAAAAATGGGCCAAAGAACTAAACAGACATTTCTCCAAAGAAGACATACAGATGGCTAACAAACACATGAAAAGATGCTCAACATCACTTATTATTAGAGAAATGCAAATCAAAACCACAATGAGGTACCATTACATGCCAGTCAGGATGGCTGCTATCCAAAAGTCTACAAGCAATAAATGCTGGAGAGGGTGTGGAGAAAAGGGAACCCTCTTACACTGTTGGTGGGAATGCAAACTAGTACAGCCACTTTGGAAAACAGTGTGGAGATTCCTTAAAAAACTGGAAATAGAACTGCCATATGACCCAGCAATCCCACTCCTGGTCATACACACCAAGGAAACCAGATCTGAAAGAGACATGTGCACCCCAATGTTCATCACAGCACTGTTTATAATTGCCAAGACATGGAAGCAACCTAGATGCCCATCAGCAGATGAATGGATAAGGAAGCTATGGTACATATACACAATGGAATATTACTCAGCCATTAAAAAGAATTCATTTGAATCAGTTCTAATGAGATGGATGAAACTGGAGCCCATTATACAGAGTGAAGTAAGCCAGAAAGATAAAGATAAAGATATACTAATGAATATATATGGAATTTTAAAAGATGGTAATGATAACCCTATATGCAAAACAGAAAAAGAGACACAAATGTACAGAACAGACTTTTGGACTCTGTGGGAGAAGGTGAGGGTGGGATGTTCTGAGAGAATAGCATTGAAACAAGTATACTATCAAGGGTGAAACAGATCACCAGCCCATGTTGGATACATGAGACAAGTGCTCAGGGCTGGTGCACTGGGAAGACCCAGAGGGATGGAATGGGAAGGGAGGTGGGAGCAGTGATCGGGATGGGGAATACATGTAAATCCATGGCTGATTCATGTCAATGTATAGCAAAAACCATTACAATATTGTAAAGTAATTAGCCTCCAACTAATAAAAATAAATGAAAAGAATAGAAATAAAAAAATAAAAGTGAAGAAACTATTAAAACAATGGGAAACAGTAAGGAAACATTATAGAAAGCTAAGAAAATGGCCGAAGATTTGTAAAAAATGTTGCATCTGGTAACCTAGAAAATTATATACACTCTGAAAGTGTATAACAAAATATGAGGTGACATTTCACTGTGGTTTTGATTTGCATTTCTCTGATGATTAGTGATGCTGAACATCTTCTCATATACCCAGTGGTCATTGTATGTCTTCTTGGGAGAAATGTCTATTCAAGCCTTTTTCTCATTTTTCTTAATTGGGGTATTGGTTTCTTTACTATTGAATTGTAGGAGTTCCTTATATATTTCAGAAATCAATTTCTTTTCTGATAGATGGTCTGCAAATATTTTCTCTTAATCCATAGGTTGTTTTTTCACTCTATTAATTGCCTGGAACAGGGGATGAGGGGAACGGGAAGTTGTTGTTCAAAAGGCATAAAGTTCCTGCAAAATACATAAGTTCTAGAGACCTGCCATACAACATGACTCCATAGTAAACAATAGTGTATTATGCACTTGAAAATATGGTAAGAGGATAAGTCTCATGTTAAGTGTTCTTACCGCAAAACACTCACACATACCTCAGAAGAACACAAGGCAACTTTTGGAGGTACATCATAGGTATATGCATATGACCGAACTCATTAAGGAGTATATATTAAATGGAAGCAAGTTGTTGTATATCAACTGTAGATAAATAAAGGTTATATGTATACATTTATATCCCTAATAAGTACAATTTGAGGCTTCATGGGAAATGGTGCCCTTAAAGTACATGCATGTGTGTCTGTGTTTTGGTGTGCAAGTGAGGCTTCAGAAAGAAAAAAAAAAAAGTATTTTCAGGAAATCTAGGATGTTCTGTCTGAACCACTGATCCAGAAGGAGAAAAAAAAAATTATGACCACTTTCTGAGGCGATCGTGAATGAATGCATTGTCATTTAATAACTTAGCACGCGCCTGGGTCCGTGTGCCTAACCATTGGTGGAAAATGTCACCAAAAATAGATTATGGAGGTGGGTAATAGGAGCTTGTGTCTGATATGCCAGTAGATACTTGTGAAAACCAATTTACTTGAGGAATAAATAAGATATCATTTAATTTCAGTGGAACGGGCAACACGGACTAGCAATTTTTCTGACTACAACTTCCATCTCCTAAAATCTAAAAATAAGAATTACATTTTCATCAGCAAAAGGCATTCAAATAGAGGAAGTTAGGATTTTCAATTTGTATGCAGGCTAAGTAGTCACTTCATCCTAAAGCTGTAATTGAAAGTCTTTTATATGGTAAATTCAGAATAATTACAGAGCCAGAATATAGTAAATATGGCAGCCAAAGAAGTTCTTTGAAAACAAAAACTTAATTTTCAGTTTTTATCACGTATTTAATATTTGGCCTTTTATGAATAAGCCTTTAAATGTCTCTTGTGAGTGACATGAACTGTACTCCAGCTGCAGTTGCTTTCTTTTTTTTTTTTTTAATTTCCTGGTAAAACATAGTCCCTCTTTCAAAGTAGGAAATGCACAGAGAGCATACTTGGCTTACTACATGATTATTTTTCTCTAGATAACAAAGAAGATAATTTTAGAGAAATAAGTTTCTCTTCTGGCCATTTATCAGCTCTCCTTCAGGAACAGCCTCACATTTTTATTTTCTTATTTTGTCACATCTTTTAAATCCTCTAAAATGACTTTATCTAAAGGTCAGCTCCCTTTTCTATACAATTTAACTTTATCTACAAAATGTTGTGACTTTGGCTTTGGATTAGTGATGAGTGGAGATAAGAGTAATGTCATAGATGTTTGCACATTTTTGGTCGGAAAATCCAGACTGTTAACCAACAAGCGTTTGCCATGAGATGCCCACAAGACCTGTGTTTGGCCAAGGGAAAATGTCTCCTGGAAAGTAACCTCTAAAATTTACTTTTAGTGGATAAGAAAAAAAAATATGTAAGGTCACTTTAACATGCTAAACAGTCTCCCAGACATGTAGATAGGTCAGGGGTCTGACTAAGGTCATCACAGGTCCAGAGAGTTGGGGGGGTGTCCAGTCAAGAGGTTTTGTGGTTTGTATTGGTGAAAGTTAAGGAAAAAATACCCAGAAGCAAATATTTCCAGTGACATCAAAAAGGAAAGCCTTTTAAAAATAGATTTTTAGTATTCTAATCTTACTGGCAATAAAATTTCTATAGTTGAATAGGTGTTTGGGGCTATTTATTTCGGCTGTCATTAACAGTAAGATTTTCTAACTAATCTCCTTTGTTCAGATTTCACATTCAACAAGCAACCTCTTGGTTTTGATTTGGCTTCCCACGCAGGGCTTCCGATAGAGGGTATTTGGGTTTTTCTGGCACGAGCATATAGTCTGAGTACAGTATTATTTTTCTTTCCATGTTAATACTGACTTAGTGAACATGAGTTTGAGAAAACTCCGGGAGGCAGTGAAGTAGAGGAAAACACGGCATGGAGTCATGAAGAGTTGGCCATGCCTTAGCAACTGAACACACTCACATCAATTTTCTGCTGTTCCTTGATCCGTTCTGTTAGCGCATCTTCTGAATTAAATCTCCCAAGGCAAAATCAAGGTATTTTTAAATTTGTTTTTTTTGTTTGTTTGTTTGTTTGTTTTTTCTGCAGGACCCACACACCAGACTATCTTAGGAAATCCAAGATAACACAAAGTCATCTTGGGAGCCTGTTCCTGAGTCTTCAGCGGCTCCTCCTGCCTCACCAGGCATATTCCAGTTGCTGGGAGCCGCTTCCTGTATTAGTTTCCAGAGGCAGCTGTCACAAATTACCATAAACTGGGTGGCGTGAAATATGTAATGTATTCCCTCACAGATATGGAGACCAAGAGTCTGGAATGAGTTGTTGTTAGGGCTGTGCCCTCCAGGAGGCTCTAGGGGAGGGTCCTCACATGCCTCTTCCAGGTTTTGGTGGCCCACACATCCCTGGTTTTGGGGTGCAGACCTCTAAGCTGTGCCTCCAGGTCATGCATCTTCCTCATCTCTGAGTCTGGTTGTCAACACTTCTGTCCCTTATAAAGATATGTGTCATTGAATTTAGGGCTCTTGGGTAATCCAGGATGATCTCATCCCAACCTCCTTATCTTAATTAAATCTACAAAGACGCCTTTCCCAAATAGGATCTCATCCCTGGGGTCTGAATATTAGGACATGGGTATAACTTTTTGGAGTCCACCCTGTAATACATTAATGTTAAAAAGCAGAGACATTACTTTGCCAACAAAGGTCCATCTAGTCAAGGCTATGGTTTTTCCAGTAGTCATGTAAGGATGTGAAAGTTGGACTATAAAGAAAGCTGAGCACAAAAGAATTGATGCTTTTGAACTGTGGTGTTGGAGAAGACTCTCGAGAAGACTCTCGAGATCCAACCAGTCCATCCTAAAGGAAATCAGTCCTGGGTGTTCATTGGAAGGACTGATGTTGAAGCTGAAACTCCAATACTTTGGCTACCTGATGTGAAGAACTGACTCATTAGAAAAGACCCTGATGCTGGAAAAGATTGAAGGCAGGAGGAGAAGGGGACGACAGAGGATGAGATGGTTGGATGGCATCACCAACTCAATGGACATGAGTTTGGGTAAGTTCCGGGAAGTGGTGATGGACAGGGAGGCCTGGCATGCTGCTGTGCATGGAGTCGCAAAGAGTTGGACATGACTGAGCGACGCGACTGAACTGAACTGTAATACATGGGCTTCCCTGGTGGCTCAGATGGTGAAGAATTTGCCTGCAATGCAGGAGACCTGGATTCAATCCCCAGGTTGGGAAGATTCCCTGGAGAAGGGATGGCTACCCACTCCAGTATTCTTGCCTGGAGAATTCTGTGGACAGAGGAGCCTGGTGGGCTACAGTCCATGGGATCTCAAAGAGTCAAACATGACTAAGCAACTAACACTTTCACTCTCATTGAAATACATGACACTGACACCAGTTTTATGATAATCATCTTTCACCACTGTAAATTTACTCTATTTATTAACATTTCTACTAAAGAAACATTCAAAACTCCCTCAGCAGATAGCACCCCTCTTGTAAAGTCTTCATGCTTAATTTCAAACCATTTCAATTACCTCCAGCATTCAGCTTCTCTGGAAGCTAACAGGAAAACACATGGGATTCAGTTGAAGTCATCACCAATCATTCATTAAAGAGACTTTCTATTATTGGAGGAACATTTTTATTTGGAATGTAATGGGAAAATCAATAATGCTTATTATGTTGCTCATTATACAAATCAATAGTGAGCATTGTAATATCATTAATTCTACAGCAAAGGTGTCATCAATGTGTTTTTTAGGATGTAATTACAAATACATTCTACAGAACAAGTGTCTCTATATAAATCTTTTCTATTAAAAGTCAGCTTGATTCTCACACAGAAAATTGAAACTTTATGACCTGCCTTATGGGAATGTCAATTAATAAGGAACTTAAAACAGTTATTAAAGTAATATTGGATTGATTAATATACATCTTCATGGGCTCATATGGATTTTTTTTCCCCTAAAAATTATTTTGAAACACTGACTAGAAGATCTGGTCAATGATATCCTTCAAAAACAAACTGAATTCTCAAGCTGGATCAATATGCTAATGAGGCCAGAACTATCACAAATAGTCCCAGCTCAGAATTTCACAAAGATGGATCTAAACGTTATAAAGAAGCTAAGTTAGTAGAGAGGATTAGGCAGGAGTTGGTCTCTGCGGTAGCATATCTGACTCCAGTGTTTGTGTGGAAACCAGAAGACCTTGGGAAGGCGAGCAGGCCCTACACTGGTTCAGTGTGTCCTCAACTAGACACAGCTGATAAGACCTCTGTCATGGCAGACTCAGGGCCAGAAGTAAGAACACAGAAGGAAGCAGTCCCTGGAATGCCATGGAAACATGTCTCACTTCTAAACTTCAAGTGTTTTTACAAGTATCTTATTAGCAGAGTCAGTGTTCCCTCTACACCTAACTTCTTTCTCAGCTACTTTCTCGGGCACTTAACATGTTTTGACTAAGGAGTACTTCAGACATTATTAACTGCTTTCAAAGAAAAAGGGGGGAAAATGGCTAATGAAATATCAAAAGCAATTCTGAAAGGAAGAAATATTTTCAGAAAGGCATGGAAACTGACTTCCCATATGCAAAGAGAAAAGCCTGAAAAAGTAAAAGATTCATACATAGAACATACTTAGCAGGGGTCATTGGTTAATTTTATTTTCTTCAATGTTGAAACTCCAAGCAAATTCCAAAGATACAAAGAAAATAGCCCATAGTATAGGATGATGTTTGCACTTGGTTGTGATTCTCTCTTAATCTGAGCATGAAAATTATTTAGCTAAATGATTGCTTCCAGGTTTGTGCCATGACCTGCGTTTGGGCATTACAAGTAAAAGATTTGCAAGAAAGTGCAAAATTCAAGAAAAATGCATACAAAAAAGAAACCCAGCTTAGGTAGGTTTTACTGGGAAGATGTTGTAAAAATACAAATTAGGATGTATCAATTCTCACTGTCCTTGAGGTTTAAATGGCTCTTAACAGAATTTTCTCTAATTTATGGTTTTGGGATTAAAAATACTCTTTAAAAAATCATAAAAACTGTATATTTTCTTTGACATATACTGAGTTTTGTTTTTAATGCAGTTTGACTTGTCTTCCAGTTTTTCCATTTACCTTAAACATAAATATATTTTATTCCTCTGAATAGTTGTCTAAAAAATTTAGAGATTTATTAGATTTTCTTTTGTTGACGATCTACTGATGGGAACCTCTGTTTTGCATTGGGGCATGCCTTGTGTTTACTAGATATTTTAAGTGCCCATAGCCCATGTATTGCTTTTGTCTGCAACAAATAAAGGATTGGAGGTTGGCTTTATGAAAAGCAACTTTTCCCTTGTCTCATAGCAGCATCTTGACCAACACATGGCCTGAGTGCAGAAACACTGCTGGCCCCCAGATCATGTCTGGTGTTTCCACCTTTTGTTGGGAGACTCTATAGCTTTGTAGCACCATCATGGATACGGGAGAGGAAGATGCATAGTCTTAAAATCTATCTTAGAGGCCTTTTCCCTATGGGTTCGAGCCACAGAGCACTCATAAGAGATCTTCCCAAAGAAATGCTTTGCGTTCACTTTAACATGAGCAACTTGTTCAGGGCTTATCTGAGACCTCATACTGCGACCGTCTTTGTGAGGTGGCAAACTGGAAACCCCTAGGTCATTCAGACAGGTCCATTTGTATCACATAGTAATGGCTTCTTTTGACAATGGAAGGTAGGTGGTGCTGGGCATGTGAGTCTCCACGTGAATGACCGACTCATGTTGAATGGATGCTGCCCTACTCAGATTCCTCCCTGCACACCCGATTGTGATCACATTTCTAAAACTGAGTTCCCTTCCTTGTTTGTCACCAGCTCTACTCACTTATATCACCTGGGAGATCTTGAGGGTATTGTGATTAACCATCCCTGGGGCAAGTTAAAGCAGCAGGAATTTGACCCAAGGAAAGCACATGTGTGAATTTGACCACTTGTCCATTTCAGCAATAGGAAATATTCAGGAAAGCAATGGAAACCAATTCTTTTTAGGGATGTCCACTTCTTTCATGCAAATAGTAATAGCTATAATAATTTAATAGGAATATAGTATTATATTATTATAATAATAACAGGAAGATTATTACATAATAATAATAGGAAGAATACAGAAGGAGAGGGGGAAGAGAAGGAGGACGAAAAATAAGGTTTATCCCTAGAAAACTAAGTATGGCTTCCCAGGTGGTGCTAGTGGTAAAGAGCCTGCCTGCCAATGCAGGAGACCTAAGAGATGTGGGTTTGATCCCTGAGTTGGGAAGATCCCCTGGAAGAGAAAATGGCAACCCACTCCAGTATTCTTGCCTGGAAAATCCCATGGACAGAGGAGTCTGGCAGGCTACAGTCTATAGGGTCGCACAGAGTCAGACACAACTGAGTACCTTAGCAGCTAAGAAACCAAGGGGACGATTAAGTAGTTGGTATCTAATTGTCATAGAATATGAATGCTAACAGGGAATGCAAATATCATTTATGGCATGTTTATTATTCTGCTCCTCTACTATTATGGAAGGGGAATCTATCATTTATGTATATAACTAATCTATGTGAGGTAAGTGCAATTTATCACATCTTTAGACATTTATATTGAATTTGTATTGAAATATTTTATCCCCAAAATTGGAAGTGAAGTGTCCTTCCTAGTTAAAGTTCCCTTTTCCCTTTTGTTTTGTTTAATTGAAATAGCAAACAGGTACAGCAAGGGATCAGTGCTAAATAGACACCATGAAATCACACCGTACATCAGGAAACTCTGCAAGAAAACAACTTAATTCCTTTAAGGAGGAGGGAGGAGAGTCAGAGGAATAACATCCCTTCTCCCCTTGACTATCTAGAGTTTCTGCAAGTGGGCAGCTCGGGTGCATGTCCAGCTCTGACTAGGATGACCAGTCATCAGGCCATAAAGCAGACATTTGAAAAGTCTATGCCAACAGGACTTGATCTAATTCATTGGCTGTAAGCTTGTCTAAGATACTTAAAATGAGATTTAAAAAAAAATGAGATAGACACTCAGCCTATTTGAATTGCACTCACACCATCAAATAAATATGTTTGTTAGGTTAGATTTGAGACATCAGAGGGATTAAAAATAACATACATTAATATCATTGAGATAGAGTCCTTTCATCATCCTGCCACAAATAGAAAACATAAATGCATTCTAAATCTTGCAAGGTAATACAACAGGCAGTACTGACTGTTTGTTTCTCTTGCTTAGATTTGTCTGACTATTGTGGTACAGGGTTTCATAGGCTGACTCGGATGCTATGCCTTTCTATAGTGTCTCAAAACTCAGAGATGACCTTAGCATGGAACAACCACATCTGAGAGGAGGCTATAGGAAAGCAATAGGATATGACACAAATTTGAGAGAAGAAACTTAAAATTATCTCCTTAACTCTCACTAGCTGAATGAACATAAACTATATATCCCTAATTTTCTCACTACAGCCCAATTTATCCCATATGGGGGTGTTTAGATTTTAGATCTCCTTTCCTTCAGCTCTGAACTACTGATATTATGAAAAGATTTCTCTTCATCATTGTCATCATCATTAAAAGAGAAGTAAAGAGTATCTAAGCCAAAGCCAATAATACTCGTTGACTTAACACATCCAGATCCTCTCGTTTGGATGGATGTTCAAAAGGATGAATAGCTAGGATGCTGTTTGCAACCCACTATGGAAGCTCCCCTTCTCTGGGCCCAGTTTCTCCACAGCACTGTCAAAGCTCAGGTTCAGGGACTAAATCGTTCTTGTTTTTTCATGCCAACTGGCTGTGTGTAGGGTCTCTGAGATCATGGGTGAAGATGGTTTCTGTGCTGAAATATGTGTGCTTATGCGGAGAGAGAGACTCAGAGAAAGAGAGGCTACTTACGTATTTTTTTCATTAAAATAATACTCAAAAGTACTACAATGTGTCTGGTGTTTTCTTTTTATTGGAAAATACCCTGATGCTGGAAAAGGCTGAAGGCAAAAGGAGAAGGGGATGGCAGAAGAAGAGATGGTTAGATAACATCACTGACTCAATGGACATGAATCTGAGCAAATTCTGGGAGATAGTGGAGGACAGAGGAGCCTGGCATGCTGCAATCCATGCAGTCACAAAGAGTTGGACACAACTTAGCAACTGAACATATGTTTCTAAGTTGACTGAGCCACCTTAAATAAACAATAGAGACAGTGAGAGACTAGAAGAGAAGTAAGAACAATTTATAGTTACAGATCAAGGTCCCTGAGGACGGGATGTGATGGAAAAAGAAACAAAGTCATTTTGTCAGAATATACTCAAGACAAGTGTACAGTGTAAAGTTTATCAAGAAAGGAAAGTACTTACACAAATATTTACATAAAATATTTATTCCAGTTGTTTTAGCAACTTTTTACTATGTTTACAATGTATAGCACCTAACAGACTAACTGGGCATATGATATGGTTTCCATAAATGTGTTGATTCAATTTCTATCAGGTAATAACACTTATACATCTTTATTAGCCTAGCTGGGTCTCTCTGACATCATAGAAATTTTGCAATTTTTTGTTTTTAAAGAAGGTCTGTTGGATTGAAAGTTGATGTGTCAGAGTGGAGTCAAACTTTTTGCCAGGTCTGACCTAGGACAAAACTCTTATCAGACACGTCACACTGTGTCCCATCAGATAGAAGCTTCGGGGGTCGAAAAGCAAACAAAGAACAGAAAAGTGGTAGGGGTGGATGGATGCAGCTGACCAGATGTTTGTTGAAAAACACAGGGTGATAAAACAGTAGAGGGTGACTTATAATAACAAAACTCGAGGCAGAATGACAGAGATTTTAAACTTACCCTAGGAAATAAAGTTGACAGTCACAGAGGAAATTTACATTCTGTCCTCAGTGCATTCATTTCTCTTTGTCAAGACAAATGTACATGCAGAGAAAAAGTGTAATTTGGGAAAGTCTGCTTGGCTGTTCCATATCCTAGCATGAGAGATCATCAATGCCCATATGTGCTAAATGTCAAGCAATCAAGTAAATTTTTGCTTCTTCACACTTGAGAAACTAGGAAAATAACCGCTATTTGGGTACCTACTAACGACACTGAGATGATGACTTTCTATCAAAACTATGATTAGTAAATATTTCCTGAATTAATTAGAAGATATTTCTCATTTCATGATTTCAATGAAATCCCAGGAGAATTCTACTTTAAATAAAAATCCAATACAAGAAATACAATAATATTATTTGTCACCTCCCCCTTCCAATATGTTCAGCACTGTCCCAGGGTGAACAAATAAAATTTAAAACTTGATAATTTTCTTAAGAAATTTACAAACTGACAGTTCAATTTATTTGGTGTTAAATGGGTGCTTTTACTGGAATCATAGATATTATTTAAGCTATTCTATACACATAGGGGTGAACTTCTCCTTACTCATTGCTTTTGTGCAAATGCCTTCTGTACATATAGAGATCTGTTTCAGGCCAGGTGTAATTTGACGGTGGTGCTCCTGGGAAGACAACCTCTTGTGGCCTCTTCCTTCCATGATGGAGCTGGAACACACATATCTTTGAAGGTTTCTGTTTCGCCTGCCATGTGGGGGTGAGGGTGGAACTCATGCTAAAGGGTATGCATATCTCATCAAAATGTCTCAAAATTGCGACGATGTAGCCAAGAAAGAAACAACAACTGAGAGGGAGAAGAGAGTGATTTTAAGATGGTGCCCTTATCCATTCCTCTGTAACACATCTTTAGTGAAATTCACAACTTGCAGTAGTAATTGCACAATTGGCTAGATTGTAGCCAAACAGTAAGTACTGTTCTTTGTTCCTTCCTTTAAGTGATAATGAAAGAAGGTGACTCAGGCTGGACTCAGTTTTCCAGGATATTCATCTGCTTCACCATCACATTCTCCCCACTGTATTAAGAGAACATCGGTGACAGACTGATGGGTACTTCCTGTCCACCGTGTCAGCCACATGCACCAACACTGTGGGCAGACACTGATAGGAACGATCCTGCAGAGACACAGAAATGTGAGGCTGTTTAAAAATTCTCCCAACCAGGGACTAATGCCCACCATCAAAGCAACTGCCATGGATAGTCTTCACATTTCTGGAAAGCTGTAATTAAAACACAAATGACTGGGGAGGAATCTGTTTCCACAGATTGATGTGTCGGTTTGCAACTCAAATTAGAGAATTTTTAGAAAGAGATTCAGGAAGAAATCCAATCCATGCCATGCTGACTTTCCTCCAGTGAGTACGAGGCAGCTCACTTGTACCCAAGCAGAGGTGACTCTTGTCCCACAGTCACCTGAAGCTCAAGAATGTCTCTAAAGGTTTTTGTATCATCCCCTTTGCCCAAATATCCATCACTTCATCCCAGCTATCCAGATCTAATCCCTTCCTCAAAGCACAGCAGCCATTTCGTCCTGGGTCTGAGCCATCCTATCCTGCCCGCTCCCTTCTCTGGCCTTCCATGGCTGGTACCTGAGCACAGCATGTCTTCCCTAGGAAACCGGGAAAGGCTTTGCATAATCATTCAACTGCCACAACAACCCTCTGAGGTGATGAAGCCAGTCCCATTCTAGAGAGAAGGAAAGTACACAGGGATTAAATGAGTCATCCGAAGTCACTCAGGCACTGAGTGGTCAAACGAGAATCAAAATCTACCCAAACCAGGTGCAGACTCTGCCTGGAGTGTAGGCTCTGGACCACTGCAGTCTGCAGTGTCTGCTCCTTTAGAGGAGCCAGGGCCTGCTCCCTTAGAGGGTGAGATGCCTGGCTGGCCAGGCGTCTAACTAGACCTAAATCTGTATCTCTGTGTTGCTACTCTGGTGTTCTTTAGTTGCTCAGTCATGTCCCACTTTTGGTGACCCCATGGACTGCAG
Organism: Dama dama; assembly: GCF_033118175.1. NCBI lineage: Eukaryota > Metazoa > Chordata > Mammalia > Artiodactyla > Cervidae > Dama > Dama dama. The sequence goes on from NC_083703.1 coordinate 45,966,702, forward strand.
CCCACCAGGCTCCTCTGTCCATGGAATTCTCCAGGCAAGAATACCTGAATGGGTTGTCCTTCCCTTCTTCAGGGGATCTTCCCAACCCAGGGATCAAACCTGGTTCTCCCACAGTGCAGGTGGGTTCTTTATGGCCTGAGCCACCAGGGAAGCCCCTTGTTTTGCTAGTGTGTGTATATAAACAAGCTGGCGATGAGAACCAAATTGTTTGAAATGATGTAACAGGTTTGCATAACAATGACACGACTGAGTGACTGAACTGAATTGAACTGAACAGGTTTGTGACTCAACTAGGCATACTATCCATACTGAGGCTGTCTTTGCAGTAGTTTTCCGTGACACCTAAGTAGGGTCTTGGTATAAAAAAAAATCTCTCTCCAGAGGTGAAAGGTTAGTGACAGGAGTCATGGGACCCACTCCCAGTCCACAGTGTGTAACTTCAAAGAAGCTACCATGTCTTCATCTCAGTGGCTCCTTGTAGAAGTGGAGTCAGCACCTCCATGTTGCCACTTCAGTGAAAGTTTTAACAACATTTCATTTGTTTTAGATTTCCATCCAGTTAATCCTGCTTCCATCCATATGTTCCAGTAATGGGGCGATGATAAGAAAGACATGAACTGTTTGATATTTACCCTGTATGGCAAAATTCTCAACATCTTTCCTGCTTTCTTTTAATTTCTTCCCATTTTTTCCTTCTTAATGTTTTCAACCGTCTCTGAAGCCGGGATTCTCAGCCCCTCGTGCTTGACGTGCCTGTCATTTCACTGCCCACTGGGCAAAGACTAACTGGAGTGGCTGTAGGTTCATTTCCGGAGACGGATCCCATTAGAAGCTGCTCTGTGAGGCATGTGATAAGTCAGAGCAGGAAGCTTTTCTCTCGAGATAAATCACAAATGCACTTCTCTCCAGCCCTTGTTCACTTGTCTTGCCGCATTAAGAAGAGCTGGAGTCCAGAACCACTTCCTTCCTCATCCATATTTATACTAACGGGCATTAGTGAGGACCAACCACAGACAACGCCTCCCCGAAATCACATGACAACGAATCCTCTGGAGTTTAAAGGGCATGTCGTTACCACTGTTTTCTTTTCTTTTCTTTTCTTTTCTTAAAGCAAGCACCTGCAATCCTGAAGACTGAATATCATGATCAAGGTCATTTCTATACTGCAGAGTCAGATGAGAAGTGGATTTTGTGAGTGGAATTGTAGACATTTAAGACAATTTGTAAACTCTCACTGTGATGTTGGTATTTACAAGCTGCTGTTACTGAACTGCAAAAGTCCTCTAAGAAAAGTTTCACTGTTATCTTTTTGCTTTGTTTTGGTTAGATTTTTTTTAATGCTACAGGATCTTCAAATAATTGTGGTACAGAAGGTATTGCCTAGGAGAATAACCCAACAAAATTTTAGGAAACGCTCACATGTAAGCTACTGGATGATGAGAAAAAATAGTTTTGGGCCTGATAACCTGCAGCAATTTCTTAGAGAATGCAGAGGAGCTTATATTCAACCCTAGGCTCTGTGGCCTAATTTCTATATTTAAGTCCATTCTCTCCTCCAGGGGATCTTCCCAACCCAGGGATTGAACCCAGGTCTCCTGCATTGCAGGCAGATTCTTCACCACCTGAGCTACCAGGGAAGCCCATATTTCAGTCCAAGAAGAATCAATTCACACTCCCTCATAAATCATCCGGGCAAATTATCTCAGTCTTCTGGAGCATACGAAATTTACAGAAAGAAATTAATTCGTGCCCTCATCAGATTCTGAGCAATGAACTTCAGGGTAAAAAACACACCAATAAACTTTTACTCCTAACATTAAGGATGTTAGCATCCTGGGAGAAAGACCGACCTGACGTGTGGGGATGCAATCACACACCGCACACAGCCACAGCCTTGCAGCCCAGAGCCACCAACACATGGAGGAAGGGCCGACCAGCATCAGAGCTATCAGAGCTGGTTGTTCCCTGGAAGCTGCAGTCCAGCTGGGTCTCTAGGGACATTTTGAAACTTAACAGATTTTGAAAACAGCAGGAGAATGTTACTGCTACAAAGATGTGCCTGTCACACTTAGTGAAGAACAGCAGAGAGAACGCTAGGGGAAAAGATGGGGGAGTCAGGAGGGGAGGAGAGGTACATACACACTAATAACATATGTTTCATTTATGGAGAATCACTGGGGAGAGGGTGTGTGCAGAGGGGAACAGATCTGATCGGCAGATGTAAGTGGACAGCAGTTCTGCATGGCAGGTAGAAAGGACTAGAACCAGGAATGCCCAGGAACAGGAGGACCATTGAGAAAGAGAGCCTTATGACCACAGTGTTTTAACAGTCCATAGATCGGTTGGTAAAGAATCTGCCTGCCATGCAGGAGACCCCAGTTTGATTCCTGGGTTGGGAAGGTCCGCTGAAGAAGGGATAGGCTACCCATTCCAGTATTCTTGGGCTTCCCTGGTGGCTCAGCTGGTAAAGAATCCACCTGCAATGCAGGAGACCTGGCTTCGATCCCTTGGCTTGAAAGATCCCCTGGAGAAGGGAAAGGCTATCCACTCCAATATTCTGGCCTGGAGAAGTCCATGGACTATGTCCATGGGGTTGCAAAAAGTTGGACACGACCGAGCGACGTTCACTTTCACACTGTCCACTGCACCACCACCTTGCAGCCCTGACTATGACAGGAAGCCGAAATGCTCAGATTCCAGGCTCCATTACTGAAGTGGCAGAATTATTCGACTAGACGTTCATCTGGGCAAGAGGATACTATTAGGCACATTCGGTTGAACAAACAGTAATAATCAACTATGTTTTGGGGGCGGAATAGGATTTTGAGTTTTTTTTTTTTTTTTAGGATTTCAGTCAATTTTAAACAGTGGAAATTGCTCTATAATTTTCACTGCAGGGATTCCTAAATATTTGCTTTTAAAGCTATGCGTTAAGTATTATGGCAATACCTAGGTCTTTTTATTTTTCTGAACCACAAGGTAGCATAAATGTTCTGATTTTTATGACAGTGTAATATGTGTTGATTGCCTATTTTACAGCTGTTGTAACCTAAGTCCATACAACCTACTGCAGCTAAGTTGTGGCAGGTCCCTTAGAAGCAGGATGACTATAGCCACCTGGGATCAGCTTCAACAATAAGGCTTCCTCTAAAACACCTGCACATTACATCCAAGGGAGACTTGACTGACTTAGCCCCATTTCTCTATTAAAAGGAAATTCAGTTTTGACTTAGCTTAATTATCCACAGCCTACTGTATAAAGATGCAAATACTGAAAGCCTTTTTCTCAGTAGTAACCTAACACAATAACAAAAACATAGATACAAATATAACAAGAAAATTTTCAAAACCAATACAAGAAAGAAAAATATTTGTAATGGTATAAGAAGCAAAAAAAAAAAAAAAACTTGGTTTAGGAAAAGTTTGATACCATCTCTTTCTGTATAAGTCTTAAGTGAACTGATTATGTGGAGGTCTTTGTGTTCTAAGCAAAGTCAAAGCAATGAACTTAAACAGACTCTTTTTACCCTAGGAACTGTACACCTGGAAAGTGTTGACTATGTGTAGATACTAATTCCTAGAAACACTTAAATGATTCGTTATTAGGATGCACTGTGATTTAGGGACGCTTCTTCTCTAGACCTCTGGATGCTAAGATTTACTCACTACCAGCTCTTTCCTTCAACTTCACAACATTTCCCTTCCAGTGATGCCACATTTAAAAGTACTGGTCACCAGAATGATGAAGTACAAGGGTAAAAGTTCAGAAGGAGTCTAATATTCTTCAGGATGTGAGACCACAAGAGTGTGACTCTCTAGGAATTCAGGAAGGACAAAAACAAAACAAGCCCTGGTCCACTTATATTTGCACGGACCCTGGGTTAGGCAATTTGAACATGATGTAGCTAACATATGAAAGGTTAGGGTTCCCTGATACCATCTGGGTTTACTCAGTGATTTCTTTGATGTCTGTCTCTCACTTTGTCTCTGTGCCTTACCTCCTGTTTTCTCACTATCAGGTGTGACCATGTTGAATTCTTGTGACGTCTTCATATAAGAATCCTATCAGATTAGAGAACAGACTTTGTATGATTTCAATATCTTTAGACCATGAAATTTTTGCACCTTGTTTTATGTGCCTGGATATGTTCCATTGTCTTCTAGTCTATAGTCTATGAGAACTTGAACTACTACTGCTGTGTGAAAATTGTATAAATGTTAATTACACTGAATGGCTTCATAGTGCTTTTCAGGTTTACTATATCTTTTTACTTCTCTGTATGTTTGTTCTATTAATTTTTGAGGATTTGATATTGAAATCCCAATTAAAAATCTTAATTTATCTACTAAAAATAATTGTGATATATTTATGTAACCTTGTTCTGAGGGCTTCGTTTGTGGCTCAGGTGGTAAAGAATCTGCCTGCAATGCAGGAGACCCAGGTTTGATCCTTGGATCAGGAAGATCCCCTGGAGGAGGAAATGGCAACCCACTCCAGTCTTCTTGCCTGGAGGATCCCATGGACAGAGGAGTCTGGCTGGCTACAGCCCATGCGGTCACAAAGAATCAGACACGACTGAGTGACTAACAGCTTCATTTTCAACCTTCTTCTGTATTTTCTAAGTCACTTGTATATGTGCTATCATATTTTTATTATTTAAAAAAAAATGAAATTAAAATAAAGAAAATAGAATCCCATCAGAAATGTGCTCCTGGCATGACTCTGGAAGCTTGCAATATGGCTTATGAACTTGGGCAACAAGCCCTAAAGGAACAACAACCATTAGGTGTTTTTCTGCTCTTGGTATAAACTGCCATCTATTAATCATTATAAAACATTCCAAGCCCTGGAAGCAGTGATAGAGGAGACCTCTGGGTTACCTGGACATTCCTGCCATCATTTCTGCCGTGCTCCTGGCCCATGGGATTGAGATGAAATCGTCCACTGTGATTTGGACCAGTTTTCCAGTCTGTGCTGACCCAGATCCATGTATGCAAAGACAGGAAAGGCAAGTCTGAAATCCAGTTATATTCAGCACATTCACCAGCCATCCTTTCTCTGTTCAGCTAGTCCACAACTCACATGTCCTTTGAGGTCCGGCCTGCATTTCCGCCTGTGATCACGAACCTTGTCACTTACCTCCTCTCTGAACTTCTGCGCCCTCATGTGCCCCAAGTGATACCTGGTTGTCAACGTGCATTCGGATGATTTATGTGTTTGTACCTTGTCCAGTGGAGTGGCATTTTGCACAGGGGCTTATTTCTAAAGTCTCCATATGTGTTTAATGTGATTCATCTGTTCTCCATAATATATACTGTAGTGCATAGTGGTGTCTCAACAAACGGTTCCTAACAGGATAATTAACATTTACCGAGTCCTTACTCTGAGCCAGGCACCAGGCTGATGACTTCAGAAGCAGTATCTCATTTTTTTTCTCACCAGTTTACAGTTTAGTAAACAAGACCTGGCAGAGGTGATGGAATCCCAGGGCAGAGTCACACAGCTGGTCACCCAACGGCGGGATCCTTCCCTAATCACAGTGCTGCTGATGGTCATCCTCCCTCTGTGCTCTATGCCGATCTCACTGACTGCAACAATACTTTTCATTCAGTGGGGCAGGGTCAGCCATTAGATCACTGCCTGCTGTGCTGATCCCAAATATGGTTTAGATTCTTTTACCTGTACATGCAGGATAACTGATGTTTTCTTATTTACAAATATTTTGAGAATTGCACATTTATCATGATTCAGGTTAACCTTTTTCATCTGACATCAAAAGGTGTCTGTTATTGAGTTTAATAAATACATCAAACCAGAGCCTTCTGAGCCTGAGGCTCTGCAGATACCATACTAGCACTTTCCCACTGGGACTAATGTAATATTTACACCCAGGATTTGAAAAATGGTGCCATGCTCAAGGAAAATCATCTGCTTATTAAGAAAAAGTTTTAATGAAATATTTAGCATATCCAAAAACCATGTAACATACCCACTTAATTTAAAGAATATGAATTTACAAATATCCACCCTACTATCCAACTTGAGAACATATGTCTTTTTTTTTTGAAACATTTCTAATTAAACTTTTCTTGGGCTGTGGTCCTGAAGGGTTAGGCCGCCTCAGTTATTACTGATGAAAAATAAGACCATTAAAGCTTGACTCTTCAAGATTGTACTGCCAGACCCAAGCTTGTTACTGACTTATTCAAAACTCTCTGAAGCCAAATGGCATAATGAGTTGAATAAGCTCTTTCTCCATTTTCAGGGAAAAGTAGTAAATGCCGAAAGAATGACTTCGCCATTCTTTGGGAGGATAAAGAGGAAGAAATGCTCTGTTTTATTTCCCCCGAGTCTAAGCATAATCTTCAGGCCAAATGAACTCATGGAAATTCATGAAGACAAGGGCAGTTTCCACAAAGTAATCCAGGAAGTTAGGGAGTTTGGTCACCTCATACTAGACTCTGCTCCCCAAGTGAATCACCAAAGGAACCATACATATACATAGTTAGCAGCAGCAGCAGGGTCCCGATATTACCTCGACAAACCCAGAGTGCTTCTTCCAAGCACATCAAGAGTTATTCTGTTTCACAGTTTTGGATTCGTTACCAACCCTGCACAGCTTAGATGTAAGCCCAGGATGCCATACTGTTAATTGATATTGTTAAGTGTAACTGCGCATACAGACAGGAATACACCGGCTACTGTTTCCTTGATTTCAACAAGTTTTCCAAATAATTACCCATATAAAAAGCCAGTTAAAAACCAGAATGACAAATAAGTTTTCAACAAAAATGTAGTAACTAACAGATAACAAACATTTCATGTCACAAGGATCAGCCCACTCCTTGGTCAGTGCACCAGTTCACCTTGGATTTTTACCATCGTGATGTGAAAGCTGTTGCGGGAGATGCGGTCAAAATCCGGAGAACTCAGTCTATTGCGTTTGCTCCTGCCTCTGTCTCAGAGCACACACCAACTCTGCTCTCCAGCCTGTAATGCTCCTGTTCCAGACTCTCCTGTTTTTATTGCCCACAATCTTCGGGGAAACCATGCACTGACTTCGTACTAGACGGTACGTATTACCTGAGTGATGCTCTAGTACGCATCATCCATGAGGGGATTCAGGAACTCTCTGTGCTGTTGACACTGGGCTGGGCATCATCACACCTACAGGGACGGCGAGTAGGAGCAGAGGAGGGGACTTTTCAGCCGAGCAAGCTTCTCCCTCCACCGAAACATGGTCCATTCCAGGGAACTAGCTTGGGGTCTTTGCTTCCTTTCAACTTTATCTTAACATGCACACACCGCTATATTTAAAATGGATAACCAACAAGGACCCAGGGAACTCTGCTCATTAATGTGTAACATCCTAAAGGAGAAAAGAATTTGAAAAAGAATACATACATGTATACATATACAAGAGTCACTTTGCTGTACATGTGAAACTGACACCGTGTTGTTAACCATCTATACCCCAATGTAAAAGAAAAAGCTGAAGCAAAACAAAACCTCACAAATTCAAACAGCAGTCATAGTTAGACGTCATAGTCTTTGCCCAAACTACAAGGTCACAGCTCAGATAATATCTCTCCCTGCATCTACAAGTGAATGACAAGAACTGCATAACCTGAGGAGCCAAAAATATTGTTTAAATGTCTGGCTATCTAAGAAATGATGCTATAAGCATTTCTAATAAACTTGTAGATTGTTACTGCACACGAATTGCTGAATTTAATATTATTACAAATTCACATGGGGCGGTGATTGTGAAGGAGAGCAGGATTCTACTTCTATACTGGTCTGTAGATCAATAAGTCAAGGACATAATAGAGAACAGATGAAGCTTTCCATCTTTTAATTCGAAACTTTTGGTGTTGTTATTGTTGGGTTGCTAAGTCATGTCTGACTCCTTTCGATCCCATGGACTGCAGCATGCTAGGCTCCTCTGTCCTTCACCATTTAATTTTTTCAAATTAAAAAAAAGTTTAATTTGAAATTTTAAAATGCAATAATAGACTGAACTAAAAATGTACTCAAAAAATTCTATGGTGTTATTGTTGATAGTATTTGAGACACAAAGTTTGGTCCAGTTCATTTTGCTTTTCTTTGAATTCCCCTTTCTCCCTCACCTCCCTTTTTCTTTGATATGAGTACATACCGTGTGCAAAGCATTGTGAGGAGTGAACAGAAGTGAGCGAGACAGAAAAGTCATGTATTACTTTCTAGTGGGTAATGATGACCTTTATTTAAAAGAATCCCTTTTTCAATCAATCGAAAATGTGTTCTCTTTCTTTTCCACTTCAGTTCTTCCTTGCATATTTTCCCCTTCCTTTGATCTCATCTTTTTCACTCTTCCCTCATCAAACCCTAACATAAACGTAAAGCCATAAAGAGTGTGTTGCCTCGTTCCTAGGGAGGACACCTGCTTCCCCTTGGGGAGACTGAAGAGACTGGAGATCCCACAGCCTTGAATCTCAGTTTTCACGGGATGTTCTGTGCAGGCGGATGCTGACTGCTCTGCTGAGCCTACACTTTGTCTGACATTTTACCGCCATTAGGCAAACATTATTCTTTCGGTTGGTATTTGTTCTGTGTGCTGTATACTCAGTGGTGTGTGATTTATGTAAGTCCCCATCTCTTCTTGGTGGCTTAGGCTAAATTATTACCCAGGCATTCCAATTTAGACGCATGATGAGGGACAGATTACTAAGCCCCCAATGCTATACCTCTGCCAAACAAAGCCTAATTCTTTATTTATCACGTCATGCAGAGAACTCACGTTTCTAATGAAAATGTGGGCTGATTTATCAGCTGAAATAGCTTCAGGGCTTTCTGGTATTTCCAATTTTATTCTTGAAGAATACATTTTTAAAAAATTTAGAGACTGATGTGAATAGGCATATTTAGATGTTACTACTTAAAAAATAAGTATATTGCTGCTTTCAGTTACTTAGATGAAGTGACTGTATTTGTAGAGGGTTCTGGAGGGTCCTGATTTTTCATATTGTTCCAGCACAGCCACCCTCAGCACCCCTTTCACCCCAAAATGTGTCCTTATGCGGATGCTCTGAATTTGAAGGCTATAAGAGTACGTTCCATGTAATATTCCTCTGGAATATTTAGAAAATCCTGAGCAGGCAGGCCGTGGGCTGAGGAGGCGCCTGGGTGGAAGGAGTTCACACCCTCCACAGTGTCCCCACAGCAGCAAGAATTCCCACAGAGAGCATGTCTATTGAGGCCAGCTGATTCAGAGGTACATTAATCCACGTTATAAAGAAGAACTAAGAGGTTAAAGATATTTTTAAAAGCCTGAATTAAGTATTAAAATGTTGGCTGTGAAGGGAGTGGTAAAATGCTCAGAGCCTTTGTTATTCTGATGCTGTGTGTGAATTTCCAAGAGGAGTTTGTCCAAGGAAACTCTCTCTTCTGGGGCCACTTCCCAGAGGCAGGGTTCAAAGAAACACACTTTAGGGAGTGTTGCCAGGTAGAACTGTAGTTTTCCTACTCAGAATTCAAACTGTCGGCTGGAGAAGACTCTTGAGAATCCCTTGGACTGCAAGGAGATCCAATCAGTCAATCTTAAAGGGAAATCGAAACTGAATATTCATTGGCAAGACTGATGCTAACGCTGAAACTCCAATACTTTGGCCACTTGATGCGAAGTGGCCACTTGATTCACTGGAAAAGACCCTGATGCTGGGAAAGATTGAAGGCAGGAGGAGAAGGGGACGACAGAGGATGAGATGGTTGGATGGCATCACTGACTTGATGGACATGAGTTTGAGCAAACTCTGGGAGTTAGTGAAGGACACAGAAGCCTGGTGTGCTGTAGTCCAAGGGGTTGCAAAGAATTAGACACAACTGAGTGACTGAACAATCAAGACTTCAGAATTAAGACTCTGGAGCCACATAATACTCTATTTAGTTCCCTCTATTGTATTCAAGTGCTAAGGAGAGAGCAAAGCAGCTGACTGTTGGCCAGACCACAGTGACCATTGGCCAGACCACATGGACTAGAGCCAGGAGACTTGCATGCCTTTTGGTTCAGAATGGAGCTCAGATTTGGGTGGAGGACCAAGACTTAATGCAAGTAATAAGCAGAGGAAAGAGGTAATGCTTGGGGCTCTGCTCTGGAAAACAGATAGAGTGAATATCTAGGGAAAAACACACTCACACATCTTGGATGTTACAGGGGCGATCTCTGAAGATATTCTAGAACTGTGAGAAAAGGGAGCAGCTCATGCCTCAGGCTGAGCTCACCACTTTGCATACAGAGAAACAGTAAAGAAACAGAACCCGGGGGTGGTAGAGGATAAGACGTCTTACAAGGAATTGGTTTACTGGACAGTGGAGGCCAGCTAGTCAGGTCCACGCCATCAGGAAGGGCAGGCTGGAGACCTGGCTACTGGTGGGCTGTTTTCTCCTATGAGGAAACTTGGGTCTGCCCTGCTGGTGGATCAGGCCCTCCCACACTATCCAGAATAATCTCCCTTACCTGACTCAACCAACTGTGTACTTTATTCCATAAGATGCCTTCAGCAACATCTGCACAGTGCTTCTCTAATGCACTGACTATTCTTTATTGTAAAACATCCCCCTTTTTATGTGATATTACTTGTTTTGAAACCAATATCTCCTGATATTTGTGTAAACCCTCCAGCCTTCTTTTGTTTATTGTTAGCAATCACGTCTTTTTTTCTTTTATATACCATTGAACCAGAATCCGTGAATGCAGTAGGATAATGAGATCCAAAGAGGAGGGTCCAAGGCACAGCATGTAATCATGGACGGCATTTTGTGGTGGCCATGGTGGACAGCAGAGTTGAAGCAGCATCAGAACTGTCCACTCGAGCAGACCTGTGGGCTGGCTGGCTGATCACGCTGTTCCTAGAGCTGAAATAGGTAGGAAATCTGCTCTGTTCTTACTTGGTCTGATTTGTGTAAGTAAAGTTCTAGGTCAAGTGAAAGAACTCTAACTTGAATCATAAAAATGGAGTCATGGCCCCTCACTCAATTCCCAGATTGGAGCCAGTTGACAGACCCAGAATTCTTCAATACAGGGGTGGCCAACTCCTCTCAAGGAAGTACCCCTGGCCCCAGATCTATAGTTACTCTTTCCCCCTGACTTCCCCTGTAACCTTTTACCCGGGTGACTGTACCATGGGAAAGCGAAATCATTGTACTTTCAGGACCACTGGATACTGACTCTGACCTAACCCAACTCCAGGAGACCCAGAAAGTCACTGTGGTCCACCAGCAGAGGAGGGACTTCTGAGAGTCAGTGAACAATGGAGTTTTAGCAGAGGCCAGTCTCACAGTGGGTTCAGGGCATCCCCAAACCTGTCATGTAGCTATTTCCCTGGGTCCAGAGCCATTGTTCAAACAGACAGAATCAGCAGCTGGAAGTGTCCCCACATTGGTTCTCTGAGCTAGAGTATGAGGGCTCTAGAGGTGGGAAAAACCATGCAGATACTTCTAGAATAGCCTCTACTGAGAAATGGGGTGGATTTTTTTTTTTTTCGTGTCCACGTTCCTGAGTACAGGTCACCTGTGTTAGCACAAGAAACAGACTTAACACATGTGGAAGACAGGTTAAAGGTGACACTCTGAAGGCCCCCAGTTTCTTGTACACATTTTTTTTATTCAAAAGTTGTTATAGACATAAAAGCAATTATGTTTTTTGTTTGTTTGCTGTGAGATGCAAAGGATAGGATGGAGGTGAAGATTTGGAGCAGACCCTGGTGGCTCAGAGGGTAAAGCGTCTGCCTGCAATGCGGGAGACCCGGGTTTGGTCCCTGGGTTGGGAAGATCACCTGGAGAAGGAAATGGCAACCCACTCCACTATTCTTGCCTGGAGAATCCCATGGACAGAGGAGCCTGGCGGGCTACAGTCCACAGGGTCGCAAAGAGTCGGACACGACAGAGCGACTTTACTTTCTTTTCTTTCTTTCTTTCTTTCTTTCTTTCTAAACAAGATAGACAAGAAGGGAAATACAGAGCAAAAGGTATGCAAAGGCCCAATTTTAAGAGGAGAGGCCTCAAAGGCTGTCTTTTGGATCCTTTGGCTTTGTTGGTCTCTTTGTTAGAATTATATTGGCTCTTTTTCCTTTGATTAAAAGGCAGAAGCAAGAAACTCAAAGGACGGAGAGAAAAGATCAACGCTACATATTTACACGGACTAACCCACAAGGCAATACTCAAATCAGCAGTCTGTGAATTTCCTGCAAAACTTGGGCAGGTAGAAAGAATAAGGAGGGTAGAATTTAGGAGAGACAGGGAGGTAGGTTCAGAAGGATTTCACCCGATTCATTTGCTCTGTTTCAGCACACACTCGGTGGTCCATTAGCTCTGCCTTAAGTCTCACAAAATCTTTCTCCACTAGCTCCTGGTTCCTATGTCTACTGTTGCAGCGGGAAGGAAGTTGTCCTCCATAATTCCAGATGGGAACCAAAAGGAGCTGCTCTGAAATGTTGAAAGATTAAATATTCTAGTCTCTGCCTCACACAAAAATGTCCACACAGCCTGTGAGTTGTGCAGAAAATTCCTCTTTGAGGTATAAGCATACCTGCTTTTATCTGAAATTCCTCAAAATAACTAGGTGCCATATAAGCCTACTTCCATCCAGTGAAGGGTGTGCATGATGAGAGCACACAGGAGCTTAGTTCTGAGAGAAGGCTGGAGCCCAGAACCTTCTATGCCACACATGCACACCCGCCTCCCAGCTCAACTGCCTTGTGCCCAAACTCCGCGCCCCACCACCTCCGTTCTTCCAATGAAAGGGACTGAACCATAGAGTAGCTCAGTTAGATCTTGACCCCTCATTAATTGTTTCCAAGGGGAGGGGGAAGGAGCTGAAAATGCATTTTGGTAGAAAAACAGTGTATGGAGAAGGACTTCGATTCAATGCATAAAAACACAAAACCGGGATAAATGTCTAGAAAGCTTTATGGTGGCAGAGCGATTTTATTCATACACAGTTTACATTCCAAGGACAGTGGCCACCAAGGTGTGAAAATATGGAATGCAAATAAATAAAAGCACACAGATCTAGAATGGGATGCGACTGAATGTGTCCATCAAGATATTACCTGTCCAGACCCACCTCCTGATTCCTCCCCTGGAAAAGGCCAGACAGACAAAGAACAGACCAGACTCGCTTAGAAGATTAATCCAGAACTCTGCTTATTTATTTTCCTCTATGAAACAATTATCATTTTTATCTGAGAGGAATACAGGGAATTTCCAATTATAATTATTATTTCTGAGAAGTAGAATGCTACTCTTTCCTAATGTGGAGTAAAAATGCTTAATTTCCACTTGAAATTAAGTACTTGAAATATCAGTCAAATTTCACTTTATCCAAATAGATGTATTTTTAATATTTTTGAGCATATAAGTATCTAGCTTCAGAAAAACCTAAAAATAAGATTATATATCAAGGTTTTATATCACTTACAGAAATGATTTCAAATATTGCAAAAGAAGTTATTTCTACGGTTACCGAGAGAATTTAAGAGGAAGAAAATTCTGTGATAACTTTTAAGGATTTACAGAAGGAAAAATACTGGCATTTAAAAAGCATCTTCTCTAAAAGTGCTGACTTCATGCTCAGATCGTTTTCTGTGCTTATCTGCTCAGGCTCGTCTGGCTGTACCAGGCGCTGTGCAGTGAGCTTGAGAGCAACTGGGAAAATGAGTTTGGGGATTTTTTTTAAGGTAACAACTCTCTACCATAAAAGCAATTTTCACTTAACAAAAACAACAGAAAAAAAAAAAAAAGAAATACCTGCATTGACTATTGGTTCTGCAAAATAGCCACGTGGAAATAAGTATAACTATTTTGTAATCACTTCAAGCAATACACAGCTAACTTAAATCTCTGGGAACTTTTTAGGGACACGACTCTTTGCAACACTATGGACTGTAGCCTACCAGGCTCCTCTGTCCATGGGATTCTCCAGGCAAGAATACTGGAGTGGGTTGCCATTTCTTCCTCCAGGAGATCCTTCCTGACCCGGGGATCGAACCCATGTCTCTTGCATCTCCTACATTGGCAGGTGGATTCCTTACCACACATGCCACCTGGGAAGTCCTGTATATTGATAAGACTATTATTTAACTTACATATAAATGATGTAATGAGTGCTTATCTTACCTGGAACAATATGTCTCCTTCGTACTTAACATGAAACTCTGCTGAAGCATAGATGTGCCCTAGTGTTCCATGAAGATGTATTTGCTTCCTGACCTTTATCCAAGAAAATTTTAAGGGATGACATCCTGATATATGACCATGTTTATAGGGACAAACAGCAGCAAAGTAAGAACAGTGTATTAGTTATTGAGATTTGTCTTTTAATCATCCTCAAGAGATGACTAGAGTCTATGAGAAAATAAATGAAAGGAGTTATATATATCATTGGAAGTGGCGAAACCTCTAATTTGGAGATTGGAAGATGTCTGAAATGATCTATGCTATTTTGTTGTTTAGATCAGTGATTCCTGCACTTACAAATGAGTACACTTTAAGACACAAATATATTCAAGTAACTGTCATTCAGTCGCCCACCTTTTAATCTTAAATAACAGCATGAATAGATCAATTACTGCAAAATGTCTGTGTCGTTTCATCTTAAGATTTGTGTATAAAACTTCTGACAATCTATTTCATTTACACTGAGTGGTTGTGGAGACAACTTTTTTTGGAAAAACCATCCCCCAAGAATTCCAATGGTTGATTAGAGTTATGAGGGCAATCTAGGTTCTCTGCCTTTATGATTCCATAATGCAACTTCTATGTATTTTCCATCATACACATGAAAACTGACTTTCTTTATGAAATTACTTTCATCTTTCTCTTTATTTTTGAAAACTTATGGGCTACAACTTAGGATTGGAATACACATTCTCACATTTTTATTCCTTTTTTCACTTGCAAAATCCTGCACATTAAACATTCTCTAATTCCCCCAGTGCCGACTGGTGCATCCAAACTCTGTACCAACACCTTCAGCATCACGCCCTGTGCCTGCCATGTCCAGTGGATGCCATTCTGGTCCAAGCGTCCTCGGGCACTGGGAAAGCTAACCACCAGTGTGCAATCATTCATTGCCTACATCCGTGTAACTGGCTTTAGTTAAATCCTCTGTCACTGTGGCTTCAGCTTTTGGATACGGACATTTGCTGCATTTAAATTTGGGGATTTTTACTGTTTGCTAGTCTTGACTACAGAAATCTTGATGGTATGGTGGTAGGTAGTGTGGCTACTTAACTTGGAGATACCGTTTCTTTGGGATTTTGTGTTAATGTCTAGCCTTCATTGTTTTTTCTGTGGAGCACTTACCAGTGCTGTTCAAGATTCACGTCTGAGATTCACAGCCTCTGGCTCATGCAACTCTCATTAAAGACTCTGTTGCTTATTCTCTCCTGTTTGGAGCAAAGCCATGTACTAAACCGCCCAGACTGATGGGCTGCGTTCATTTCTCTGCAGCTAATTTGCTTGTCTTATGAGGCCTCTCATAGGACTTTGGGTCTCATAGTGCTTTGAGTCTGGGGTCACATTATTGTTGTTGTTCAGTCAATCAGTCGCGTCCAACTCTTTGCGACCCCATAGACTGCAGCATGCCAGGCTTCCCTGTCCATCACCAACTCCCGGAGCTTGCTCAAACTCATGTCCATTGAGTCGGTGATTGCATCCAACTATCTCATCCTCTGTCATCCCCTTCTCCTCCTGCCTTCAATCTTTCCCAGCATCAGGGTCTTTTCAAATGAGTCAGTTCTTCACATGGCCAAAGGATTGAGCTTCAGCTTGAGCATCAGTCCGTACAATGAATATTCAAGGTTGATTTCCTTTAGAATTGACTGGTTTGATCTCCTTGCACTCCAAGGGACTCTGAAGAGTCTTCTCCAGCATATTAATAGAGTCCAACAGAGCAATGTGAATCTGACTTAATATTCTAAACTGAACTTTTAGGTAAAATGTTTATCTCTCAGAAGCCATGCTAATCTAATTCTTCTTAAAGAAGTTTGACTGTGGGATGCTAACAAGAATTTTATTATATTTAATTTGTTAAAATAGTGACTGAGTCAAAGGAAAATACATCACACAGAAAAACGTGTTAACACAGATCAATAGCATATCTATCTCCATATATTTATATAAATATGTGTATACTATATAAACTCAGCCACACCAATCATCCTGTCACCAACTTGCCCTCGTTACTGAAAACTACCATGGGTGTCTTTCTAATCCCCGCAGTTTATCCTTAGACACAGACACTTGTCAAAAGAAAGAGAGTTGTTCAGTCATGTCCAACTCTTTGCGGCCCCATGGACTGTAGCCCGCCATGTTCCTCTATCCATGGAGTTTTCCAGGCAAGGATACTGGAGTGGGTTGCCATTTCCTTCTCCAGGGAATCTCCCCAACCCAGGGACTGAACCCAGCTCTCCTGCACCACAGGCAGACTTTTTACCCTCTGAGCCACCAGGGAAGTCCACATGTCGAAGGCTGCATGTTATTCTTCTGTATGATTGTCCTCCAGTTACTGAGCCAATCCTTGTTGTTGACTGTGCAGATTACTTCAGCATTATTGTGGGCAAACATTGTGAATAATTATAATTGCTTTTCTGAGATTGCTTTTTAGAAATACTATTGTAAAAGTTCATGCCATTTTATGGAAACAGACACATTGTGACTAAAAATAAAAATCAAGAGCATTCTTGAGGAAGAAAGAGTAATTTGGGCCAACTTATATTAGATTCTAAAGGGTATAAAGAAGGGAAACAGGACATCTTCCCACTCGGTCTTGTATCTGGGCAGAAGAAATTAGTTCCTATAAATAGTTGCATGTAATCCTCTTGCTTTTTTTTTCAATGTGTTTCTCATTGATTACTGCAGGCACCTCTGGTGATATTTTTTCTTTCCCTTTTAATTGGTAACCCAACCTTAATCTTGTTGGAGAAAGTAATATTTCTGGATAAGATTCCCCTTTTATTGATTCATTTACAGAAAAGTGTGGCCCTGGGCACAACTCTAGCCAGTGAGATAGAGCCAAGAACTCTAAGGACTGAGGGGATGTTTTTGCGAGCCCGATGCAGACATCAACTTTCTTTCTTTCTTTCTTTCTGAATAAGAAAGAAAGTGATGTTGGAGAAGGAATGGGATCTTGAAATCCTGAGGACAACACACATGAGGACAAAAGCCACACCAAAAAGATAGAGAGAAAGCGGTGGGAAATTAAAGCCACTGATTCCAAGTGAAAAAGGAGACCAGGCGCATCTAGGGAACAGAGTTCATGGGGATATTCCTGCCCAGAGGTCAGACCCTCATATGTACTAGGAGCACAATAAATGTTTAATGTTAGATAATTCAAATTTTTAATTGTTTGTATATTTGTTTTTTCTACTTTTAAGATGATTTTCAGCCTGGAATTTCTAGGAATTAATTTTAAGAAAAAATGTGCTGCATTTGAATATCTCAAATTTTAAGTACAAGTTAGTCTGCTAGTTCTATTATGGATTCCCTTTGTCTTCAGAACATATCATGCTTCTTAAGTCTGTGGAGATTGAATGCTGAGGTGTTTAGCAATCTTTATTTTGATTTTAGTTAAGCATAAATAGACAATGATTTTGAACCCTCCAAAATCTCCCTCCAAATTTTAGTTATAATTTCTAATCCAAATCTTCTCAAAGAAGGCAACTATTAATAAGTTAAAACAAAAATCTATGGCCCTAACAGCATCACCAACTAAAATCATGTTAAAATATTTATGGTTATTAAAAAAAAACCCTTTGAAATGACTTGTAAAATTGTATGCTGTTTATACTCACAGTTAAAGCGGGGGTCCATTTCAGTGAAAGATGCTAAATAACACAATTGAGAAACAATACCAAGTTTTTTTTCACAGAGGATTTGTCTAAGATTTTTCATCTTGGGTCTCAGGTTTAAGCCTTCAATATTTCTTGCAGATTTTATTCATGATTACCTTTGCATTATCTCCAGAGAGTCTCCTATTAGTGCAAGTTTATGTTGAACCTTGCTGAACTACAGTCATTATTTTGAACAATATTAGAATCATCGTAATTACTTTCTCTCAGTATGAGTAATCAGTACAATCGGTTCAGATCATTCTGGGCTATGCAAACTTAAAATTTATTCAGAAAATTGTCATTTGAAGATTTCTGAAGAAATATTTTATTTCATTTGAGTGTACGATTTTGAGAATTCTAATCATCACTAATTGCTCTTTTTATTCTATTCTTTGCAATTGTTATGAATTGCCATCAAAAGATGAATATTTATCAAGCTCTTATTTATTCCAAAGAACATAGCTTTATATATCTATCAGATTTACTGTCATCCATGCAGTCTCTCATTCTCCTTTAAGGTGGAGAAACCTTAGCATGATTGCTTAAATTTTAGATCACTAGTAGGGACCCGTTTGCTAATGGTGGCTTTAAAAGACATGTTGATTGGACTAACTTAACTCTAGCCATGGCCCAGAATCCTATGTACTATAGAACAACTAGGAAGGTGGTCTGCATTCCATATTTTGGGAACAAGTTTGTTTGGCACAAATCCAGTTTATTAACTTCCTCCTCAAATCCTGACCAAATAAAGGTCATGGCTGCTGATCCTGTGGCACCTTGCTTCCTGTTACTGGTCCACTCTGTTCATTCAACCTATCACAGCACTCACAAGACAGATGGCTGGACTTGGGGTGCAAATGGTCATTTATGGGTCATCCAGCCATGTTCTCTGAATTTTATTAGTTTCTATTTATTTCATGCCAAGAAAAAAAAAGTCTCTACAGTCTAAGTTCAGGGACTAGCAATGTATTTTTTTATTTTTGTATATATTGGACTTACCCACGTTTTATGTTTTGCAATATTAAACGTCACTAAACAGCATCTTCTTTTGCACAGGTGTGGAAAATAGAAGATACTGTGGATTCAAAGGTAAGAGATAATCTTGTCATTTTAAACTGTTCTGAGCACTGTCTCACAAGTATAGACATGACCTGAGAGCCTGGCTAGGCTTGTGGCTCTGTCCCCAAGGTATGGTGTGACCTTGCTCGTGTCGCCTACATGCTCTGAGATTCCTTGTCTGCCAAGAAGGTGGGACAAGATGTTCTCTGAGACCTGGAACAGGATTACGAGCACCTAGGTCTATATTACTACTCAACACAGTGATTGCATGGACTAGAATAAACAGTGAATGCAGAAATTCATGGAAATAATAAAAATATACACATTGAACAATAAAATATAAATATCTTTAAGTTAAGAATAATTTACAATTTAAGTTTTTTTCTAATTCAATATGCAACTCCACCCATGAAGAGCTCACTTTTTCCTACAGTTTTATTAAAAACTCTATGTTTTTAATAAAAACTGTCGGACACGACTGAAGTGACTTAGCAGTAGCAGTAGCAGCATGTTTTCATTAAATTGGATGTTGAACAGTTGATTTTATCAGAACTAGTGATTTTGTTTTTAATTTATTAATAGCCAAAGATTTCAGACAAAAATTCTCAGGCCAAACAAAAAATGATTTGGTATAACTGGGAAGTTAAAGTCTTATTGAAAAGTACACATATTTGTAACATATCACAAAGTTTTATAGCCTTAATGTGTAAAGTATGCTGCTGCTAAGTCATTTCAGTCGTGTCCAACTCTGTGCGACCCCATAGACAAATGGATAAAAAGAACACACTAATAGAATTGGTTTAACAATTCAGTTTAAAAAATTCAAAAAGAAAAACAATAAATGAACTCACATAAGAATTATTTTTTATTAGTAAGGCAAAAAAGATATCGTTTCTCTTATAGAAGGTAGAAACTTTTTGAAAAAATAATAGAACCAAAGATTGTCATTTTTTGATAAAGTGTTTCTGGGCATAGAAACAGATACAAATGCTATGTAAATCAATTTGGTAAGTTAAGCTGAAAATTCAGTGAGATAAGCTGAATCAAAAAACGTCAATTTAGGAAATTTTTCCCAGAGGAATTATCAGACATTTGCACAAAGTTGCAAATGCAAGATCTTTATCTTAGTGTTTTCATAATAGACAAGAAATGTCCTAACTGTCCAAAATGAAAAAGGTCTTCATTGGTTAAAATCAATGTAAATTCCAAGATGGAATGTTTGAGAGATGTTTACAGGTATAGCCTCCAAAAGTAGTTAAAGATGTTGCAAATTGCTTACTGTATTGTGAAAAATAAGGTTAAATGACAGTATTTAAAAGTGGTGGTTTCAACATGTGCTTCCATATATATCATTTATTACATGTTAATTTGTATAAGGAAAATATTAAGAATTTTATTTATTATCTATTTTATTATATTATTAACTTATAGGGCTATACTAAACATTTTTCTGAAATACATTAGAAATATCTTTTTTCTAGTTTGTCATTTATCTTTTGATACTCTATACTCTAGTTTGTACTTTATTTTTTGATTTATTGTATGTGGGGTTTTTTTGTTGTTGGTTTTAGGAAGTGCCATAGAAATTTTTCTGCATGTTTTGTTATTATATGATCACCTTTATCAAGTAATAAAAACTGAATGCAGTAATTTAATTTGTATAATCTCAGTCCATGATTTTTTTAGATGGTTAACCTGTTGCCCTGTGGTTGTTAATAGTCCTCTCCTTTTCACAGTAATTGGAAATGTCACTTTTATCACACACTGCCTTGAAAATTCTTGTGTCCCCTAATTTTCTATTCAGTTTTGTAGACTTGTTCCTCATGGTTGCTAAAATAGTTTAATATATGTTACTGGGGGTAGTAAGGGCCCTTACTCCCTTTTAACTTGTTCTGTTCTTAGTGGCATTCATTCTCTACTTTGTGCTTCAGAATAATTTTTTAAATATGAGAAGTATTCTGGAGAAGTGATGTCAACAAAATGTCAGAATAGGTAGCTCCAAGCCATCTGTCCCTCAAAAGAAACATTAAAAAACAAGCAAAATCTGTCAGAACCAAGACTGTCAGTTCCCTGGAAAATGGTCAGAGATTTGTAACAATCAAGCAAAGACCCAAGATAAAGGTCAAATCAAAAACAGTAGGAAAGCATTTGGTATTTTTGTGGAGAGTCCAGCCTCCCCTTGAAGTCAGCCATCTTGGCTTCCTGTCTCTGGACAGAGCAGAGCAGACTTACATGCAAGCCATCGTATTTCTGTTCTGACTTGTCTGGATTCCCCAAGGGTGGACAAAGGTGCTCATCTCTGTTTCTTTCAGCTCAGATGTCACCCAGGCTGAGAAGCTGTGGGTTCTGCTGGAATACCAGTGTCAGACACTGGGCAAAACCCTTGCATGTGCAATCAAGTAATTTCAAAAAAGTGCCAAGACCATTTCATGTAGAAAAGTGCAGGTTTTCAACAAATATCAGTGGTGCAATTGCAAGAGGATGAAGTCGGACACTTAATTTATACTAAGTACAAAAGTTACCTCAAAATAGACTCAAGAACTAAATGTAAGAATGAAAACTATAAAACTCTTCGAAGGAATGAATGAAAGTTGCTCAGTCATATCTCTTTGTGACCCCATGGATTGTAGCCCGCCATAGGATTCTCCAGGCAAGAATACTGGACTGGGTAGTCAGTCATTCCCTTCTCCAGGAGATCTTCCCTACCCAGGGATCAAACCTGGGTTCGATCTTCCACATTGCAAGTGGATTCTTTACTGTCTGAGCCACCATGGAAGCCCTTAGAAGGAAATATAGGGTTAAATCATGACTTTGGACTTGGCAGTGGACTCTTATAGAGGACATCAAAAGCCTGACTCACAACAAAACATATCTAAGTTCAGCCTGCACAGTGATGTGGCCTCTTTGGGGACGCTTATCTCTGAGAGTTTCCTGGACCTCAGCAGAAGTTAAGAGAGGAAGAAATAGCAAGTAATAGGTTGAGTCATTGAGGTTTTGGGTTTTTTGTTAACATATATTCTCTTGTCATTCTAATGCACTTCTCCAAATTCATAAAGAGGTTGGCCCATATTTATACACAACAGTTCAAAATTCTGCCATCAACACTTAGGTTTTTAACATATCAAAATCAAAATGTTTAGTAATATTTCCTATTAATCAACTGTTGAACTTTGCTTTTTGGCTGCGTCAGGTTTTAGTTGAAATGCATGCTTAGTTGCCACATGGCATGTGAGATCTTAGTTCCTCAACCAGGGATCAAACCTGCATCCCCTGCATTGGGAGGCAGATTCGTAACCACCCAACCAGCAGGGAAGTTCTTGAAGGTAAATTGTTTAGTTAACTTTCCCATATAGAAAACTTATTGTCTCTGCTTCCTTTTTTCAGTGGCCCTCCACTCCCTAGCAATCTGTAACGTGTTTTTTCATAAGACTTCTCACGTCTGAAAAGCAAGACATTTTGTGTAGCATATGCTGTTGAAGTAGACAGAATAAGCCAGTTAGCACTAAAACACGGAGGATGCAAGGTTAGCGGGAACCGTGGATAGTGTCTGCAGGCAGATGATTCCATTGTTAATCGATGCCACTGGGCTGGTGTAAAGATTGCTCCTCTGGGTCCCACCATGTTTGCACTTGGCTGTTACCAAGAACTTCCCTGTATTCCGATGATGGTTTCTCCACACAGACAGCTTTTGTCTCTGCGGCTGCTGCTGTGTTTCAGGGCAGTCTGTCAGCCTCTGCTGACACCCGCACCCGCCATGTGGCCTACAAGGCTTGAAATATCACTGTGACCTCTAGTAACCTGACTGCAGCCTGTTCAGACCCCCTGTCTCCACCTACGTCACCCTGCTGATGTGAACTCTTCAGGTGCTCACACTTGTCATCTCCTGGACAACAAGGAGAAGGGGCTGTCCCCAGGAATTGGGGTGACAGGACCCCTGAGACCGACAACTGCTGCAGGGAGGCACTGACCTCTGCCCTCCTCTCAGATAACCAGGGGACCACAGATCAGCTTACCCACGACCTCTCTAAGGTGACAGGAAATCAGAAGGAATGGCGTGCTCTGGATAGAATGAAGGACCCTAAAAACTAATATCACTATCTTAACTCATTTTACAAAATTAACATGATATCATTTTATACATTAATAAAATTCCATATTATTAGAAATGCATCTAATAACTGCATTTTTGTTATGGTGTCCAAAGATATGTAGAATTATAATAAAGTCAAACAGGGCATAGTCTCAATTCAATATTATTCTAGTTACAGTGATTTAAGGAAGTCATTATTTTGAGTAAAACTGCTTATTAAGTGGTACATTTTTATTTCCAAATAGACAGGCTTGTATCTGTATGTTTAACCAGCTTCATGGCCCCATGGCTGGTGCTGCGTCAGGGTTTCTGTGTAAAACAGTTTGTCTGACTAATTAAAATGTGATTTCAAAGCCTATTTGTTATTACTTCTATTATCTTCTTGTAGGGCCCTGGAATAACATGTTTATGGCTTCTGCAAACTCATCTAATTTAATATTTGCCTACTAACCCAAATGTCCCCATTTAACAGCAGCTGCCCTTGGAATACAGATATTTTTTTTTCCACCAGGCCAGCTAGGTTTTAGCTAATTGTCACTGCAATGTTCTACTCTGACGGAGTACATGAGCCTTTCCGATGGTGAAATTGGAATGTTAAATGCAAGCAGTTATTAATTTGTTCTCAGCACAAAGGATGCAATTATTCACCTAAAAATAAAACTCTTAGGGTTGGGAGAAAAGCAATGAATGGAACAACTCCTCATAATTTAATATTCTTCATTTTGATTTTCTTAGCAGATCTTCTGAATGACATTTAGAGGCCAGAACTGAAATTATTAGCCAGCATGACCAAGCAATTCAAAGGACTGTAATGACTTTTACAAAAATTATGAAATGATACAGTGTCTCCATAGTAACCATCCTTCCAGCTCAGGGGGTGCTGGACAGCAGGGCTTCTCAGGGTTGGCTGCACCCTCAACCAGGGGTCTTGTTGTGGGTGGATCCACCCTGGGGTCAGCAGAGGAGCCCAAGCATTCACCTTATAAGTCAGTCCAGGCTCTCCACCCTCTGTGCTCTTGCCTGTGCATCTGACACACAGCCCAGGCCAGGTCGCTGGCTGCTCTGGGAACACAGATGTGTCCACCCTCATCCCCTCCTCTTCCTGTGTCTCCCCACAGGTAAGCTGGCAATGATTCACTGGACGTTTGTACATTCCAGGTATTTTGCTCATCACACTGAGAAAAATGCCTGAGTCTATTGAGCACAAATGTTCTTGTGGGAAGCAAGGGTCAATATGATCATCACAGACATGCATGACTGCAGACTGTCTTTGGTGCAATGGACTCCAACTGCAGGGTGACGTGAGGGTGCGTGAGAGGCAACCCAACTGCAGTTATGCATGGATTTATATTCTAATAAAAAAAAAAGAAGAGGAAATGTACAAGAGAAAAACAAAACAAAAATACGAAAAACCAAACCAAAGAAACACAAAGTGGCAACCCAACTTCTTTTAAAGAGTCACAAAAGATTTCCCCAAGGAAGCGACATTTCAGAAGATCTTCCAAGGATGAAGAGAAATAATTAGCTGAATGTCTTTGAAATACGGGAAGGTGCAAAGCCCTGGAGGAGGAAGAGGGAGTCCTTCCTGGACCAGATGAAGGGACAGAGATTTCCAGACTGTGAAGAGTTTCTACACCTCCCGTGGGGGGAAGCACGAGGGGTCACATGGGCCACAGAGCTCGTGCAATACCACGTTAGCAGGAGGGTGTCGGTGTTCTGGGCACTGCTGAGTGGGTCCCCCGGACTTTGATTCTCTTTCCATTGCCTGATGTTGAAGCATCTGTGAAAGGCAATTGAACCATTGTCCTGGCAAGCACACCTGATGAGCAGGGCGCCTTTAGTACAGAGATTCCAGGTCTCAGGTGCAATGAAGGGGGCAGCTTCGGAGAGCGGCATGTTTTGGTCATAGGTGCCAAGAAATGTCCTGTTTGGGGACTCCAAGCAGATGGGAGATTGGAACAGATCAGAGGTGGGGTGGGGGCAAGAGCAATTAGACTGGAGAAAACGGAGTATTCCTTGGGGCACAGGGTGGGGCTGCATGTTGAGAAGTAACACTCTCAGTTGGGAGGTGATTCTGCAAAAGTAACATGGAGAGAAGTGACCTGCTGTTTCTCTGACTGCAGTGTCTGTGGTAGGACACCTGTCAGCCCTTCTACATCCCACGTGGCAGCAGTCACCATCTACCACAAGCAATGAAGTGAAATTATGGCCCCAGATGTTTTCATTCATTGTGCTGCTTACATTCAAACACTCAGGAAAACCTAGTTATACACATCTATTCCCGATTTTTCTTACTGGCACAACAAGTGGTTAAAGCATTTAGATGTCACAATTTAATAATTCCAACAGGTAAATCTGATCCTAGATCACACAGGTGATGCAAACATATATGGGTGACCGCATAACTGTGTTAATAGAATTTTTCAGTTATTTGAGATATATTTTGCAGTTGGAAAATCACGGATAAGACTGAGCTCATGACAGCCACTGTTACCCTGAACAACCCCTTAGTAACTATTTTTAATTACTAAAACATTGCAGCTCTAGTTAACAGGTTTCTCAGGAAGATGTTCAATGAGGTAATTCTTTGGTGGTTCAGATGGTAAAGTATCCACCTGCAATGCAGGAGACTAAGGTTTGATCCCTAGTGAGGAAGATCCCCTGGAGAAGGGAATAGCAACCAACTCCAGTATTCTTGCCTGGAGAATTCCATGGACAGAGGAGCCTGGCGGGCTCCAGTTCATGGGGTTGCAAAGAATCAGACACTACAGCAACTAATACTTCCACTTTCATTTTAACAATATTTAGTGTAAATACTCTTTTAGGTTACATGAAAAGTTTATTTCCATGAAACACTAGATCATATTCTTGATAAGGAATGACAGTAAACCCCTTATTACAGGATGATGGCTGCCCTAATTTCAAGAGAGGCAGTGAAAGGGTAGGTGTGCCTTGGCTGCAAGAAAGCGTTCATAAAATAAGTGTGTTCAT
The DNA here is from genome assembly GCF_033118175.1 of Dama dama. Taxonomy (NCBI): domain Eukaryota; kingdom Metazoa; phylum Chordata; class Mammalia; order Artiodactyla; family Cervidae; genus Dama; species Dama dama. The sequence goes on from NC_083703.1 coordinate 45,992,713, forward strand.
GCCTGGAACTGGGGCTGCAAAGACAGAACGTGAAGTCATGAGTTACTTTATAGTTTAAGCCCGAGTAACTGCAACTATGATGATAGATATAAGGAAATTTGGTGAAAAGCTTGGTTGGGAGATCAAAAGATGAGATTAATATTAGGTATATTGAATTTTCTTGATTCTAGGAAGGAATCATTTATCAATGCCAAAACCTTGTGGATTGTTATTTGAGAAAATCAAGCCCAAGTGCACTGCTCCCTCCTTCTCTTATTCTCTCTCTCTTTCTCTGTCAATAAATATTGTAAGAAAGAGACCAATTCTATGCAAAACAATGCAGGTGCCTGAAAGGTCTCTACTAAATAAATCATTCAGCTGTCTCAAGTGCACTGGGGAGAGACGTGTGAGAGAACAGTCCTAACAGAAAACCTACTTCTGACGAGAGACCTCAGGAGCTTGCTCCTGCTCTCAGTTCTCACCAAGACAAGCTAGCCCATCAAGGCTGCAGGTTCCTTACTCAGCAAGTCAAGGGAGAAACGGCTGGATAGATGGTTAAATCTGTCGCCCTGGGAGTTTAAGTCAAAGGTTGCCATGTGAAACATCTTCAGGAAAAGTGCTGCATGAGGAATTACCAATTAGCCCACAATCTGCAATTAATGGAACACTACATACCCATTGTAATTAAAAGCCTGGCTTAAGAGTCTAGAGTTATAAGGAAGTGAAATCCCTTAATTAGCTGGGATGAAAGAGCAAGGGAAGTCAAATTACATAAGGACACTTGGAAAAAGATGAACTATGCTCAGAACATTTTTAGATGACTGGCTTTAGGTTGTGAACATCTCTCTTAAGATTTAAGGTCTTCTGGTCACATATACCACATGTTATTAGACTGGACACTAGTTGAATCACTAAGCTAGTTCTTTGAGATTTCACACTTGTTATGCCATGTTACTGGGATGTAGATACAGAGTAAGCCAGCTCCAACTGAACATCTGAGTGAATGTGTTCTCCAAGCCACACTAGAGATAAGGAGGAACACTTACCTGAAAGTTTTATATAAAATATGCAAATATGATGCAATTAAAATGTCATATCATAATGTTTTGTGTTGTCACGTCATTTCAGATGTGTGATGGTTTGTGGATCCGAGGTGCCTAAAATCTGAGGTTTTTGTTAGTGATATATTGTCTAATGCCATTTCATAAAGCTGAATTCAATCACCACATACAGAGAGAACAAAAGTACCATCCCATTAATATAACAAGATGTGAGAAAGATTTATTTAGGAGCCATCAATATTAAAACCTGAGACATTAATATTTAACACCATCAACTAGGTAGCAATTAAATACCAATGTTTCTATTTATTATGGTCTTACCATGTTGTAGCAATTTCCCCGTTGGCTTCAAACAAGAACGTGGAGTTGGATGTTTGCAGCTAAACTAAGGGCTTGAGTCTCTATTCAGGGATTCTCTTAGAGCTGTAAGCTCCTACTCAGGGACTCTTTTTCCTAGAACAGTCGACAGTGCTTGATCCAGGAGCCCCAGTGGATGAGGAATGCATGCAAGACCCCTTGCAAAAGGGAAACAGACCCCAGCCCAAAGGTGCTTATATCAGTTAAGTAATGTAAACGAGAATAGCAAGAATAAAATTAAGAATTTCTAACTCTTCCTATTCTACAATGATGAGATTCATTTCTCAGAAAGAAAATATGGTTTAACTGGAAGCATGGTATATTTATAGTAAAGTCATTCTTGACAGAAAAGACCCATCCTTTGATAGCCACAAAACTTTTATTAACAGTGTGGGAATTAAGTAAATAGGAGACAGAAAAACACGTCTGAGCTCTAAGAGATTAGAGACACAGGAGCTATCTAGAAAAATATCCCTTCCTTGTTTCCAGTTACACGCTCACTTATTTCTGAACCACTTGTTGAGTTTTATATGCACGATGCTTATATCAAACTATCCCATAATTACAAACTCTGCACAAACACAAAGAAATGTTCGTCTTCCCAGATTAAAGAATTCAGTGTAAGCCTGAAAAGAAAAGTGCTTCAACCGCCTTGGAGATTGTGATCATAATTATTTAACAGTTCATGGATGTCTGTCCTGTCTTACTGTCTTTCTCTTTCTTGGCTTCTCCTCTTCTTTCTGAATCCAGGTGCAGAAATGTGTAGAAATTAATATTAACCTGAATCTGATTATTTGGCTCTTCAGCATTTCATTGGATTATGTTGACTTGGTAATTTGATTGCTCTGCAGATGTGAGCTGCACTGATTGCATTAAAATATGTAAAGGAAATGAGGAAGTATCACCAGACAGCATGGGAAAGATGCTTGGTTCCCCATGGCTTGGCAGGTCCTCCAGGGAAAGAGGCGGGATGGAGAAAACACGCTGTCCCTCCCAGTGCCTTTCTGCTTGGAACTTTCCCTCTTATTACGACAGGGTAACCCATTACTTTCCACTGAGGTGTGAATTTTCACATGGAGTGAATTCTTCTAAAATCATCCTGTGGTCTTATTAAAAATTAGAGCTTCACTGTCCTGCTGGAGAAAATTATAGTTTGTTTAGTATAAGTATATCCGATGTATGCCCTTCTATTTTTATCTGATGAATCTGAGAGTCCTAGATTAAAACCAGCTGTGGTTTCCATTTCTTGTTGCTAGGAACTCCTAGAGACATTTAGACAGAGGAATTTTCTGGGAGCTCTCACAAACCCCCATCCACACAGAAGGAGCCTGAGAAATATTTCCAGACAGGAAGAACATGATCGGTGTTGACCACTGTTGAGTCATTGGTTTTTCTCCAAATCACTCCTGAGAGAGTTTCTAGATTAATTCTGCCATTCAGCCCATAAGCAAATTGATGAATACTTTTTCTCCATTGTAACAGAATTTATTAATAGGTTGACTTTGCTTTTCATTGTGTACATAGTTACCTGTGCTGTCTTATATGGTATACCACTGACCGCATGTACCCACGAGTACCTGGAGTATGTCTGGTCTGAACTGAGACATATGTAAGTATAAAGACACACCAGAGTTTAAAGATTTATGAAGAAAAATCTGTGTATAGTATTTTGTACATTGATTACATGTTGGAATGATAAAACTTTTGAAAGAGTGTGTTAAATAAAATACATTAGTAAAATTTCACCTGTTTCTGAGGTGGCTACTAGAAAATCCACAATAAATGCAGCTCACATAGTACTCTGTCAGGTGATGCTGCATCGGACAATAAGCTTCACGGGGGTGGGAACTGAGACGGCTCTTGAGATGGTTTATGTTCTTACATCAGCTCTTTGAACAGGATGCATTTTCATCATCTTTGCTTCCTCACTTGCACTGACTCTGAACTTGCTGAAATCAGGCTTCTGTTTTTATCCTTGGTCATGCATCTTCTCAAAAAATATTCATAATTATTATTCATATTGGCTTTACAATATACAGCCTTCAGTCCTCAGTTAACAGAACTTTATACCTGACTGAGCATTGCTGTCAACACTCTTCGCAAAGCTCTATTTCTCCGGGGTCTATGCTACCACTCAGCTGATTGTCCATTTATTTCTCTAATGTCCTTTACTCCATCCTCACTGTGCGTTTCATCATCGTCCCTGCCCTGAGAGGGGTTGGTTGTTTTTCTCTACATTCACTCTCTCCGTTGTGATCCCATTCAATCTGCGGGTTTCAACGACCACCCATAGACTGATCTGTTTTTGATTTAATAGAAGAATGCCAAGAGTTAATCCACCCTGTGTGGACACAAAGGCCAGGTTCAGGCCAGGGGAAGGCTCTCCAGTGACCAGTGCTGACTCCAGCTGCTAGAGTTCAACCAGAGTTTCATGAAGAGAGAAAGCCCGTGCTAGAGGGAACAATAATAGCCTCTGTGACACGGCTCACAACCACGAGAATCTAGTTTTTGTGTCTGCAGCTCTGTGAAACAGCTGACATTTGGCTGAGGTAGGTCGGGATCAGCTGGACATCGTGGGCTGCTTGCCTGCCGGCCTTGGCTCTGAGTGTGGGGTTGATTCCAGTCTCCTGTTTTCCGGGGGGTCCCAGGTGGGTGGCGTTGTGGCTCCGAGGGAGCACTCTTCTCAAGCAGACCCTGGGCAGCACGCTCTCATCACACAAGCCACCGGGAGGGGCTGCTCTAGCCCCACGGCCAGACTCAGCCTCTGCGAGAACTGGGGGGTGGACCCTGAGCTCACAGCCGGGATGGGCCCTAAGGAAACCCAATACTGGAGGGCTTCAAGCCTGTTCTGAAGTGTTTGTTTCTTTTATAGTATCACTGCAATTAGTGTATTACTCAGGAGAGGCCACAGTGTAAAAAGTAACCTTGGCATCTCACTGGCTCACAATACCATGTGTTTATTCCTCACACTAATGTCCAAGGGACTTCACTGTAGCTCAGAAAGTAAAGAGCCTTCCTGCAACACAGAAGACCCAGGTTCAATCCCTGGGTTGGAAAGATGGAAATGGCAACCCACTCCAGTATTCTTGCCTGGAAATACCAGGGACAGAGGAGCCTGATGGGCTACAATTCATGGGGTCACAAAGGGTAGGACATGACTGAGCGAATAACACTACACTAATGTCCAAGATACACAGTTGTGAGTCTGCTAATAACAGCCTCACTGTGTGATGCTCTCTGAGGGGCAGTCCCCATCAGAAGCTTTGCCAGCATTATGGCAAAGAGAAAAGAGGGACATGGTCAGACCCAAACTGACCTGGAAAGCTTTTCTCCAAATGACACATTTGAATTTCTATCAATATTCCATCACTTAGAGCATGAGTCTGGCCATATCTGAACTCAAGCAGACAGGGCTCTATATTCCCATCGCACAAGAAAATAAATAATTGTGAACAACGCAATCTGCCACTAAGTTCAGGCATGGATAATACTTGCAAATGTTATCAGTATTTGTGATTGTGACACCATTGGAACATGTTGAACATTAACCCCGAATTTAAGAAGGTTAAAAAATACAAAATAATCTATTGGTCTGTGGAGCTGAATTTCCAGAAAAGATAGACAACTTGGTTTGGACCAACCACCTACAAAGTATAGTTCTATAAAATTTTTGTTTTAGATTCACAATTTGTAAACAAATCCTGGTCACAAGAATTAGCAGAGGCAACAAGTCCAGGAGGTGAACTAAGCACTTGGCATCTTTTTTCCCACTGAAAAAATGGCCAATTATAAATGTACATGCACACACACACACATGCACACACACCACACACATGTGCACACAAAGATGCATGCACACACACACATGCACACACAGACACACACAGACTCACGCACTCAGACACACACATGCATGCCCACACACACACAAAGAAACCTTATTACTCACACAGTGAGGTTTTCTGGGAAGGTTTCCAAGCAGTGTGAACAGGGCTTGTGGAGACAAGGTTGGGGTAGGTAGGTCACATGGTAGTTTGGGGGCCAGGGGCGGGGCTGAGTCCTCTGTGATTTGAGAAGGAACTGGCAACCCACTCCAGTATTCTTGCCTGGAGAATCCCATGGACGGAGAAGCCTGGTGGGCTACAGTCCACGGGGTCGCAAAGAGTTGGACACGACTGAACGACTTCACATTTTTTTTTCCCTGTTGCCAAAGGAGGGGCGGGGCTTGGTATCAGGTAGCCTGGATGGGAGAGGGGAGAGAAAGGGAAGAGACTTGAAGTCATCAACAGTCAAATGTCTAAAGTGACCTGAGATTCATTAATATAGACAAGCACCACTTGCAGCCTGGAGACCAAATATTAGAGTTCAAATATCCAAGATAAATATCCCAGCAATTGGGTTGAATTTCCAAAGTAAAGTAAAGCAGATGAGGCTAGTCCCATAGACACTGACCAATTACAATAGCAGACTAAATCTTGAACTAAATGAAGGTTAAAAAAAATACATATGAAATTGAAATAGCTAAAACTGAGCTTTAGGGGAAATTGAATTTTTAAATACATATATTAGAAAAATATAATAGGTTATAAACAGGTATGTCATTGTCAGCATTGACCTCAGGAAGCTATAAAGAGTGCAGCAAATTAAACCTAGTATAATTTATGAAAGACAGAAACTCATATTTTCATTCAAATAATGCAGAAAAGCATTTGAGAAAATGAAACATCAATTTGTGATAAAAATTTATTAGAAAGTCAGGTAATGAAAGGCAAGTCTTTACTGTGATAGATTAGCCAAAAAAAAAAAAAAAATAGCAACTATAATAGTTAATGGTGAAAAACTGAGCAAATTCCCTCTAAGATTAGAAACAAGACAAAATGGATTAAGCTGATTCACCAATTTGGGAAATCATTGGCTTAGAGGGCCTAGTCTGTGTAACAAGGCAAGCTGAAGATAGCAAACAAATATAGATTACAAAGGATAAAAGAAAAACAACATTATTCGCGGATGCCATGTTTGTTTCAGGGAAAAATCCAAATGTGTTTCAAGATAAACAATTCTAATTAAGCACACTTGGCAATGACCCCAAATATAAGTTGAATACATGAAAAATGAATTTTATTCTACAAGTCCCAGCATGAACTAAGTAAAAATCAATTTTTGGAAAATGAAAGTTTCAAAACTACTATTTACAGTGACACCCAAAGCTCTGAGTCTTTCAGGGTTTAAATGCCCAGCTATTATAGCAACAAGGCAGTATTTATGTGCTTTATTATGGTGCTGAGTTAAATCTCTAAGCCAGTGTTCCTGGGTTCAAATCTTGGCTCTGCTTTGCACTAATCATGTGACCTTGGGCAAGTTAATTAACATTTCTGTGCTTCAGTTTCCTTGGTTGTAAAACCAAAAAAGTGTAGGTCACAGGTTCAGCTGAGAACTGCACATGACAATGTATGGACATAGAGCAGGACACCTAGGGAGCGCTACATTTTGCTAGGTTTTTCTGCATTTCAATCTTAACATTTAATCAGATTATAATCCCAAACATACTTGTGTTGTCAATTCCCATGACCTTTTCCCATGACAGAAACTTTATCCAGTTATCATTATCAACATGTGGCTATTACTGAAACGTTGATACTGAAAAACAATGGATGCTGGCTTGCTGTTTCATAATTTACAGTATTGCCAAAGTGTATGTGCATTAAATACACACATTTTAATGTCCGATCTTGGACCTATAAATCCCCAACATAAGTGAAAGTCAACTCTGCCCCCACTCCACCCACAAGGCACACCTACCTCCACTCCAGTTCTATGATTCAGCTCAGGAAGGGGTGGGAGGGCCTGGCCACATGAAGCTTTCTTCCCATAGGTCATCTGATCCTGTTCAAGAAATGTAGAAGAATAGTCTCCCTCTATTATTTGAATAGATTTGATTTTGTTTAACAGGAAAAAGGGTACTTCACTTTCTTTGTCACTGGTGAGAATACAGTGAAGAGTCAATTGTGTGGAACTTCCCTAGTGGTCCAGGGGCTGAGATTCTGTGCTCCCAATTGAGGGGGCCAGGGTTCTATTTCTGGTCAGATCCCACATGCTGCAGCTAAGACCTGGTGCAGCCAAGTAAATAAAAAATGAACATTAAAAAAAGTCAATTGTGTTAGTGCACAAGCTACATTAGTATTAACAGTAACATTAGAAGGATAACAGGCAGTTCACCCAGCAGTTTATCCCTGGGTTTACTGGGATTGGGCTTCCCTGGTGGCTCAGACAGGAAAGAATCTGCCTGCAATGCAGGACACCAGGATTTGACCCCTGGGTCAAGAAGATCTCTCGGAGAAGGGAATGGCAACCCACTTCAATATTCTTGCCTGAAGAATCCTATGGAAAGAGGAGCCTGGTGAGCTACAGTCCATGGGGTTGCAAAGACTCAGACACAACTGAGAGATTAATACACTTTTACTAGGATCTGCCAGCTGCCCAGCCCTCTGAGCTCTTGCTGAGTCAGCCCTGTATTCTCTTAAGGGTGTTTGGTCAGCCTACAATAGAAGCAAGCAGAGCAGGCCACTCCTGAGGAATCAGTAAAAGGGAAACTTGAGTATTCTGAGCACAGAGGAGGTAGCAAAGGTGTTATGAAAACAGCTGTATCTGCAGGACTGACCCTACTCAGGGTACCTCAGTCCAGGCTTGGGAAATCAGCAATAAGCAGAGATGGAAAAATAAAATGTAAGGAAAGCGAATCTAGATTTACGTCCCCATTTTACCTGGCATCAGCCCTAGCTTTGTGCCTAAGGCTTTTGGAATGATACGAAGCATTAAAATGACTAATTATAAGCACACATTAAACCATTCCATAAGGCCTTTATGATCACACAAATGCAGACAAACTTCTTAATTGCTGTGATGGGATCCTGTTGTATCTAATATTGTATTAAACCACGGTACCAGCATTTTAGTTACTTATGCAAAAACCACATCTGCAATTGATAGAAATATTTATCAGTGTGTTCACTAAAATGAAAAAGCACTGAAGCAAGTAATAACATTTAAAACAAATAGGAAAGCCCAAATGAAAATGAAGCATTTGAATAATTACACAGTGTGTAGCCCAGAATAAATGATATAAAAATCCACTTGTGTTTCAAATCAATAACATTGAAATGTGACAGAACCTTGGTGATGCTGCATGACAAAAATTTAATCCATAAAAATATACTTGTATGACATTTCCAGACAATGGGATATTTGCAATTTTTCTTTAGTGTGAAACAATTGGCTCTGAAAGTGATTTTTTTCCCCTAGTTTATTATCACGTATAACTCATGCATTCATGATGAGAATCGTAGTGTTGCACATTTGTTTTTTAAAGACTGTAGAGGTTTGTTGCAAGTTTACATTGATTCTGGTGGATATTTTCAGCGAAGTGAAGTCAAGTGTTCTGTGATCCACTGTTTGGGTCAACATTGAGAGTTTACAACCACACGTAGGTCCTGTTCTGGTACACTTCCCAAGGTGTTGTCAGCAGCTTCAGTTTATCCACTTCTGGGTCCTGCTGTCCTCATGTGTTCATCCAGCCCTCAGTGAACTCAACTGCAGATGGCTCCCTGCTTCTTTTCAGCCCTGTTTTGAGAGCCACAGGGAAGGGCTAGGAGGAGGCCAGGTCATCCAGGGGCAAACAAGTTTGCCAGTTGGTCTAAATATTCTCAGGCACTTGTCTGTACCCTCAAAAACAGCTCTCAGATTTCAGAGCTTCATGACAAATCCCCATTTTGTCTGTCAGGGACAACATTGAACATGGACTGAAGTGAGTAGAGGGCCCGCAGGGCCAGGGTGGGTCAGCTTGCAGGGCCTGAACCTGCAGGGACACAACAGGCTGGCCCCGAGCATCTTGTCCTGTGGGAGCAGCCAAAGGACCGACTGTCTGGCAGGTGGGGATGTGCTTCAGCTGGGCCTTTGTGTGGTGCAGGCACTGGAAAGGGGTGTCTTCAACTTCCCTGAGATGTAACTGACAAGCAGACACTGTATTTATTGAGGGTATAGGACATGATGAGTTTCAACACATGAATGTTGGGAGGAAACAATCGGTTCACAGCATTACCTGTGAGAAGCTGCTTGTCACTCTAATTGTGAGTTATGTCAGGCATGCAGGGGATGAAGCTGCCCACCTTATAAGGTTACGGTGAAAATGGTAAGAATCAAATGACCTAGTGCTCTAGAATCATTATGTCTCTACTTCCACTTTCTATACTTTTAAAAATCATTATGTTCTTGTTTTACATAAAATATAGTGAGACATCACACAAATTCATGTAAGACATTGCACAAATTCATGTTATTTTTGTGGAAGAAGAGTCATGTGATTTCAAGGGAGAAAGTGGCAATTATTAGAAAAGAAATATATTAACAAAAATTTTATGCCATTTAACATCAAAGATTGACATCAAAAAAGATATCTCTTTAAAGAAAAGTAACAATTTTCAAAGGAAATAGTGTTTAATCTTCATGTCTCTAATCAGATTATAGGGTACTGGCAAACTCCAAACCAATGCTAAGTAAAAGTTTTGAAAAATACCTTTATTTTAAAAATAAGCCATGACATGTAATAACTATAGTGAAAGCTCCAGTTTTAAATAATATTTTAGAAATCTTGAAATACAGATTAGTAATGTCAAATATGTACCAAATTCAAAAACTTTAAAATTTTTGTACATATTCAACAGTGATTTAAAGAGCATGATTTATATTTATATGCATTATGTGTTAATTCTATTCTTGATCATTTAGGAGGAATGTTAGTATAATACTTTGCCTAAGACAATGGAAATATCTAAATTTTAAAGCCTAGAGTTCCATTAATTGGTCTTATGTTCTTTATTTGGACAGAATAGAGTCTCAAGTGTCTGGAATGACCAGGCTGTGAGCAATCATCAATGAATATCCAAGGTAAGTGCCAAGTATTTGCATATTTTAGTCATTGTAAAAAGGTTATATAATTTAACAAATGCCTTCTCTGCAGAATACATAAAGACAAGCCAATGGAAAAAATGGATAATGACTTGAACATACAGTTCATAAAAAAGATATTAAAAAGGCCTATAAATGTATGAAAAGGTGTTCAATTTCATCAGTCATCAGAGAAATGCAAATTGTAACCATGATAAGAAATCTCTGCATACCTACCAGAAAGACTGAAGGAATAAAACAAAGGATTAGTAAGCATCTGGAACAAACAGCCCTCCTACTTTGTTGAGGTCAGTAGAATTTTGACTAAGCAGTTTGGAAATCTGTTTGACAGTATCTAATAAAACTTAACTAATGTACCCAATATCCCAGGCAATCAAAGACAGATGTAAGAATGCTTGTGACATCACTGCATGACATAGCTCCAAGCTGTAAAGCACCTAAATGCCCATCAACAGTAGAATGGATACATGAGTCATTGTATAATCACGCTATTGAATACTAGATAGTATTGAGAATCAAAAAAATTCCTTGATCACAAAATCTTCCTTGAAACTAACAAGCAAAATATTGGAAAAGTCAACTATCTTAAAAAAAAGAATACTGTAGATTTCCATTTACAAAATGATTGAAGCATGTACTATGACTTATAAAGCTAGAAATTTGACTGGTGATTCTTGGTGGAGGTGGGGTCTAGCTGGAAACACAAGGATTTCTTCTAGAATACTGGTCTGCTCCACACTCCATCCAGGGCATGGTTATGCTGGTGTGTTCATTTTGTAAATATTTATCATGCTGCCTACTTATGATATATACTGCTCTTCAAGTGTATTTTATACTCAAGTAGAAAGAATTATTTAGAGAGATTATGTATCCTGAGAAATAAACTACCTTCGAAGCAATTGAAACACTTGCTAAATATCATTTAAAAGTCAAGGAATATTTTCCACTTAATAATAATATGGCCAAATGACTGTTTCCGACCTGATTTTTCATGGAGAAGGGGCATCTCTGCCTCCTATAAACAGAGGTGAGTACCTTTTCCCATGCTATGACAATAATTTGGGTCCAGACAACTGGGCTTAAAATACAATGATTATTTTTATTACTACATTTAAAACTTGGTTTCCAAGGATTCTATCTCAGAAGTTAACATGCAGATTGGTGATGCTTATCACAGCATCTTTACGGCAAAATCACATCTATGAGAACCTCATTTTGCAATTTGATGCATGCTCTTCAGAGGCAAGTGTTTTGAAGACACCAGGTCACTTCTCCCCTGCCATTGATGTTGATGATTTAGTTCCTCACCTGCCATTCATGTTGATGATTTAAAAGAGAGGAGGGGGCTTATTAACCTTTTCAGTTTCACTCCAGTGCAGAGCCCTGAGTTCTTTCTTCTTGCTCACTAGCCTTAAGATTCTGCAAATAGTTTGCCCAGAAAGTTCACAGCTTTGTTTGAGGGTTTACCTCTGAGGTCATGTTTTCTGGGTGCCTTTCAATGCTTTGATCAACTCAGTTTATGAAAACAGCACTTAAGTCATCATGGTCACCATCCTCCACTTGAGCATCCCTCCAAAAAAAGAATGCCTCTCTCACTTTAGACACCTTCACACTTTATTAATTTGCCTGGAAAGTCATGTATCCAAGGCCTAAAATGTAGAAACAACACCATTGTATGGTGACTAATGACGCATGTCCAGTTGGCAATAATGAGTTGTGAAGGGCATTTATTTAACACAACCCCTCTGAAGCTTTGGAACATGATGGCAAATGACACATCTGACGTCCGGCTGTGGGCTGCCTTTTTTTTTTTTTTCCCAAAACGTTTGCAGATTCTATTGGAAGAGGGAACTTGGAGGCAAAGTGACAGCTCCCGTCACTTAATGAGACGTTTATTAAGAAACTAGGACTGATGATAAGCTGCAAATTAGCCATAATATAAGTAATCAGCAAAGATGTCACATTGGTAGAGGAAAATGATAAACAGCCAAATGCTCTTCCCTGTGCTCATTAAAAGTACCTACAGTTCATTACAGACGCTAATTTGCTAGAATCCCGAGACAGAAGGAGAGGAAGTTGGTGCTTCTTCCTAAGGTGTGTTTATCAGTACTAGAGGTGGTGTTTCAACTCAGATTTTATAGATTCCTCTAGTCACATCTTCAAAGTTTATAATTTTACCTAAGTATTATGGGTGTGAGTTGTAAAGTATCAGTAGATTTCTGATGCATCAATGAAATTTAAGGAAGTAATATTCTTGCAAGAGAAATAAATATTTTCAAGTACTCCCATTGGGCATATAAACATATTGGGAAATAAATTCCTAATTGAAATTATAAAGAGTTTCTAGATTATATATTAATATACATCCTATATAGAAGGAGGAGACATATAAAATGGGTGATTAAAATACATATTTCATTACTACAATGAATGTATCCTAGAATGATAAATTATGTCACAGGTGAGATTTCTTATTTTCATAGGAAGACTTTTTCAATTCCTTGGAAACATAGATGTTTCCCATGCTGGGGCTGTGAGAAACCATTAAGATTGTAATTTGTCTTCAAACAACTGCCAATTGGAAAAATCATCTTATCCACACCCAAGCAGGTTTCCAATTTGTTTGGATGACCCGAGAGGAGTATTCGATCCACTTCATCCCTCCAACCTACACATTTGGCACGCATCAGAAACAAAGAAAAAAACAAATAAATCAATTGGTGGGTCCTGTTTTGACATGCTATGGATATGGAGGCTGGAGGATACTTAGTGACCACTGCATCCAAATGTTTACCAAATTAAATTTACATTTCTAGAAACTGTTCCAACACAGAGATATCATATAAAGATTAATTTACTGAAATAATAAATGAAGGAAGGTAGGTAAAAAGGGAGGAAGAAATATGCTAAGTTGCTTCAGCGTGTCCAACTCTTTGCAACCCCATGGACTGTAGCCCACAGGATCTTCTGTCCATGGAATTCTCCAGGCAAGAATAGAGGAGTGGGTTGCCATTTCCTTCATAAACATTAATTAGGTGAACCACAGAACTAGATTTTGTCTTATAAGAAACTTCCAGAATCAGGTGAGCACACCAATGCAAATATCTGAAACCAGTTTGACGTATTCAATTATTTTGCTTATAATTTATAAGCCTCTATCTCTATTCATTATTGAATTATTGCAAACTATACAATCTCCAAAACAAATTTTTTTTTTAGTTCTGTTTAAATTTTGTGTGTTTATGGCTCAGCATTTTCTTCTTAAATCCATTTGAGTAAAATATTCAAAAGGTTTCATGTTAAAATTGCATCTGTTCTTCCATTGTTGATCACTACAAATGGGGAGAAGACTATATAATAAAACACAGATGAAAAATATTAATGTATTATATGTCAAACACGTGTAGCTGCATCATTCTGCATCCCATCTGCAATGAATCAGAGTTCCTTTTGCTCTACGTCCTCACCAGCATTTGATGACATCAGTCTCCTGGATTTTGGCCATTCTAATAGGTATGTCATGGTATCTCAATGTTGGTTTGATTTGCAGTTCCCTAATGTATCAATATTTGTTGAGCAGTCAAAATAAATGTACCACACCATTGCAAGATGTTAATAATAGGGGACATTGTGGGGAATGGTAATAGGGATTTGTCTGTACTTCTAATCTTTCTGTAAAACTGAAACTTCTATAAAAAATAAAAGTCTTAATTTTTAAAAATGCTAGGTGCAGTATTTGTATTTCCATCTTCTATAAGATCATTTAAAATATTGAACGTAATAATTGACATGGCTTGAAAGATGGAATGGTGATAAGAAGGTAAAGCATAAGCTTAAATCACATGACCAAATTTTTATCAGTGTTTCAGAGACTGAACAGTACAGGAGCTTGTGAATCCCGGGCTTTATCTATAAATGCTTTATATACAGAACATATGTCTTCCCGAGAAAATAAATGACAATATGAAAAATAATCAAAAGACAGAGCCTTTCAATAATTCTGTGGCTTGCAATAAGGTATGTTTGAATTTGCATGAGCCTGTGCTACATCATGGCAGAAAAGCTTTATATAGAAGAGAAACCCTGACCTTCTACAGTTGTAACCTACAATATTCCTCACAGTCACTCACTCATTGCTATAATTCATGTAAAACACCAGCCCTCCACCACAGAAAATAAAATGGCACCAAATTCATAGACTTTGAGAGGTGCTAAAGAGTTAAAAGGCAAATTAATTTATCATCTTCAGCCAGAGGAGTAATTAAACTCCAGAATAAACCTGACTTATAATTGAATATGAGTAATGAGTAGGGGGATGTGAAGAAAAATAAATTAAGAGGGAAAGTTAGTTTAACCGGGGGACAAGATATCATGTGTTTGTTACTTATGCACGGTGACATCCCAAGGCTGTGGGGTGGGAACGTGAAGATGAAGCGCATAGTACACGATGTGGTTAGGGTTCCATCAGGTCCCAGAACTTCCCTGGTGGTCCAGTGGTTAAGACTTGGTGCTCCCAGCAGAAGGCCAGGGTTTGATCACTTATATGGGATGCAAGATCCCACAGGTGGCATAGCACAGCAAAAACATTTTTTAAAAAATCCCATCAGGTCACAGCAAGGCTGCTCCAGTGTCTGGGGACAAGTGTCCAGACATGATCACACTTGGCCTTGAAAACAGTAAGGTTCCCTCCCCCACAGCAATGAGGCATTTTGGGTAAAACTAAGTAGTTGGTCCAAAGGCAAACTGATTATTACAGTTTCTGAACTTAATGATTTGAGACTATTGACCTGACTGTCAGAGACTCCATCAAACTCATGGAGGATGACTTTATAAAAGGAATTACATAAATGTGAAGTTGAATCTGGAATCTCTGGATGTTAATCAATTGTTTCTGTGTGGAGACTTTAGGGTTTTCTATACGAAATATCTTGTCATCTGTAAATAATGACAGTTTTACTTCCTCCCTTCCAATTTTGACCAGATTTTTACATCTCAAGGGATGAAAATATGTAATCTGAAAATGTCTGTCTTTTCTTCATCAGTTCATGTTCATTTAGGCTATGTGCATGGCACTATACAAGAAGTTGCCATTGACTAAGGAGCTGCAATTAAAAAGGAAGGCATCACTGGGATAAGTTAAACAACAAAATTGAATAAAGCACCAAAATAGTAAGTAGATAAATGTATCATTTGCCATGATTGAGAGTAGCTTAGGTCAATAAGGATTCTTTGGGTAAGTTTCCTGAATAATCAGAGAATACAAGAGAGGCTTGCGGGCAGATGGAGTGTAAAGTTATAATATACAAAGCTGATTTAATGGGAGCAGTTGCACATAAATGCAATGAAGACCAGTAGTTTGTGTGGGCAAGGATTGTAGGGAGACTGTGCAGTTTACAGGGTGGGGGGTAACAGTGATCAGAAAAAGGAGATGTGGAAACAGGGCAGGGGTCATTGCTTGAAATGACAGAAAAGGCAACTTCACCTGAAATCTGTTGTTGCTTTTTTACATCTTTTCCCAACACAGCAAGAACATAAGTGGTCTGTCTTAATTATTTGATTTCTGATAGTACTATGATCAGTTACCAAGTTAGTTCAGAGATAAATAAATGTCTGACAAAGTATCCCATTTACTCTGCTGATCAAAGATGATGTGACTTTTTTATTCCAGGGTTTCTGTTTGTCCGGAACAAAATGTTGGCATCTGGGAGCCACTGCTTGGTATTTCTCCTCCAATTATGCCTTTGAGACTCAGCAAAGGGACTAATCCTCTTTATCGAATGATAACTTTGACCTCCCATAACACAGGCTCTCTTTCCTTACTCTTTTGTATTGAAACTTGACTGTGTTTTGTAAAGTCATTAAGTTACTCATTTAAAAACTTTTTTTATTTACCACCTACTGCCCTATGAGTTTTGAGATGTAGATTTTAAATATGCTTTCCTTTTAGAATTGCTTTAGATTTATAGACAATTCCAATGATAGTGCAGAATTACCCCATAACCCATATTCATTTTTCCTTGTGATTAGCATCTTACCTTAGAATGGTACACTTGTCACAATTAATGAAATAGCATTGGATATTATTATAAACTAAATTCCATATTTTATTTGGATTCCCTTAATGTATACTTTGGGCTTCCCTGGTGGTTCAGATGGTAAAGAATCTGTCTGCAATGCAGGAGACCTGCATTAGATCCCTGGGTTGGGAAGATTCCCCTGGAGAAGAGCATGGGCGATCAAACCAATCAATCCTAAAGGAAATCAACCCTGAATATTTGTTGGAAGGACTGATGCTGAAACTGAAGCTCCAATACTTTGGCCACCTGATGTGAAAAATTGACTCATTGGAAAAGACCCTGATACTGGGAAAGACTGAAGGGAGGAGAAGGGGACCACAGAGGATGAGATGGTTGGATGGCATCACCAACTCAATGGACATGAGTTTGAGCAAATTCTGGAAGATGGTGAAGGACAGGGAAGGGTGGTGTGCTGCAGTGTATGGAGTCTCAGAGAGTTGGACACGACTGAGTGGACGGAACAGCAAAGTCTGATTTCAGTCCCAGGATCTCATACATGATGTCACAGTGCACTTATTTGGCAACCCACTAGGCTCTTCTTGACTGTGACCTTGAAAACACTGAGGAATGCTGAAGTGCTTTGCAGAAGGTACCCTGTCGGGACTTGACTCATGTTATCTAATGATTAGACTGGGGCTGTGGGATTTGAAGGGAAGATAAGAGAGGCGAACCGTTGTTTCCATCACTTTGCATCAGACAGTGCTCACAACCATTCCCATTGATGCTGACCTTGACCACATGGCTGGGGTCCTGCGGATCAGCTCCCTCTGTTCTGAAGTTGCTCCCACCCCTTCCATTCCATAGATCTTAGCAAGAAGGATATTGCCCATCCCAGGCTCATCCAGTGGGGAGTTATTCTCTAAAAGGGTTAAGTATTACCTCCCAGCATTCACACCAGGAGAAGACAAGCTGTTCTGGGTCAAAGGCAGTGGGTGAGCTGTGAACTCTGAGTGGGGCGTGTGGTCTTGGACAGACTGCTAGAACTTTTTTTCCTATGAAGAAAACTACTGGGGCAGTTGCCAAAATGTAGCTAAGGTCTGTAGATTAGATGATAGTGTTATGTTAACTTCCTGATTTAGATTATTGTGTGGATATGCTTACTCCAAAAGTAAGGTACTGATGAATTTATTTGCAGGGCAGCAATAGAGAAACAGACATAGAGAAGAGACATATGGACATGGGAAGAGGGGAGGAGAGGGTGAAATGTATGGAGAGAGTAATATGTAGACTTACATTACCATATGTAAAATAGATAGCCAATGGGAATTTGCTCTGTCAATCAGGGAACTCAAACAGGGGCTCTGTGACAATCTAGAGGTGTGGGATGGGGAGGGAAATGGGAAGGAGAGGACATAGGTGTACTAAGGCTAATTTTTGTTTGACAGAAAACAACAGACTTCTGTAAAGCAATCATCCTTCAATTAAAATTTTTTTTAAAAAGTAGCTTACTGTAAAAGTAAGTCTACAACTTACTTTCTATGATTCACAGAAAATACTACACATCTGTAGGGAGAGAAATGAAAAAGCCAATGTGCTGGGTAAAAATGCTAATAGTTGTGGGATCTGGGTAAAGATTTCTCTGTGCCATTTTTTGAACTTTCTACAAACCTAAAGTGATTTGAGAGTAAATAATGACATAGAAATATGCCATAATGCTAATGTGTCTTTTTTTAAAAAAAAAAAACAGCTTTATTGAGATACAGTTCACATACGCATAAAGTTCATGTTTTTTAAAGTATACAATTCAGTGTTTTTAGCACATGCACAATATTGTGCATCCATCACCATACTGAGTTCTGCACATTTCATCATCCCAAAAAGAAACCTCATACCCATTAACTCCATTCCCTTCTCCCAGCCCCAAGTAACCACTCGTCTGTTTTCTGTCTCTAAAGATATGCCTATTCTGGACAGTTCTTACACGTGGATTCACACAATATGTGGTCTTTCATGTTTGGCTTCTTTCAGTTAATGTCTGCAGGGTTCATCCATGCTGTAGCATGTATCAGTAATTCATTTCTTTTAATGGATGAATAATATTCCACATTTTCTTTTTGTTTTGTTTTTTTATTTTTTAATATAAATTTATTCATTTTAATTGGAGGCTAATTACTTTACAATATCATAGTGGTTTTGCCATACACTGACATGAATCCACCACAGGTGTACATGTGTTCCCCATCCTGAACCCACCCCCACCTCCTTCCCATCTCACCCCCTGGGTCATCCCAGTGCACCAGCCCCGAGCACCCTGTCTCATGCATCGAACCTGGATCTTCTGGGGCTTCTCTGGTGGTCCAGTGGTAAAAAAATCTACCTTCCAAGGCAGGGGATGCAGGTTCAATCCCTGGCTGGAGAACTAAGAATTCCACATACTCAGGACAACCAAGCCTGTGCACCGCAACTAAAGAAGTTCACGCAGCTCACTGAAGACCCAGTGTGCCAGAAAAAGAAAAAAAAAGAGGCCGTGTCTCATAAGCTCTAGTAAATAAATAGATAAAATAAGTGATCTTCCATTAATTACAGATGGCATGAAGCTTCCAGGCCGTATAACTCTTCATTTGCCCTTTGATAAAAATACTGTTCTCCCCCGAATTTCTGAACATTGCCCATGTGAAAAAGAAGGGCATTTTTGTGAAGCTCAATTTTTTTTATGATAAAAATGTTTTCAGAATTTTTTTAGCGACTTTGTTGATAATTAGATCATGGTTCTTTACTTACAAAGAGAATCAATAATTTCGTTGTGTTCAGTGTATTGTATTCCAATGGGTGGCTTTGGAGAGAAGACTTGTAATCCATGGTGGCACCTTTCAGTTCTGCACTTGGATCATGCTTCTGCTTGGCAAAGGCGTCGACACAGGTGTGCAGACCCAGCTCTTTCTTGAGCCTCTCATAATGATGCTTTCCCTTGGCCAAAGCGTCTCCAGATCACTGTTGTATTTATACTGTGTCATTGTTCCCTTGAGTGGCTTTGGCGGGGACAGTACGTAATTAGACAGCATATTCTAAATTACAGCCTGAACACAAAAGGAGAAACTTACTAGCTTTTGAGCCAGTTGGAATTTTTTTTAAATCGATTTTTTCCCTTGGATTCAATGACCTAAAATGTTTGTTTTAGTAAGATGAGTTTGAGCTGTGTAAGGATGGAGCCAACTGCACAAAGGAGCTCAAGCTGAAAATTCATGGTTTGCTAGTTCCCTAAATTACCTGGCACCCTGTGTTGCTGGTCTCTGCTACCATACACGCTGAAAGAAATAGGCTTAGGAAAGCAGTGTGGGTTTTCAGCAATCGGAAAATGCAATAGAGCCTGCTTCGAACGTCAGACTAATCCTCCAGATAATATCAGTATGTTGGCAAACTTTTCTGTGCTACTATGAAATTTTAAAAGCATAAATAACAGCATGCTAGAAATGGCCTGTTTTCTTAAAAAAATTAAAGAAGGATTTGCACTATACCATGAGTAAGAAAGACACGCACCCACGCACAACATTGTACCTTCCAGCATCTGGTTTCATCTATTATTTGGGAGGGTTCAACTAGATGGCAAACAAGTACTTTTCATATAAACAGACCTTTAGTTTTCCACTTCAGTTATTCAGAGGATCACAGTGAAAATCCAACTTGATAATAAATCTATGAAATTATATGTAGTATAAAAGTAAGGCATTTAGAAGATGATTGATTCTGCTTTTGTCACTTTCCAGCACTTTACCTTGTGGTACTAGTGGTAAAGAATCCACCTGCAATGCAGGAAATGAGGGTTTGATCCCTGGGACAGGAAGATCCCCTGGAGAAAGAAATGGCAACCCACTCCACTATTCCTGCCTGGAGAATCCCATGGACAGAGGATCCTGGTGGACTACAGTCCTTGGGGTTACAGAGTCAGACACAACTGAAGTGACTTAGCACAGAACACATTTACCTTACCCTAGGTAAGCTACCCAAGCCCTCTGACTTTCATTTTTCTATACTTGTCACCTGAAAATTTTGTAAACACACACACATACATAATTTAAAGATGAGAGAATTTTGTACATTGGAAATAGTAACTAAACGTCAATCAGTACTCTCAATCAAGGAGAACGGAACTTCCTACTGTTTATGTCTTTGGAAGAAACATAAATAATAGCTAAAGCAAAGCTTCAGACTTTGCAGTGTGGCAGAACCAAGAGGGAAGACAGAGTTTAGATTTGTGCCCTCACTGGGTGGAAAGACCCTGGATCACCTACCAGCACCCTCAGAGCTCTTCTTCCTCCTCAATTGGTTGAAAGGCAGCAGCACTAATTAGTTGGCAATGGCACTGGCAGTCGATCCAGAAATTCTCTCTCCAAAATCTGGAGTCTTCAAGTTCACTGTCAACATTTGGGAATACTTCATCTGTATGACTTTCAGGAGAATGAGAGGTGATTCCAATAGATTAACATTGCAAGGCAGCTACAGCAAAGCAAACCTCACATCCGCAGGGGATCTTAGAAGACAAAACCGAAACAACACTTTTTGTTGGTTATAAGGGATGAGCTATTCCGAGGTTGCTTAGCTGTCTCAACTCTTAAATGGCATTAAACAAATTTTATTACAGTGTTTTATGTAAATAATTCTTTTAAAGAAGCAAAGTATCTACAGAGTGACTCCTCTGTTTAGAAGCTTAATTTTCCTCTTTCCATGTTTTGAATTATTTCACTACAGCCTGATTAAGGGTGAGTGAAATAAGAGAAAAGGGTGAGAAGAGCATGTGACAAGGTGGAGAAGCAGGCCCTGATCACAGGACAGTGGTTACTACACAGATAACAACTGCCCTCATTGAACAAAATCATTAATTTTATGTGAATTCCTAAACCTTAAGTATTAAGGAAGTAACGTTTAAACCTGTTTGCAATAGCTGTAATGATTAAACTAAACAATTTTAATAAAATCTACTGTTTGCAATAGTTATATAAAAATAAAACTTTTTTAGAAAAAAATTTAAAAACACACTGAAGACTACATTAACAATTATAAAACTTTTCTAAACAATAATGAAGCCTAAATATATAGAGTTGTTTACTATATGCATGGACACAAAATTATAATTTCCCAGGACTTTCCTGGTTAAGATCTCACCTTCCAATGCAGAGGGTGCAGGGGCCAAAAAACCAAAATGAAAAACAAAAGCAATATGTAACAAATTCAATAATTCAATTTATCATAATTTCTGAGCTCCTATCTATGCAGAGAGGACCTGGACAGCTATCTGGGGACCTACTAAACTAATACTTTCCAGACTTTGCAATGGTGTGATCACACTGATATGGGAGGGAGACATCCACAGGATCCCTAGATGTCCCTAGACGTCTAGATCCCTAGATGTCTAGATCCCTAGACATCCATGTCTAGGGATCCGTCAGCGCCCGCTCACGTCCAGGGGAGAGGCAGCGGCCAGGCAAACAGGCCCAGCCTTAGAAAACCTTTGGGACTGTGACATTGGACGTGCTTGTCCATCTTCTCTGAGACTGTCAGCAGTGGTTCCTCTGACACCCAGATTCAGACTCCAGACTCCTGGACACAGGTCTGGCCTGACCCAGACTCCCATAAAATTTCCCGGGGAATGGACTCATTGCCTGTGCTCTGGACATTTCAGGTCTCCTCCCCTGGCTGTCCTGGCTAGGGTTTGGGTGGTCCCGGAGGACAGCACTGCCCTGTCCATGCTTGTGTCAAGATTGCATTTTCTCCACATCTTTTCAAGAGTCTGATAACCCCAGACCTTGTTCTGCCAGACAATCTGTGAAAGTACCTTGGTCATGATAGGCCTATCTGCTCTGTTTTCCTTCTTTTGGTAAAAGCATCCACTTTCCTTTTGAGGAAATATCTGTTCTCTAGCTGTGTTGTTGAGGAGAACACTCCTTCTCCTTTAACACAGCTTGCTAGATTCTTCTGAATAAAAATAACTCCTTCATTCTCCATATCACTTTGTAAATATAGGCATAATATCTTTTTAAGAGTTGTAAATCCAAAATATTTTATTAAGAAAACCAGTTAAATGCCCATTTTTACTACTAAATGTCCATGATTGACAACTAATATTTTGGAGATTATGATTTTAAATTGTCTGAAAACTTAACAAGTTATGCTTAGAGGGAATATTTCCATGCATATAAAATTTCTAAAAAATTGAATTGTTTATAATTATGGCTTTTATTATTTGTCTTCAATTTTGCAGAATATAACTTCTTTGATATATCCTACTCACAGATAACCTCAAATGTAGAATATTGAAAAAATAATTTATTCTAGTTTTATTTGGTTACTTAACAAAATTATTTCTAAGTGATGGTAGTTTCGTCCTCACAATTGTACTGCCAACACAGTGAAAACATTGGGGAAGTGTGTGAGCAGCTGATGACTCAGAGGGAGGAGACTGTGTTCCAGAATAAAGAATCCAGAGTCCCGAGGAATTAACCCCAAGTCATGGAGCCGAATCAAGGACCTCCCTGCTGAATTCTAAAACTGCTGTGGATCATCGACTGCCTTTTACTTCCCAAGTTCCTTCTTTATGACCTGACACGTCTACAGCTGCTCCCGTCCGCCTGTCCCACCACTGCACATAGGGGGAGATGGGCAAACAACTTGTCTCTGTTTCACATGTTCACAGGAGAGGAGTGTGCCCAGGAGTGTTTCTTAGCCTATCCCATCCAGGAGCCTCATCTGCACTGGGGCCTGATCTAGATGATAAGATTTTGGATTCTGAGGTGATGCCACAATGGGATGAAATTTCTGAGGATTTGGGTAGGAGAGCGACTGCATTTGACAGGGGAGGAGGTAAGTCACTGGAGGCGGAAGGTGGATGGCGTTAGACGGACTTCACAGTGGTGTCCACGATCCCTTCTTGGGGTTTACACCCTCTTATCGTCTCCATCCCTTGGAAGCAACCTGGAACTCACTTTCAACTCAAAGACTCCAGTGGCAATGGTGATGCGCTGGCATTGTCAGGACAACGTCATCTTCTGTAGGGTCTGTGTTGCCGGCAGCCTTATTCTAGATCCTTGCTCTCTATTCTAGCTTTGCAGAAGCAAGCAGCCATGAGTCCTGTTGTCTTAAGGCCACAAGTTTTGCCAAAATGACTGAGTCGACTTGAAATGGGGCCCTTCCATCCTTGAGATCCAGTTGAGAACCGTGTCCTGTCTGACACCTTCACTGGAGTCTTGGAGAGAACCGGGCAAGCCGTGTCAGGGCTCCGGATGTGGAGAACCTGTGATGCAGTCACAGGCAGTGTCCTAGCAGCTCCGTGGGCAGGGTGGCCCAGGACCGAACAATAACACACTCTGCGGTGTTGCCCCCATAAGTAATACTCTTTACTGGCCCTTGCTTGAGCCTGTTGGACATACACTGCCCAAGGCTAACCACAGTTAAGAGGCACTATTTTGTTTCTGATAAGTTTTCTATATTCCTTAGAGAGAAATAAAGCGCTGCTCTGATTGATTTCTGGCTATGAGTTTGGTCTTACTATAAAGAATCTCTAGGAAGTCATTGAAGCAATCAGCACATGCAAAATGGTGGCAAAAACACATTAGATTAACAGCTCATCTCCTCCAAGGATGCTATCAGAGAAAACAGCTGTAAACATGGCATAAATTCGATTCGAGTTAAGCACAGCAATCTAGTTCAGGTTATTGATCTTGTCCCTAATAAATTAGTGGGTGAATGCCTGGCTGGCCAGAACAAAGGTTGTTGAAAATTCCTTACCTGCAAACACTTCTGAATGATTCCTAGCCCTGTCTTCCTCCACCCGATCTTATAAAATAGAGCTTTGGAACTAACTCCCTATTATGCAGGCAGGGGTTTCATGCTAGAAGAGAGCAGAGTTTTTAACAGAAATTAATGCCTGGTTTATAGGGTCTCAGATGGCAAACACCGATGGAAGAAGGCACAGGCTAAAATAGAGATGAAAGTCAACATACGGGAGAAGGAAGCAACACACTTGCTAAATGAAAGTGTGTGTGTACTTGTTTAGACTTGGAGGCAGGGAGAAGATTTTTAAAATATGTATGCTTTGCTGGTTTATTCATTATAATGATAAATTTGGTAAACAATCATCAATGAAATGATCTGGTAAGTAAAAAATATACCTCCTGGTCTATACTAGGTTCTTGAAGAAAATGGGCAAATGCTGCTGTAAATAAAAGCACGATATATAAAGTTAGATGTACAACAGTACTTACTCTCCAAATGCGGCCTTCAGCAGTTTATCGACTACTGAAAAAAACATATGACAGCATGAAGCCAGCAAGCCGCAGATAATAGACTGTCTTGAGAGAGGCTCCTTTTATCCTGCACACAGCAGTAGTTGATAAATGCCTCTCGTGTCAGCCTCCTATTTTCCTCTGCTCTCCCCCCAAAGCGTATCTCGGATCAGGGACTAATAGCCCCCCAGGAGAAGATATCCGGACAGCACCCTTCTCCCCTGCGGTAGCACAGTCCTCGTACATCTGTCAGAAGCCTCCGATAGGGACAGGCTGAGGGCTCGTTGTTTGTCTACCAAAACATGGTATTCTCGGCTACAAAACTGGAGAAAGGAACATAATGTAATTTATTTCTGTGAATGGGAGAGGTTTTATGATCCCAGAACAACAGTTTAGCCAGAGGCCTTCGCGGTATTAACTATTTCTCTTAATACGTACCTTGGACAATGATATCTGTCATAAAGGCTTCCCACGGTGAATGGGAAACTCGTATTTAAGCTACCTTAGAGCTAAGCTTATTTTAATCTTGTGCTTTGAAAAAGGGAAGAAAAAAGGGAAACATCAGTTTCACAATTTCACAATGACATTGCATCCTATGAAATTTCTAGTGTTCAACATTGCCTGGTAGGTAATCGAATGGGTTTTAATATCACTTTGAGACAGTTGCCTAAAAGTTATCATTAGTCTATGCAGGTCTGCCTGATTGAAAGTGGGCACACCTCTTAATAGACTGAAAATAAGGCCCCAATACAGCACACACACAAAGCTGTCAGCAAGTAAGGCAAGCACTGAATAACCTCTTGCTCAGAAAACATGTAACTGTAATTACAACCTACTCTTGTCTGGCTGTCTTTGAGAGAAGAGGTGCTGGTCTCTTTAAGGACGTAACGGTAAAATAAGGTGATGGTTCTTGGAGATGTGCCTGAGATTTCAGAGAAGAGCTGTGAAACCATTTTGAAGACGGGGTTTAAGAGCCATAATGAAGACAGATCGCAATTAAGGGCTCTTGAATCATTTAATAAAGAGAAGAGATTAAGGCAGCTAGCCCTCCTAGGAAATCAGTGAAGAGTGGTGAGATGGTTAATTAGCAGCATCTTCCGTGCACTTTGGTGGTTGTGGGGAGTGCAGTCCAGGTTCATTTGGGAGGATGACGAGCTTTTTAATCACCAAGCATCGAGAGTGATGCCAGCAGACAGCCATCAACTCTCAGGCCCTAGATGGGTGTTGTAGGTGAGGACTACAGCGCTTCTGGGCACTGCCTGCTTTCTGATTGGTCAAAAGGGAGAATGAAGTTCTGGCCCCTTCATCATCATGAAGATGAAACTTCAACTCTCCTAACATTGGTATGTATTTTAAGTCTTCATTTTTCTTTTCTGATAATACACTTTTCTACTGTTATTGCACAAAGTATGGGTGGTATCATTAATTTTTTAAAAGAGAAATCTTGAAATGTAGCTCAATTTAGAAAGAATGGGCTTCCCTGATGGCTCAGTGATAAAGAATCCACCTGCCAATGAAGGAGAAGCAGGAGATGTAGGTTTGATCCCTGGGTTGAGAAGATCCTCTGGAGAGTACGGCAACCCACTTGGGTATTCTTGCCTGGAGCATCCCATGGACCAAGGAGCCCGATGGGCTACAGTGCATATGGTCATAAAGAGTCAGACACGAGTGCACACACACACAGTAGAATTAAAATTTGGCCACTTACTTCAAAGACTATGAAATGACATGTTAGTTATAAGGAAATTCTGAGTTTTGTATAATAAGTGAACATTTTTTCCCATTCATCTTCCCGGGCAGTGCGGCCTCAGGTCTGCTGGCCTGAGCAGCGGGGTCCTTGAGTGGGGACCCAACTTACTCCACTTAGCTTTCTGGGGAGCCAAAGGCCGTCTCCCAGCTGCTGCAGCCCCCGTGTCCCGGGAGCACCCGCCCCCACCTGCCTCTGACCTGGGGCCGAGGCTGCAGCCCAGAGAGCTGAGGCTGAGCAGGCATGTGCTGTCCACCCCACCTGCGGCTTTTGCTGTGTCCTGAGGGTGGGCGCCCAGCCCCTGAGAGCGCCTGGTGCTTGGGAGCATCTTGCCATCTCTATCCAACAAGTCAGATGAATGAGATCAAATGTGGATTTTGGTTTCCAACACTGACAGCTCTATGGTGGTGTTTCACAGTGGCAGAGAAACTGAAATTCTGTTTCCATTGTGTTAATACTTCCTAAAAGACAGTTGGAAGCCAGAGCTGAGCACAGACCTAGAGCCTTGGTGTGGAGTAGGTTTGTTACAACATAAAATTTCTTTGGGGAAAGGTGGTGTCTTCAGTAGGAGCTGTGAAAGGTAGTTTACGTATCATTATGTAAAGATCACAGCTTATACTCTGTTTTGATGTGGGAGGCCCTGAAGTTTCAATGCTTTATGTATAAAGATTTATTCATACACGTCCCAACAGACCCACCCACCATCCCCTCTCCACTCTACTCCAATCTCTTTAATTAATGCACGTTAGTGGAGAAAATCTTTAAGATGAGCCATTTGTTAAAGACTGTGAAAAGCAGTCTTATATTTCATGTGATTTATTTCAAATTTAAATCAAAACAGTTACATTGGAAGAATGAAATAACTTACATGCACTTGTATATCATTTTCTTTCCAATAGTTCAAATACATTTAAACTTATGTTAGATATTTCCCTGGAGTCTAATAGTGAATAATCATGACTCTGTATTAAATATATTTCACATGTATTTTCTATTCTCTTGTGCCTCCATTTCAGTCTTTCACTGATCACAAAATTTCTGAATCTTGAAAAATTCTGAGTCATGACCCCCCCCCCCTCCAGTATAAAATCACAATGTATTTCTTTAAAAATTTGTGTAGCTCCACCACAAAAAAGAAAAAAGAAAGAAAAAAGAAAATCCAGAACAACAAGGATAAAATTCTCTCTTATCCGCACTGCCTCTTTCACTGCTGTATTTCTTCGTTTGTCTTGGCAGACATATTCCCTCATGGAGCCTCTAAGTGTCCTTATTAAACCTTTCTGATTAGATTGGTGCCCATCCCCCACTCCAAAAACCACAAACTTTGTTAAAGTCTCCAATGACTCACTTTTAGAAAATCAATGGCCAGTTTTTGCCTTTATCTTATCAGCTTATCAATAACAGTTGAAATAATTGGTATTCACTTCTTTAGTCAATACTTTCCTCCCTTGACTTCCAAGAAAGCACATTTCCAGTTTTGTTGTTTTCAACTTTTTCCGTGGAATCTCCCCAATTGATTCCTGATTGCTTCTCCTTTCCCATCTCCACTTCCTGGTAGATACATCCAGTCTGAAGGTTTTGTTGACATCTATCATTGTGTGTGTACATGCTCGGTCATGTCCGATTCTTTGCAACCCATGGACTGTAGCCCACCAGGGTCCTCAGTCCTTGGGATTCTCCAGACAAGAATACTGGAGTGGGTTGCCATGCCCTCCTTCAGGGGATCTTTCCAACCCAGGGATCAAACCCAGGTTTCTGGCATTGTAGGCAGATTCTTTACCGCCTGAGCCACCAGCGAAGCAATTCCTAAACTTATATTTCCATTCGTGATCTTTTCCATCAAATCCAGATCCATTTAGCCAATTCAGACAGAGACCACTATAGCCTCCCCAGACTTCACAGACACTCGATGTGACAATACACCCTGAGATAAAACCCCAACTTTCCCGCCTCCTCACCTACTCTTCCCATTTAGTGAGGTGACTGCATCTTCCATTTTCTCAGGGAAAAACCCTTGAAACAGTCCTTGATTCCTTCCCTTCTGTGGCAGCATGCATCCAATCCAATGTCAAATTTAGTTGACTCCATTTAAAAAATATCAATATATCCCAACTCCTTACTCTTGATACAGTGTTCCTTGGTACCAGCTGACATGAGCCCGCATCATCCACTCCTGGGTTATTCCAATGGGCCCCAAGTGGTCCTGTTTTCCCCTCACACCTGCAGGCCCTTCTCAGTGTAGCAGCCAGAGAGACTTGATCGCATGTGACCCTTGTGTCAGCTCCCTACTCATAACCTCCCCACATCACCCTCTCTGCTGAAAAGGAAGCTGAAGTCCTGGTTCAAGTCCACTGTGTCCTGCCCTGTGGCCTATCCTTCCTCGTCTCCCCCAGTCCTCTCCTTGGTCCTCTCTAAGCTGGACTCAAGCCAGCCTTGGATGTGCCTCGGCCGGGACCAGCAGGCTCTGAGTGCAGGCCCGTTGTGCCATCTGCTCCCTGCCCTCCTCTGAGTTTGTTCTGTCGATGAGTCTCCATCATCCCTTCTGTCCTCCTTTACTGTTCTTCAAAACAATTATCTCTGGAAGGATCCGACAAGACTTAGCAACTAAACAAGAACAACATATACGATGTTCTATTTATTTATTCTGTTTTTTTTTGTTGTTGTTGATTCCTCCCTGTGGACAGTAAGCCTTAGAAAGCAGGTGACTTTGCTTGTGTGGTTCGTGGTCTATCATAAGTACCATAAGGCCTGACATTGAACAATAGGAAGAGGGGAAGGAAGGAACTTTTACTAAAAACTCCAAAAATAAAATAAGCATTATTATAGACAGAGGTAAGAGTGAAAAATATGGGTATAAATTAGTTATGCAGGTTAATTTATTACTTAATATTAGAATCAGGAGAACAGAATATATATAGAGGCTAATTGCAAACTGCCCAATTCCTTAGTCTATATAATTTGTCTGACCTAATAATTAGCAGAATGGGAAGTGTTCCAACCCAAATACATCGCAAAGTAGGTCATGGTAGGTTGTGAAGTTTTCTTCCTGGATTTATTCTTAAATAAAAATCTTTAATGGCAGAAATTAAAGTTGGTGAGAAAAGGCACATGATTCAGTCAAATTGGCTAAGGCAGGAAGGTGATGAAAACGCCATGGAACAAATGGGCTTCACGGTCACAGACCCTGCGTCTGTGGGGAATAGTGCTCTACGTGGGGAACTGCGCCGTCTGACGATGAATAAAGGAATCATTGGTGTGGAAAGAACCATGAGCTTCACCAGTGCGTTTTATAACTTGTGAGACAACTGGGCAGGTTATCATTCCTATCCTCTGGGATGAAGGGGCTCCAGCTCCAGGCAGTGGAGATGGGACATGGTCTGAAACCAGAGCAGAGCCCCACCGGTCACACAATGCAGTCAGCCCACCCTTGTCTGAAGGAAAATGTGTGGTATTTAAAGAATATCAGAAAATTTACTCAAAAAAGTCTAAAACTTGAAAAAGGCAGCCAGGAAAAGTGTTGCTAAATCAGTAGCATGCTCCTCATACCAACTCTAAGAAGTCAACACGATTTTTTTTCATGTACATCACATTCCAACAAATGACCTAAAATGTCATCTATTTGAATGACTAGAAAGTTATAAATAAACATATCAACCTCAAACCATCGAGTCAAATATGTCAAAATGTGTTACAAAACCTCTAAACAGAAAATTGTGTGACAAGTATCTATCTAGCCACTATTGGCAATTAAAGAAATGTTAATATTCTACTGTTTCATTTATATTTCTTTTACTTTAAAAGGGTGCAGAGTGAAGTAAGCCAGAAAGATAAACACCAATACAGTATACTAACACATATATATGGAATTTAGAAAGATGGTAACAATAACCCTATATGCAAGACAGAAAAAGGGACACAGATGTATAGAACAGACATTTGTACTCTATGGGAGAAAGCAAGGGTGGGATGATCTGAGAGAATAGCATTGAAACATATATATTATCAAGTGTGAAACAGATCGCCAGTCCAGACTGGATACATGAAACAAGTGCTCAGGGCTGGTGCACTGGGATGACCCAGAGGGATAGGATGGGGAGGGAGGTGGGAGGGGGGTTCAGGATGGGGAACACATGCAAACCCATGGCTAATTCATGTCAATGTGTGGCAAAAACCACTACAATAATTAACCTCCAACTAATAAAAATAAATGAAAAAAAATTAAAAATTAAATTTTTTTTTTTAAAAAGGGTGATATAAAACCTTCTAGAGAGAGTTAAGCCCCAGCCCTTCACAAGGGTCTCACCTCTTCTCTCCTTAGAGATAACCTATGTGCTAAAGTGAATACCCTTTCATATTTTTATTGCTTGGTATGTGACCATGAATGGTACTTTACATGTGTGTAGACACATACTGTTGTATAAATAGAATATTATATATATATATTATATATATATATATATATATGCATTTGCAACATCCATTCTTCCCTCAATATCATGTGTGTGAAATTTATGCCTACATTGATAGGTAGATTTAGTTAATTCTAACTTATTACATCAGTATAAAAATTCACAATTTCTTCTGTCCTCTACTAAAAGATAATAACCCCATTTCCAATTGTTCCTATCATAGACAAAGCTAAAGTGTAACCCTTATGTAATTCTAGCATGCTCACATGAAAATGCTACCTAGAAACTTAGAATTTCCTAGAAACACGGGTGTGGATTTGCTATATTCTTAAGTTTCACTGGTGTTGCAGAATGTCCTTCCAAGGTGATTTTATCAAGACATGTAACTACCAGCAAGTTTTAAGAGTTCCTTCTCCCTGTTCATTCATGCCAATGCTCACTATGTCAGATACTCTTTATTGCATATCTGATTAATAAGAAATGGAATCTCAGTTTTCTCCATTTGCATTTCTTTGATTACCAGTGTGGTTTTAATTCCCAACGGCTTGCTGGCCATACAGCTGGGGGCTGTTGGAACTTTAGCTTTAATATCATCACCATAAATCTGCTATGACTCCATAAGGTTATCAATTTTCTGCCATGCTGACACTCTATGGTTACTGTTTCTATCAGCAACTTTATTTCTGCTTTTGCACCTTTGGTTTTCTTATCTTTCTCTTCAGACACAGTTTGTGGATTTGGTGAGGTTCTCTGCACTATCTGCTGACTTTATGGCCAGATCATTCCCTACCCTTCCTGGAGACAAAGGCCCATAGATGCCTGTAGACCCCAGGGTAGAGTCTGGGACCTTTCAGCTGAGATCTGCATGTGGTGGGCCCTTCCTCCTGACTCTGGTCACCGGTCTGAGAGGAGGACCGAGAACCCCTTCCTCTTCTGAAGCCACCCGCAATCATTCCTTTGTTTCAAACAAGGACCAAAAGAATGGCCTGTTGGAACGTCTTTTAACTATCAGGAAAATTTCAGAAGTGCATGTGGATATTCATGCTACACAACTATTGTGCTATACAAAGCGTATAGTGGCTCAGGTGATGAAGAATTTGCCTACAATGAAGGGGACTTGGGTTCAGTTCCTAGATTGGGAAGATCCCCTGGAGGAGGGCATGGCAACCTACTCTAGTATTCATGCCTGGAGAATTTCATGGACAGAGGAGCCTGGTGGGCTACAGTCCATGGGGTCACAAAGAATCAGACAAGACTGAGTAACTAATATTTTCACTTTTCATACACATATGATGCTCATAATAATTTCCTGAGTTAAGTTCCAATATTTCCCTGTTTACACAGAAGAAGAAACATCATGCACAAGTTAAACAATATCTAAAATTTCATACTTCATACATCTTATGAAATAAAGCAGTGAAAACAATGGTTGCTGTATTTTGAGATAAGGGCTGATAGAGAAGGAAGGACTTGGGAGTAAAGTGAAGCCAATTCAGCATTTAGCTGCAAACTTATAGGTGCCACCATGGGCGTGGATGGAAAATATTTGCACATGAACAATATTAATTTATCTCCATGGATCCCAAAGATCAACTTTTTGATTTGTTGAAGAAGCAGGGTGAAAGTAGTATGTATAATTTTTGACTGGAGACTACTAGGAAATAGTAGTATTTATTTGTAATAGTAGTATATAATTATCTAGTAAGTATTTCCCAGGCATAAAAGACTCCATCCTCCACCATGGGATACTTTCTAGTACAGGTGTTGTTGACATCCATTTTTAGTAGACAAGATAGTGATTGTCAGCATGTCTAAAAACCATCTAGACACCCTACATAGAAGACTCATAAATATAAGCACACAGAAAAGCTGAGAGAAAAGGACAGAAAAAAACTTCTCACATGTATCCACTCATACAAGCTGAGGTAGCTTGTACAACTGAGGTAGCTTTAATAAAATCACACAAACTGGAATTCAAGTCAAGTAGTATTGCTAGATGTGCTATGACAAAAGGCTGACATAACAACACAAACTGTCTTTACATCTAATGATCCTGCCTCAAAATACATAAAATTTAAAAAGCAAATATGACAGAACAATTTTTAGAAAGCATATTAAAAAATTCCCAGGGAGGCAAAAGAAGGCATTGAATCTATACAACAAAAAAGAAATATAAAAGAAAGTCTCCAAGAAGGAAAAAAGAACTCTTAGAAAGCAAAATAGACCATTGTTTAACAAAGCTATTGTATATTGAAAATGTAAATAATGAAATATTTTGCAAATATTAAACACTGTCAAAACAATGGCTAATAGGAAATAAAGTATTAAAAAATTCAGAGATCAATCCAGGAGGTTTGGTATCTATTAATAGAAATTCCAGAAAGACAGAGCCAAGAAACATGTGTACATGTTTATCAGTTAGTATTGAAATCAGAAAAGATTTCTTAACACTGAACTACTTTATTTTCCAACCTGGAAGCTGCACACCAACAATCTATTAGGATGAATGAGTACAAACCACACCAAGGCACTTAATCTGTAGATTAGAAGAATATCCAAGATCCCTCAGCTGGAGAAAACTATGCATGTTCAAATATCAAAACTCAGAACTGCTGACAGCAGTCCTGGAAGCCAGAAGCCAAACCAACCATATGGGCAGAGTAACTACATTTTAGAATAAGATCAATTTCAAAAAAAATGTATCTGCCTTGTCCCTTTCTCATGAAATGACTTGAGAATCTTGCTCCAGTAAACGAGGGATAAACTATAGGAAGGGTTTCCTAGGTGGCACAGGATAAAGAATCCACCTGCCAATACAGGAGATGCAGGCTCAATCCCTGGGTCAGGAAGATCCCCTGCAGGAGGAAATGGCAACCCACTCCAGTATTCTTGCTTGGGAAATCTCAAGGACAGAGAAGCCTGGCGGGCTACAGTCCATGGGATTGCAAAGAGTCAGATACAACTTAGCAACTAAACAACAACACAAAGCTGTAGGGAGGAAACAGGATCCTGGAAACAGTGTTTAACACAGGGGAAAAGCTCAAAGGGCAGCCGAGCGGCCAGCCAGACAAGGATCCAGTCTGGACTGGAAGGGATCTCCAGGAACCCCAGGAAGGATGTGGTGTGGGAAAAAGCCAAGAGAAGGACACTTGAGGGGTTTGGCTCCTTTGTGAGGGTGTCTGGAGGGACTTTTCCATGGAGAGTTTGGAAGAAATGCCAAGGGGTGCAGAGAGATGGATGAAAAGGAACAATTAACTCCAGAAAAGCAGAAGGTAACCAGTAGGCCATGTAATAACAGCGTGAGGGTGAAGAGCCGCAAAATTGGACAAGCTGGCCAAGACGCGTGTGGATTGCAGCGGAGGCTGTGTAACCCTAGACCAGAACGATGGGCGAGTGGTCAGGGAGTGGGGTGGTGTGAGGTTAGTCTGTCTTTTCTGTAATAAAATATCAGTTGGAAATGTTTATTTTGCTTAATTTATAAACGACATGGTTTATGGAGATAAGTTACAGAAAAAAAATGCTCAAAGAGTGAAATGTCATTGGCTGATCGAGTTCCCAGGATCAATCTGGCCATGCCCTTTGCCTCTTTAAGCTGCAGTATTCGTTCCACAGGGTGGACATAACAAGGCACCACAGATGGTGTGCCATAAACCACAGAAATCTATAAACCTATTTCTCAGTCTGGAGTCTGGACTTCTGAGGTCAGGGTGTGGGCAGGGCAGATTCCTCCTGAGGCCTCTCTCCTGGGAGTGTCCGTCTCCTCCCTGTGACCACGTGGTCATCCCTCTGTGTGTGTGTCTGTGTCCTTGTCTCCTCTTATAAGGACCCCAGCCCTACGGGATCAGGGTGCATGCACCTGACCTCATTTTATCTGAATCACCTCTTTACCTGAATCAACCCCATTTCCAAATACAATCACATTCTGGGGTTCTAGGGGTCAGAATTTCAACAATTTGGGGGGACACAGTTCAGCTCATAACACAGGCCCATGTATGTGCTCAGTCGCTCAGTGTCGTGGCTGACTCTTTGTGACCCCATGGACTATAGCCCACCAGGCTCCTCTGTTCATGGAATTTTCCAGGCAAGAATACCAGAGTGGGTTGCCATTTCCTTCTCCAAGGCCCACGTATAACTCTGCTAAAAATAAAAATACTAACTACAGTAGCAAGTGAATGTATTTATCAAAACACATCAAATTATACCCTTAAGTGTGTGTATTACATTGTATGCAAATCATCCCTCGATAAAATTGATTTTAAAAGTATGTGCATGGGAGAATTTGTGGAGTAAGACTGTATTTGGACTAAGTACTATTTAAGTAAACCTAGAGGCATCTTGTCTTTGGATTGTCATTGTTTAAATTACCTAGACTAAGAACAGATAAATTCTATATTACTGGTTAAGTAATTGAAATTTTAGGACCCTGTTCACCCTCTTTTTTATGCATTCTTATTTATTACACACACACACACACACACACACACACACACACACATCTGTTCTGAGCAGGAAGGAGAGAGGGTAATGGGAAATTTATCAGCTGTCAAACACACCCTCAGGAGGGGAGACAGACGTGGAGGGTGGAGGCGGCAGGCCACTTCTCCCAGCTGGTGCCACCTCCATCTCAGACTCACCTGTTGCATCCCTACCTATCTATCAGTATCAGTCACTGTCGACTCTCCCCCTAGAGACTCCCAGTGTACACAGGACGGCTCTGCCCTGCTCTGGATCTGGCATCTGTGATGGAAGTCACAGGGCTGTGGTTTCTGTGACGTGCCCTTTTCATCGATGGTGTTCTCTGTCTTAAGTCCTGGAACTGTAACCTCGGGCGTCTGCTCCGTGCAGGACCCTGCCGATCGCCCCCTGGATGACCCAGCGTGGCCCCGTGGTATTAAAACGATAGCAGGTTTCACTTATCAAAAATGTGTCTTAGCGCTGCTGATAGCCTGAAGAAGGAAAGGCGTAAACACTGAGAGTATAGTTCTGCTCCCTCCCTGACAAGCCCTGGAGCCTTGGCAAGACTTTGTTTTTTTCCAACTGGAAAGTAACTAATGAAATAGTTTGGGGCTACAAGGGCTCAATGTCAAAGCCTTTCCCTTTTCCTAGTTCAGTCATATCGAGTCATATTGAGCTGGAACTTCCCACCAGCAGTAAGTGTGTTCATATACCGATTGGAAAAAAGAATACGTATTGTATATGTGGTCAAATCAAACATTTGTTCAGTGAGCTGCCACTTAGGGAGGACTTTAGGATAAACCACCCTCCTGCTTTTTTCCTCCAGTGACTTTTATTGACATGGTTGCAATTCTGAATACTTTAATTTCTTATAAATTTAAGAAACATCTGCCTAAGAACCATTGAATGGCTATATTTTGAAGTAATTTTACTCAATTCATAAATAAGAATGTGCTCCATCAATGTTCTATCCTCTTGCTCCTTGTGGAGACAAGTTTCTCTCCAGCTAGTAGTTGTTTTGAAAAGTAACCAATCTACCTTCCAGTTTTCCCAGCTCTCTGCTTTATCTGTCATCATGGCCAGAATGAAAGAGGCTCAAAGGCTGAGTAGACTAAGATGGAGAAGGATCAGATGGGTTTTTTCCTGAAATATAGTTGTAATAGTTAACATTTGAATACACAATTATTGTGTATTGTCTCAGATAAATACCAAATCAATGTGTGTAAATATTACTATTTCCAGTGTTCAAAAGGGGAAACTAAAATATAAACATTTTAAGGCCCCTAGCCAAGAATACATAATTGTATGTGACAGACCCAAAATATAAACACACAGCTCCCAATAATCTAATGTTTTCTTGGTTGTGGGATTCTGACAACCAGCTTGCAGGATTTATTTCTATGTGGTCGAGTTTCTGTATGATCACGTGTGATATAAACATTCAGTGCTAAAATAAATGCTAAGCAAATTAAGAAGCAAATTATTTTTAAAGGTGTTATATTTTCTAGATTTAGGGGCAATTGCTGTGTTTAGATATGCTAAGAGTTAGTTTGGTTTCTTAAATAAGCATCTTTGAGAACAGACAGAGAACATAACGTAAATCTTCTAAGACAGAAGAAATGGTTTACAACTGAATCAGAACTTGCCATGTGTGTTTCGATAGTCTAGGTTACTAGGAAGGAAATCCAATATACGTGAATCTTTGTTTTATTCTGTAGCTTTTTACAACATGTTTTAAAATAAGCATTTTAAATTAGAAGGTTTTCAACTTTACAGAAACATACAAAATTAATGCAGAGCGCTCCCATAAACCATACACTGTTTCCTCTATTCATAGCATCTTCTGGTACACTTGTCAGAGTGGATAGACCGATACTGATAGACTGTGATTCACCAAAGCCCATTCTTTATTCAGAGTCCCTTGTTTCTCCCTAGAGTCTTTTTTCTGTTTCAGAATCCCATTTAGGACCCCACATTACATTTTGTCTTTTTGTCTCTTAAGGCTCCTTCTGGCTGGGCAGTCTCTCCGACCTCCCTTGATTTGAGGACCTTGACAGCTTTGAAAACTGGTGTTTTGTAGAATGGTTCCTCAGTTGAGATTGCACTGGTGTTTCTCATGAGTAGACCAGGGTTGTGAGTTCCTGGGCTCTGTATTCTGTTCCCAGACATGTACGTCTTCTGTTTTGCCAGGTCCACGGGGTCTCGATCCCTGTGGTTCCACAGGAAGTTTTGAGAAGCTTGGTAGCGTCAAGCCTCTGAATTTGTTCTTCTTCTTCCAGGCCTTTCCGTTTGTACCATTCAGTTTGTTGACATTTACAAACCAGCTTGCTGGCATTCTCACTGGGGATGGATAGAGTCTGTAGATCACACTGAGGAGAATTCACAACTTAGTCTTCACAATCCGTGAACACAGACTGTCTCTCAGTGAACTTAGATCTTTGATTTCCTTTATCAGACTTTTGTAGTTTCCCACAATTAGATCTGCACATGTTTAAACAGACATATAAATCTTTTCTCCTTTTGTTCTATTGTAAATGACATAAATATATTTTTAACTTCAATGCTCACGGCTGGCACATAGGCAAACACTCTGCTTCTACGTGTTAAATTCGTGCCTGGTGATCTCAATGTGTCCATTAATAGTTCCAAGGGTTTTGTGAAGAGTGTTCGGGATTTTTAGCATGGCTAGTCTTGTCAGCAGCAAATAGAAATGATTTACTTTCTTCCCTTCTAGTCTGTACGTTTTTTCCTTTCATCAGCTCTCCTCTCCTCCTCTTCTCCCTGTTTTGTATTCACCAGGACCCCCAGTACCATGTTGACTAGAAGCACCTATAGAAGACATCATGCACTGTTCTTGGTCTTGTTGGGAAAATGTTCACTTCTCACTCAAAATACTAGCTCTGCATTTTTTGAAGCATTGAGACCTTTATTGTCATGTAATGCCTCCCTTTATTTATTTTAATCTTTCTTGTTCGGAAGTCTGACTTACCTGAAATTAATATAGGCTTTCTCCAAGTTTCCTTGATGAGTATTTGCATGGTATATGTCCCTTCTTTTCTTTAATTCACCTGAGCCTACATTTTTCATGGTTTTCTCAGCATTGAGTTGAATCTTGGGGGCTGTTCTTTACTCCTATACTCCGTGTACGATGTTTATGTATATGAATACTTATAAATATTTATACTTATTTAAGCCTTATCTAATAATGTAAGTTTTGTTATTATTACCAAATAAAGGAGAAGGAAAGTATAATTTGGGGAAAGAAAATTGGTCCACAGCACATAGATAATCCAAGATACAAATTTATCAGTCTCACCCTTGAATTTACTTTTCTTTCACTAAAATATTATGCTTTACACGTAGCTATATTTTTCTTTTACAGATTCATTTAAAAATAAAAATGAATTTAAATAATGAAAATGTTACCTTCCCCACTGATGTTTTGCATTGAATCCAGAAGGTAAAGCTTGAGTTATTTTATTTTACTGCATTTCTCAAATAAAAGCATTAACAACCTTATGATATAATTACAAATCACACCTATAAGTCCTCATTGATGAAACCACAAAGGGAGCGTTTGAATTAATAACCCATGGTTAGTATTTGAAAGAGAAACTATTTAAGATTCAAGCTCAATGATAAAGCGAGTCTGTTTCAGTGAAAGTTCTAAGAGAAAATTATGAGCCCAAACTCCTAAGGAGATTATGCTGCTACAGATTGGAGCATAAATGCTCCAGAAGACAGATGATGAATATCCTTTAAAGTATGTGAATCTTTAAATGCTAGCTGCAAGAATAAGGCTGCATTGAATTTTTATGATATGCTATGGTTACTGGATAAAAGGAAGCACAGAATCGATATTTCCACACAATATCCAGTAATTATTTTAATTTCTTGTTAGAGTTTGATAATTAAATAAATATAAGTGCTTTTTCTTTCTAAGTCATTTGGAAAAATTATTTTAAAAACCCAATGTTGATATTGATTTAGATGAATAATATCACACACACAATCCTTTATAGTATGGCATTAGTTTTTTCCTTTTTCAAATTAATAGGGACTAAGATGCATACTAATTTGGAGATATTTGGTAGAATACATTTCCTTCCTCCATTGAGATATGATTAATAATTATAATATGTAACATCTAAACGCTGTCTAATGAGCCTGAAAACACTAAGTTAAACAAACATATTAACCTTGCAGCATGAGTTAGAGCTAGTGTTCTATGGATCCAAATATTCCCCATGATATATTCAATATAAATGAGATTTCATGCCTGGGCTAAGATGAAGACCTTTCTTTTTCTTTTTTGTCTCTTTCAACTGGGGCTACCAATGCACATTCAGTTTTTTGTTTTTTTTTTTTTAGTTTAACATAAACTATTTTATTCTGAGAAGCAGACTAGAACAATTTATGGTAGACCATCTCTGGCCGAGGGCCATTTTGACCATTGAACTGCTAGGGCTGTTCAGAAAGAAAATTGGAAAATGGAGGTTTTAAAGCTCCTGTGAGTCTTGGTCTAGAACTATTCTCAGCCAAAGCTCATTCACAATCTTTTAAACAGTTTCCTTCTTGGGGTGCTTCTGTCCTTTATGACTCTCAAAGAAATTTGTAAATAATTCTGTTTGGCATGAAGACAGCAGCCTCACAGGATAATCACTTTTCATTTCCCTATCTCTACCTGCTCAGGGAAGAGCCAGCTGGAGAAGGAACTGGATTGCAGCCAGGCCAACCACTGCTGCATTTAATCTCTCCAGTGTTTATAGAATGTGAATTGTGTCTGAATCCTGATCACTCTCAAGTCGCTAGCTTTTTGTTCCGAAGTGCCTTAGAGTTTAAATACTGATGAGATATGTATGTTTATCTGTATTCAGGACTTAGTTGTTCTTTTTGACTTTTGCAACTATGAAGAATGCAGAAAATCAAACCACTTAAGTTTTTTTTTTTTTCCCCCAGAAATATCTATGTTCTTATGATACTAACACAGTTTTAAAATTCTAGCTTATTATAACATAATACATGTGGTGAGGTCTCAGGGACTCCAGCAGGATACATGAACTAAAAGTGCAGTTTTGACCAGGGCCAGCAGGGAGAAATTTCTCTAAACAAACACAGACACTCATCTTTCCGTGGTGATGCAACTTTCCAACGGAGCTGATGGCAAATGAACTGTAGGCAAAATGCAGAACAGAAGTAGGAAGAGAGAAATGACAACAGTGGAAATCATACTTATAACCTATCTATATCCTACTTAATTTAATCCAAGAGAGGAAGGCAGAGCTAACACAAGCATGATCTTATCCCATTTTGTATTTAAAGATGTCAGTGTGTTGACCCAGCATCACATTTGAGTCTCTGTCACAGCCTGTTACACTGCACCAGCTGCCATCAAAGTTTACTCTGTGAACCTCTCATGTTTCAAACAGCCTATCTCCCTTTCACAGCACCTTGCTGTTGTCTCCATTGTTGTTGCTCTTCAGTCAGTAAGTCATGTCTGACTCCTTGCGATCCCATGGACTGCAGCACACCAGGAAGCATCAGTTCTTTCAATGAATATTCAGGGTTGATCTCCTTTAGGATGGACTGGTTGGATCTCCTTGCAGTCCAGGAGACTCTCAAGAGTCTTCTCCAGCACCACAGTTTGAAAACATCAATTCTTCGGTGTTCAGCCTTCTTTACGGCCCAGTTCTCACATCCGTACATGACTACTCCATTTAACCACATTTTATGCATTTTCATTTTTTACTCAAGTTGTTAACTTGGAATTTTCTCACCAGAAGAAAAGCCTATTTATTTTGTTGTTAAAACCTTAGGGCAAATTGGATTGTTAGTTCTTGTGGCCAATAGATAGAGAGCATTAAAAAAAACACATGGCTGATTTAGGGAATTTTCATGACTATGGCACCTGTTATAGAGATATTTTTAGGCGTGGGTCCTTCCTAATGGCCCTGCAACCATACTCTCTATAACGAGGTGTGTTCATTACACGTATAATCATCACCCAGCTGGCAGCTTCAGAGTACTCTGTGTATAAGACCCTATCTTCAGAATAACAGATAGCATAACCATCTGAACTAAAAGAAAATTAAATCAATAAACATTTTACATGGAAAACAGGCAGTTCAGCACTTAATTTGAACGTGCGAAGCACTCAACCCAGAGGGAAAATGTTAAGTACATTTTTAAAAAGCAGCCACAGTGTCATCAGAAGAACAGGCAATTCCATGCTACTAAGTGCAATCAAATCGAACTTGAGAACACACGCCAATATGGTGTCAGACTCGAAGGCTGGTTTATTAGATTCTCCAGGCTGGTCTCCACTTAAATGCAAGCGGGTATGGCTCTGCTTGTTCCAGTACTATAAACTCTGTCATTTCTTTCTTTTTTTTTTAATTGGAGGGAAACTGCTTTACAATGCTTAATTGGTTCCTGCCGTACAGCAACGCAAATCAACAGTGATACTGCCCTCCCTCCCTTCCCCCATCCCACTCTTCTGAGGACCACAGACCTGCAGAGGGGTGGACTCCTCCTGGGGTGGGTTGTTCCATCTGACTGCCCAGGACCCTCATGAGCCCCCATTTCCATGTGCTGCCCTTTGGCACATGGGGTCAAGGAATGGAAGGTGCTATCTCTGCATTCTTCAGCTGCTGAGTTGTTGGTTAGAGGCCACCAGTGAGGAAGTTGGCAGGAGGTCACCACAATGAGATGGAACCAGAAGCCACACTGCTTCTCTTTCAAAGGTCTGAGCACAGAGGACGAGCGTCAGCAGACAGGAACATGAGGAGCAAGCTCAGGTTTCTTGCTCTGTCTGCTGTCTCCTGACTCCGCAAGTGAGCAGCCAACACAACAAGGTGGTGCTTTCCATTCTTTCTGTGTCCCCATCTCTCCTATTGGTTTGTGGTCACCACATTTTGTGTTTTATAGTCCCCCCTGCTCAAAATCTCCAGTGATTTCCTCTCCTGGACACAACCAGAGCCCTAGACTCATTGACTTTGAACCCTTGGAATGACCATTGTTGATGGCTGACTTTCATCTACTCATTGAAATTTCCTCATTTGAATTAATGCTAAACATCCTTATTT
Organism: Dama dama; assembly: GCF_033118175.1. Classification (NCBI taxonomy): domain Eukaryota; kingdom Metazoa; phylum Chordata; class Mammalia; order Artiodactyla; family Cervidae; genus Dama; species Dama dama. Next base: position 46,035,060 of record NC_083703.1, read on the forward strand.
TTCAGTAAAGTTCTCATTGCTGGATAAAGGTTGTTAAAATCCACAGAGTGAGCAGTAGATGAAGTTCATTTCAATGTAACTGAGAAACATAGTAAAGGTAAATAAAGGTGCACAGACCTCACACAAATCCACCCAGATTCTCATTTTACCCAACAAGTAATAGGGTAGTATTGTCCACAGGGGAGTATTTGTGATATTATTCCACCCCTACATTTCTCACTTAGCTTTCCTTAGGTGATCATCCATAAAAGGCACCAATTCAGTGATGAAAAGGCACCATGAGATGGTGGAAGACATAGTCCACCTACACAGATGGTCTTAGAAACTGACTCCAGGGTAGGTCCCTGAAAAGCAGAGTTTGTGTAACTGGTATTTTGAAGGAGGGTTCTCAGGAGAAACCCGTAACGGATGACGGAAAACGGAGACAGCAGAGAAGGAAAATAATCACAGACATTTGGTCTGCAGTCCAGGCTATGCCTGGGTCTGCAAGGAACCCTGGGGTGTGCATGGAGCAGGCCTTGCCTCACCCTGAGGAAGGGGCCTTGGGTACCTCCATGTCAGCTGATTATGGGCCATGGGACTCTCCTGAGTAGAAGGATCCATAACCTCCTGTGCTTCCCAGGGAGGGGACCAATCTGGGTGAAGGCAGCCTTCAGGAGAAGGATGCAGTGAGTGATTGGCACACTGCACCCTGCAGCTGAAAGCCTGGGGGCATGGGGTCACAGGCTCTGTAACAGAGATCAGCGCAGGTCGCCAATAACATCACCACAGAATTCACTGATTCATGGTGAAGAGACAGCACATGTCTATTTTGTCTAAAGTTCAAAAGGCTATTAACAAGATAAACCAATAGCTCACTTACACCTCTTTCCCCATCCATCTTATCTTTTTTGAGTGTTTAATGTATTTAGTTAATTGCTTCTTTTCACCTTAGATTTCTTTAGGTAGTCATGAGGAAATGCACATATGTATTAATTTGAACTCATAGATGCATGATATACAATAGGGTATGATGTAAAGATTCAAAATTTACTGTTGTCTACTGTGCTTTCTGCACACATACACACATATACACTTATGTCTCTCCACATTAGCACATGGAGATCCTTCTTGTCCTCTCAGTCATATAGAAATCAATGTGAGGAGGAAATACAGTTTATCGAAGCATCATTTCCTATTAGGTTCCCACTAGAAAGACTGGTTCATCCGTGTGGTGGAACTTGCTCTTCTAGATACATCATTTAATTAGTGCTGCCTTATTAGAGATGTGGTACTAGCACGAATCAGCAGTGAATGAAAACCCTCATAACACAGTGATATTAACATCCAGACCATCCTGATCCTTGAAAAGTCAAATGTACATGGTTTAGACAAACCTGTGAAAATTCTCATGTTATATTTATTTATTAATGAAGCTACTAATAGTGCCAATAGATTTATGCAATTCAAAAATAGTCCAACAGATGGACTATGGAACAAAGGAATACACGTAACTAAGAATCATAAAACATCTCATTGTTCTTCTCAGCTATGAATAATAAGAATTCTGAAATACTGCAGCATGCTCATTTCATTAAAAAATGATTCAATTTATGTCAATTTAATGCAATGGTAGTCTGATTGGGCTGCATTGCATTATATTAAACTTAATTTGTATCTATTTCAGACTCCTAATAAATCAGCTCCTAACCAAAGCCTAAGGATTAAGGGATATTTTATGATATATCACAGTAATACAGCCGATCTCATTGGTTTCTTATTGTGCAGTCATAAACCAGATTCCAATTGATGACTGGAACAAGTGAAATTTTACTGCATTACTTTCACCCTGATATTCTATGATGAATAAAACATCTGGACCTCTGAAAGAAGCATGTGTACTTTGTATTTCTTAGCAGAAAGTACCCTGTAGAATAGAAACAGTAAGAAAAAGAAGAACCAATATGTATGCACTCTCAAGTTTGTGCAAACTATATCTAACTGGAAAATGCTTGAATTAAACATGGAAGCCAAGAGGACAACTTAGTGTTCCAGGACTAGTCTCTGAATGGCTTAGAATACCAGAACTTGGTACCACCCATCCTCCTTCACAACCTCAACCAAGAAACCTTCCCATATGCTTATCTCTTGCCCAAGCAGATTAATGAATTCAGGATATAATGGGTCTCTGAAGTGATTTTCATGTATTGATTAAACGTCAAGGATGAAAACGCTGCAGGTTAAATTACTAGGGACACAACGAATGGAGAAAGCACAAATGTGACCGTTGTTTAAATAAATTACTGAGAGATTCTTCTTGACATGCGATTATGTTCTTCATAAGCCATGAAATGATGCCACATGACCGCCGGTGCTTCTGATTGACTCCAACACTTCGGGGAGCTTCAGTTCAGGAAATCATTTCAATATGTTAATGCAGCTATACAACAAACAGTCCTTGGCTGTGTCAGTAAGGAACATTTTGTAAAATGAAGATATTCCAATTTGGAGACTAGTACTGATATTTGCAAACAAAACCGAAGTGTAATTAGAAGACTTTGATATAGACAAGCTCAACAGTGTGACTGTACAGTTGGACAAATTAAGAAATGCCCACACCAAAGCTGAGAGATGAGTAGAAAGGGGATGATCCGACCACACTTCAGTGGCACCAAGGGTCTACTTAACGTCAACAAGGATACACTTCCACAAGATAAGGCAAAGGGCAGTGTAGTATTGACGTTCACGAGGGGCCCAGTGCTACCCTCCCTCACCCACTCTTTCAAGATTTCCTTAGGAAGATTTTCTTAGGTGACCCGTTTGGAGTCAGAGTCCCATCTGGTTGGAAAGGCCCTGGATGATCCAATCCATGAATTTTACCCACACAACCCAGGAAGACTCACCAGTTACTTCCTAGCAGCACACACATCTCACCCAACCATTTGTCCACCTGTGACTACCAACATATGCAGTCTTATTTCTAGTCTCTTGTGTAGGTAAGAATGTATGATGGACTTCTCAACATAAGGGCTTCCTATATGTAAAAGAGGGGAGCTTTAGCCAAGGGCTTTCCAAGGATCCTGGAGAAGGAAATGGTGACCCACTCCAGTGTTCTTGCCTGGAAAATCCCAAGGACAGAGGAGCCTGGCAGGCTGCAGTCAGTGGGGTCATAAAGAGTCAGACATGACTGAGAGACTAACGTTTCCAAGGATCAGACATGATCATGGTCTAACACACCAAGATGTATCATTTTGTGATTTTATAAGGACAGGTATAAAAGAGGAAACCATGAAAGTATCTAAGAGAAAAAAAAAAAAAAGAAAGTATATAAGGGCAAGGTAACGAAGACATTAACAAGCAAAGTGATAGCCAGCTGGGGGATGAGACGTCTAGCACCGCATACTTTTGTCAGTCACCAACACTGCTCTCACAAGTTTAATAGTTGGTGAAAAAGTCCATAGCTTAAAAAATCTCCATATGATTCAAAATTGGCCATAGTTGTTGATTTGACTAATATGCCTGGAAATACCTTCAAGAAGATTCACTGCCTTCTATTTCTGAGATATAAGATCGAGTCTAAGAAAGAAAATGGTGATATTAGTTAGTGGAATTTTTTCTTCACCCCAGGACATGTGGCTTCTATCTCTCTCACTCCAGTGTGACTGTTCAGTTCATCATATTGATCATAAATGGCCTCATAGATAATTCATCCCACAGGTGTGAAGGTAATCCATACTAATTTGCACCATAAGGATACACTATTATGAGCCATGGATGACAAGATCATTCAGAAGAGGCTTTGGTAGTCAGACTTCATTGGCTGCATGGAGATACAAGAGATGAACATTTCCCAAAAGAATGAGACTGTGCAATCTGTGTTCCTGTTGTCAGGGTATCTGTGGTGGGTGTGAAGAGGGAGTGGCTTTCCCTCTGTGCTGAGGTCACCTTTCTCCTGATACTCTGCTTCTTCTGGCTTCCCAAGGTCGACCTTATCATTTCCACCTTTGGTTCTTTAAGAACTATTGTGTGTTTGATTACTTCAAGCTTTGAGGATAATTTCCAACCTCCACCTTGGTGAATAATGAGTCCCTTTATGTTTAAAGGTAAAAATCAATACCTGGTGTTTTAATTGCTCAAAGGAAACAGAAAATAAGGGACAATTGCAAAGAAAGTTGTGAAAGAGTTAATTTCTGCCTCTTTGGAAAAGAGAATGAAAAAGAGACTCACTCCCCAGAGGGCTTCTGCTTCATCCTAGAATGCATTGAAATGTAAGCTGCAATCAACAGTCTGGTTAATAACAATTCATGCTGCTGTCAATCTTTTTGACCAATGTCATCAATATTTTACTCTGCAAAATAACAACAATTAACAATCAGGACCAGGAGAAGCACCAGGGGCAAAAGTGTTTCTAACATGATAATGAAATCAACAACACAGGGCAGGCATTTCCAATAGACATCCTACAAAAGGTCTTAACATGGTTTTCTTTTCAAAACAGTATGAACCACTGTTCTTTATTGAGAAGGAACCTTGATGCCTGGGAGAGAGTCTGTAAAATTCAGATGAACGTGTACAACTCATAACAGCAGCTCCCATTTGCTCTGCACTCACCACAGGCTGTTCCAAATATAGGATGAATCCAAAGCTAAAGAGTAATGTGAGTGAAAACAAACCTTGACAGCTAAGGTAGCTTGCGAAGCAGACCAAAAAAAAGTCAAATCTCCATTTTCCCCTCTCATTTCAATTTTTGTAGGTTTTAAGAAAGTTGAAATTGGCCTTCATTTCATTTATTCTGCTCTTTGGTGAAAATGAAAGCAGTAAGGCATCAAATTAAATATTCCATTTTATTTATTATATAAGCTTGAGTTGAGCTTTTTCATATGTTCAAGTCATTTTAGGCTCTGAGTTTTAAGCATCAGTTTTGAAGTTTACCAGATTCTTCCAGAAACAGACCAATAGTTATGGTCAAAGTCAGGGTCCGTCACCTCAGTGCAGCCAAGGGGAAGCTTAGGATGGTCCCAGTGGGGGGTGTTCTGGATAGAGCTCCATATAAGATGGAGTTGGGGAGGGGGCTGGAAAGGGGTACATCTGGACAGGATGTATCACCATGGACATGATAGGTTGTTGCATATTTGATATATTTTTGTCCAGAGTTAGGGATGGTAATTCAGGGCTAGAATCCTGTTGGTAATGAAACACTGACCATTCAACAAAGGACATATTAACTGTTTTTACATTTATGGTCCTATGCTGCCTATGTTCTGATTAAAGCACTATTTCTGCTGAAGAGAGAGAGAGACCAGGCCCCTTTTCCATGTCTGGGTGCTGTCAGAATCATTGTCAAATTTCCCTTAGGAATTCCTTACATGAAACAATTAGATAAGAAAGATTCAGTTTATGAAAAAGACTTGAAGAGATGGTTAATTTTTTAACATTTCATATAAAACATTATTTATTTCAAAATCACTTTCTTCACATGTCCATGAACTATTAGGAGCTCTTTGAGCAGGCAATGCTCCTTCTCATTCATCCATGATATTACCCCTGGAGGTCAGAAATGACTTCTACTAACCTCCTCATTATTTTCACACCTGTGGATGGGACCCGAGTGTTTCACCTTCTTTCAGACTGAGCACCACGTGGCTTAACTGCTGGTTTTCATAGCACTGCCTACATCATGTATCCCAGGCTTAACAGCCTGGATATACCACACAGAACCAAGGTTCCTTTTCTATCAGGATTGCCTTATTAAATAACACATTTCTATGTGCTCATGCTTAGTCTCTCAGTTGTGTCCAAGTCTTTGTGACCCCATGGACTATAACCCACCAGGCTCCTCCCTCCACAGAATGTCCCACACAAGAATACTGGAGCAGGTTGCCATTTCCTTCTCCATGGTATCTTCTCAACCCAGGGCTCAAACCCATGTCTCCTGCTTTGGCAGGTGGATTCTTTACTGCTGAGCCCCTGGAAAAGCCCCAACACTCAAACTCAAGAACAAAGCATGAGTTTAATGTTGTTTGACATCTGAATTCCAAGGTTGTTGATTTTTACTGGTCTTCAATGGGATCTGGACCTTGTTCGAGACTGAGAACAAACCAAAACTTCCAAGTCGTTTCAAGTCATTACTAAAAAATAACGCGAATAGGAGTCATTTACTACTACTTATTAGAT